>NW_024468990.1:203706-699351 GCF_003184825.1 Aspergillus fijiensis CBS 313.89 | reverse complement strand
CCCCCCCAAAAAAAGACCTCGAAAACGCAACCACCCTAATCGACCCCCACCGCGACACGCTCTACGCCTACTCGGAAGAAACGCACCGAACGCTCTCCGCGCAACGCCCCTGGGCCAAAGACCCACACTACTTCAAGACGGTCCGGATCTCGGCCCTGGCGCTGCTCAAAATGGTCATGCACGCGCGGTCCGGCGGGTCACTCGAAGTCATGGGCCTGATGCAGGGGTACATCCTGCCGGAGACGTTCGTGGTGACGGACGCCTACCGGCTGCCGGTGGAGGGGACGGAGACGCGGGTGAACGCCCAGGAAGAGGCCAACGAGTACATGGTGTCGTACCTGCAGTCGTGTCGGGATGCGGGCCGCATGGAGAACGCCGTCGGGTGGTACCACAGTCACCCCGGGTACGGGTGTTGGTTGTCGGGGATCGATGTCACGACGCAGGATATGCAGCAGTTGGGGGGACCGTTTGTGGCGGTGGTGATTGATCCCGAGCGCACGATCTCGGCCGGAAAGGTGGACATCGGCGCGTTTCGGACGTTCCCGAAGGATTACGTGCCGTCGAAGGGGGACCAGCAGCAGCAGCAGGTGGGGGAGGAGGAGGATTATGGGGAGGATGGGGTTGGTGCGGCTGGTGCGGCTGGAGGGTATCAGTCGGTGCCGTTGAGTAAGGCGGAGGACTTCGGCGCCCATGCTTCCCATTACTACTCGCTCGAGGTGGAGATCTTCAAGAGTACGCTGGATGCCCAGCTGCTGGATCTGCTGTGGAATAAGTACTGGGTGGCTACCCTCAGCCAGAACCCGCTGTTCGCCTCCCAGGACTACGGGAGTAAGCAGATCATGGATCTCAGTCAGAAGGTCCGGCGCGCCACGCGCGGCATGGAGGGCAATGTTTCTCGAGGGAATGTGACGCAGGTCCGGGATCCCCAGCTCGACCGTATCGCTCGGGACGGACAGCGGATTGCGTCGGAGGAGGTCAAAGGGCTGCTCGCCGCGGAGGTGAAGAGGAAGCTATTTCAAAACATCGGACAGGAAGAAGCCACAGATGCAGCGCCGCAGCCCAGATGATTCAGTCAAGCCTTTTTTTCAGTGATGAGGTGGAATGACTTATGCCTGCTCTCAATTTCTAGACAAAATGTAACAAAAATAAACCGCCAGCCTCGTCCCACTGTGGCTCACTAACTCCACCAATCCAGAAAGGGTAAAGCTACTGGAGCGGCGTTGACATCTACACTTCGTTCATTGCGCATCTCTGTTAGCACGGAGCTTATTTTTGAGCCCTGGCGGGTGAGCGCCATTGATATGGTCTATACACTAAAATATGAGGTATATCCTCGGTAGTAGAACAGATAAGTACAGGTGACAATCATAGAAAGGTCAAATCACAGTTGGAACCACGTTCCAACAAAGGTCACATGCCTGTGCAACATGTGTCATGACATATTATTCATCAATTCGAACAATGAGTAAGACCCTTCGTGGGAAGACGATCAACACCAGGTGAGAGATCACAGGATCGTCGGTATGCGTACAAGAAGCGAAGGAAGCCAGATCACTGTACAAGCAACATATATGGTAGAAAGATATGATCAATGTTTGAGTCGATCAATTGCCGAAAGGAAATAGAAAGCAGGGAGGACTGCTAGAGCCGTTGAGGTGACAGGGAAGGAACAAAGGAAATTGCAAGGTCATGTCAAATTGACGTTGGTCGAAGAAAAGAACGAGGGCCTCAGTCAAGTAGGTGGAAGAGACGACAGGGACTGAGACTGGCAGAATTGATAAAGTCTATGTCGTGATCGAGGTTCGTCGGCGTCGTTCATAACAACACTCGTTGAATTTGTACATGCTTCCCGGCGTGGGATTCCGCCTGGGCGTTCCAGTCGTATTTGTGTTTTTTGTGATTTTGCTTTTATTGTCGATGAGAGGCGGAGCGGCAAGTAGATCGTAGAATTGATTTTCCTGATCCATATTCTTGAAAGCTCGGCAGTGCCAAGGTGGACCTTTCCAACTTCCGCGCTGCAACTAGCCGTAAGGACGCATGGATAGTACCATCCAGGCCCACTGTTTCAGTTGAAAGCAGCATGTCAGATTCTCCCGCTCAAATTGAGCTATAACGCCACAGGAGCGAAATCGACACCAGGGTTGGTGCAATATGCGATAGCGTCGAAAATAGAGTGCAGGGGGGGAAATTGCCACCTTGGCTGTGATCCATTGATGTGATAAGTGGTAGTGGACGGCAAACACCTTGATAGGCTCGGTTGATTGAGATAAGGTTGTGCGGCGCGGTTGGTGTGGATGTATGTGTATGCGACTCCGACCCTTGCTTATCACGCCATCAGGGGGTCGGCTGAGCGCATCCGATAGGCTCATTGCTGCTGGCAGTTCAATTCAAAGTTTGACTGGTGAAAGGAGCGGTCACGTCCAAGCGCACGTAGCAATTGTGACACCGACAAGGATTGGCCTTGCACCACGCCTGGCCCGATAAGACGCCCCGACGGAGAAGCGGTAAAGCGGCGGTTTACAGGAAGCCCGATTCAGATAGGAGTCTACGTGTTAGAAACCAAAATCGTTAGTCTTCGATCGTTCAATCAGAAATTGTCAATGCATAACGGTCCCTCAGCAGCATGCGCATACTTCCCAAGTGAGTGGTCATGGCCTCACGGGTAGCGGAACAAATGCAGGGGAATGGCAAATGAAGCCAGAACAGAGGTTGACATTATCATCGTGTTAACACGACCATGCTCGCGAAGGTCAAAGTACGCATGCTGGCAGTGTTGAGGTTGTTGTTGACATTTCCTGTGGTAGGACTGGCGCGTGCAGTGGTGGGAGCGATAGGAGTATTGTTAGCAGCATACCTCGCGATCTTCTCGTCCTCCCTCTCTCTCGGCTCTACTTCCAAACTTCGGTCGTACATGTTATGCACGTCGCCAGCCGCTTGCAGATTACTGAGAATGTAATCCTGCAACTCTGGGACCGGCTGCAAAAGGTACGGGACGTTCTGATATTGTCGAATTTCGCGGATCACTTCTGCCGTCTTCGCGCGCTTGTTGAAGTTGATCAGCTCGGATGGGGTCAAAGATGGAATACCGTCCTCGATGAATGTTAAGTCGGTCAAGTAGACACCTGATAATCTGTCAGCCACTGTTGATCACCACCTAATCAAGACTTTTCAAAAAGCCTTGTTCGATCAAAGCCTGCTCACCAAAGAATGGAATGCAAGGTGGGTTTGCCAGATGCAATGTCTCCCGATACTCGCCAAAGTTCTTCGTGCTCGCCATCAGGCGACGCATTTGCTCAAGCACAGTATATGTGCGTCCACTGACTTGAGACCATGTGCGTCCCAGACGGTGAATCGGCGCCGTCCCTAGAGCGGATATGATAGAAGTTAAGGTGGAGTAATTGTTAAGCGCGCGACATTTCTGAACAATGGTTAGTACTAGCCGAGATTATAAAGGGGAATGCCTACATCTGCGATGTTGACAAAGTGCTTGATCACAACCACTCGCTTCTTGACATCAGAGTGAGTGAGAATCATCTCCGCGACCCAGTTTGTCAATTGATTGGAATGAAGAATGAGGGCCTTCACGTTTGCAGCTGGTTCAGCTTCATCCGGTCCGACCTTCTTCTGCCATGTCTTGTTCAAACATTCCGTAGGCCGAATCTTAGAATAGAGACGTGATTCGATGATTGTAAGCTGTCGGGCAAACTCGGTCGGATCGATATCCAGGAACTTCATCTTCTTCATATTCTTAGGTATAATGGGTGTCGGAGCTGCGGTAGCTTGCGTGGGAACCAAGCGCTTGACGGTAGTATCTTGACCTTTGAGTCGTTGCTCAATGACTGCCAGGAGCTGTGGTGACCCCGGTGTCTTGGTGGTTGCAATGGAGTCTTTGGTGAACGAGTGAACATGCTCAAGCAGAGCTGTGTGCGCCGCGTCATTCGGCTCCATCCAGAAGTTCTCGAACCAACTCTTCAAGATGTTGACTACACGGAAGCGAATGGGCTTCTGCTTCCTGTCGACCCACATCTGCATTTCGTCTGCATTCAAGCCAAAAGGAGGCTGGATGTTGAATCTCTGTGTGATCAACTCAAAGAGCTCCTTCGCCGTCGTGAAAGAACGATAGGTGAGGAGGAAAGTGTTGTTGAAGGACGCATCAAGCTTGTCATGGCGCGTCAATTGCTCCACCAAGCCGGCAAGAGTGCCACACTTGAGAGTGGGAATGTCATTCTTGGTATCGAAGAACACCTCGCCTTCGTGATCCATCTTCAAGAACCAAGGGGTTTCTTCCGGCTCGCGAACCGGCTCTCGCACGGATTCCCGCGGAATTGCAGCTGGTGGCGCTTGTCCAAAGAATCTTTGTGCCTTGTCCATATTGCGTCGCACCTTCTCGGTGGAGTGCTCAATCGAGTACGAGGACGGAATACCGATTGATTCCGTTGCAATTCTAGTTTGAGACTCTGCGCGGCTATGAATAACCTTGGACTTTTCAATCTCTCCACCCAGGCGACTCTCGCTGCGGAAAATGGTTGTGGGCTCAGGAACCTGCTCCAGAAGAAGTGATAGCGAGAACCCAATCTGTGATACGAAGTTCTCCAGCTGTCTCGCGACGCTGCGAACCGCGTTCAACCTATCTTCAAGTGAATCGCCGCGTAATTCAGCCCACTCATCTCCAAGGGGCGCGGTAACCGCTTGACAGCTCACAACAAAATCGGCGATTGCATCGTAGACTCTTTGTTTTTGCAGACTGAAATCGACGAGTTGGGGGTTCTGAAAACCGGTTCCGAGGGGTGCCAAGTTAATCGACTCGACAGCCGAGATCCACGGGCGATATTGGTCGACAACCTTGATAGCAGCAGCTGAAACCAGGTTGCCGATGTTTTCGTGTTCGACAATGGTGACGATCTTCTTCTGGTTGAGCGTCAGACGTTCTTCCAGGCGACGGATGCTGCCCACAAAATTTCTCCGGAGGATATCGATCTTGTCTAGCAGGGCTGCGTCAAGAGGCACAGAGGGCTCCGCTCGCATATCGCCACCGTCCTGGTCCAGAAATGAAGTCGGGCCAGGTTCACTGAGTAGCACACCGTTGTTCTGCCAGTAGCCGCCCGAATGGCTTCCACCAACGAACCCTGGGACAATGCGATTGATAGAGTCGCCGCGCTGCTGCCTTGCGACCTCAGCAAACCCATAGACACCCTGCATCACGCCATCTGCCTCTTGTAAGCACTTGTTGGCAGAGTCTGGACCTGGCCAATCAGCTGCTGCAATATGCGACGAGAGCACCAACTTGGAGAATTTAGACATCATATCTCGGAAATGGGGATAGAGGGCTTTGTTGGTGGAGATGATTGACGGGTTGCCTGAATGGTTGTCCGTCGTGTCCGAGCCAGCCGCCAGCAACATGCGTAGATGATCAGAAATGTCTTCTGCCTTCCGCACATACTCCGACCGGTCGCCGTTCATCAGGGTCTGTCGATAGGCTTCCACGGCCTGCCGCATGTTCTCGACAAGCAAAGGCCAAGTCAGAATAGTCGACGCACCGTCATCAACGAAATGCGAGGGAACTTCCATGGAGATCGAAGGCCGATGGATGTTATCCGAGATGGAGTTGTTACTACTTGGCGGGGCGCCTCCGTAGAAGTTTTGCGCGCAGCGCATCGCTTGATATGAGAGCTTGTCGTCACTAACCGACTTCGTAGCGGACGGTGGGTGCAAAGAATCCATGGATGTCGCGGGCGACACTCCATCGAGGTATGACTGGCGCCTCCGGGACATCGAGTCGCGAGAGGTCAACATCAGGGACTCGCCCTCCGCTTCAGACGCCGAACCATCGTAGTCGTCCTCGTCGCGTTCGAACCCACGGGCCATAAGTTCCGGCGGTGGTCGGGTCTGGTCCGGCACGATGACTGTGTTCCGATCGTAGGGGCCGGTCTCGTTGGCCGTTGGGTTTTCGAACGGCAACTCCATCGTGCTGTAGCCGGTGAGTGTGTTGAAGTAGAACAAGCGGCCGTCAGGAGTGGCTTGCGGGATCCAGAAAGCGGCCTCCTCCTGCTCCTTGGGCGCTGTTGCGCCTTCAATGGGCAAGATCGGCTGCGAATCGCGCGAGTTTCCACCAAAATCGGCTTCATCGGCCTCCTGTTCCTCTTCGTAATCCTCGCCCGCGCCGGAGTCCACGATCGCATCCTCCTCCTCCTCGTCGCGACCATGCGAAACCTGCTCTTCCTCGATCTCACTGATATCGGTGATCACAGTACAATAATTGCTGGGAAACCAGCCCCTTACACTGTTGTTGATAACTCCATCCCACCAGCCAGTTTCTAGTTGGTTCAACACCTGGATGATATCACCTCGTCGGAAGCTGAGACTGGTGTGGTCATCGGCATCATAATCGTACATAGCACGCACGAACAGCGCCGGCGGCGGTTCGGGGCTGGGAGTATAGCGGCCTTCGGTCGTCATTCTTATCGGTGAAGGTTGTCGGTTGAGCGACTGATCGGCGGCGGGATCTCGGGTTGGGAACGATAAACTGTGACCACGACTCCGCTGGCCTGTTGTGGGGGTAGTGACTTGCTCTTCGGAGTACTCGACGGTGGTTGCAAATGTATTGTTCTTGGTCGGCAGTGTAGAAGATCGAGTGTCAACAGCCAATGGCTCGGCCACGAAGGTTTCGAACATCGGGTATCGCCGCAATTGACGCTCGGACGAGGGAGCAGGTGGATGAACGAGAGTTGGCTCGTAATGAGCCCCCGCAATTAAAGGCTGGACGCACTTAACGAGAGTTATTGTGCATGACTGACTGGATGGATAGGTATTGAGTAGAAATGACTGATAGGGAATAAGACGGGGGAGGTGGTGGTGGTGGTGGTTTTGGAGGGGAAAGAAGGTGGGCGGTAAACCGGGGGGGGGGGAGGGGAGTTGCGGTGGTGTTGGTGGAAAGGCGGCGGGTTGCAGAATCACCCGCGGTAGAGATAGCCTGTGCTGGTGAGATCGATCCAAGAATCGGGGCTAGATAGATCACGAGATGACGACAGTCACTTGATTATCGGTCGGAAACCAGTGGTCTTAGGTGATCCCTCTGAGAACCTGATATCAGCCAGTCATTGGAGAAAAGGATGGGAAGGAAGAGAAGAAAAGGGGAACAAAGAAGGAGGAGGAGGGGAGGGAGAAGAGGGGAGGTAGAAGCTTGGAGGGAAAGTAGCGAGAAGGAGAATTAGGGGAGAAGCAGTCAGTTTAGTTAGTTTGGTGGTGGTGGTGGGCAGATTGGCTGGGGGGGGGGGAAGTGGAGGGAGAGGAAGAGGGAGAGGGAGAGAGAGAGGGGGATTTGGGAGAGGAATGACAATACCACTCGTATTCTTACCGGCCCGTTACGACGATGTCCCAGACTGGATATCGATCCACGAGCGGATGGATGGGGACGAGCCGACGTGAATTACTGGTACGTACTGGACGGTTCCCTAAAGTTATTATTATTATGATTATTATTATGATTTTTATTATTTCTAGGTTCCAGTCACTGCGGTCGATTGCTTCTTCTTGTCCGGTGCAGCTGGAAGCAGCCACCTGTGGTGAGCTTAGTACAGTACAAGTAGTCAATCCGTACTTCTGGATTATTGCTGGTCAGGAAACAAAAAAAAATAAAAGAACAACAAGCAGAGTATGCCCTAAAAATAAATCTCTATGCTTGGACTATTGCCGCCAGAAATCACTGCAGAATTTTTTCCTTCTACTATTCTTGAACGACTTTCGTCTTATTTTCTGCTCGTCTTTTCTTTGCCACCCAACGAGAGGTTTAAGTATAGTAACTGACTGCCTTGCCCAGCAGCTGACACTAAATTAGTCGGGAGTTGTTCAATCAACTCACCAACCGACTAACTAACTATGAGTTAGTATTCTCCAAGAGGGCTTTCCGGCTTCTATCCGAAGGAAAGAAAGTTACTTCTAGTCAAGACAACCCAGACTATCATAAACGTTGAGTGGAGCTATCTATCGATACGGATGTACGTCGGACGTGCTGTACATACTCACGTATAGTACTCCGTACTGTACGTACTTCCATAGATAGAGAGACGGGCTTCGGCAATAATACGTACAGAGTACTCCTTGTACCGCCAGACCTGTCGCTGCGATGGGACTGCACGAGCCCTCCGCAGCCCTCTGACGGACTGACTGGTCCAACACGAAGTACTATTGGAAGAGAAGGTTGTAGAGGCGCAGGCGGTACCGTACGGGCTCCATCGCAGCCATGTCTGTCATTGGCAGTACGTCAAGTCCTGTACGTGCGCCTTGCGGACCCTAATGGGGCTTTCAGATGGGGGGAAGAGAACCGGTAGGCCAGTCAA
Organism: Aspergillus fijiensis CBS 313.89; assembly: GCF_003184825.1. Lineage (NCBI taxonomy): Eukaryota > Fungi > Ascomycota > Eurotiomycetes > Eurotiales > Aspergillaceae > Aspergillus > Aspergillus fijiensis. Next base: position 691,015 of record NW_024468990.1, on the reverse strand, counting down.
AAGGTGTGTGGCCTGCAGCAGTTCAGCAAGACACCGTCCTGTATGCCTGTTTGTCTCTTGTCAATCGTATTATGGGGACAAGCCGGAGTGGGCGATGGGGCAGAGGAAGTCGAGACTTCATGTCTCTCTTGTCATCTGAGACCGGATTGATTTAAGGGGCTTTTTGGTGGAGTAGGGAATCTATCTATCTGTTATCGACAAGCCACGGCGGGAGGCTGAGTGCGAGCAAGCAAGATTTGAAGAATTCGTGTTCATTGAATCTCTCTCTCTGCACAGACAGATCCAGTCAATAATGTGTGCCCCGGGGCCCGAGTCTCGAACCTTTTTTTTGGGGGGTTGTTCCTTGTTTTGACTGATCTGATTCTGATCCGATGAACGTTTGTAGCCGGTTATCCTTTTCCCGACTCCCGATCCAGGCGCAGGACCGTTGGTGTTGTTACCGTGGACCGCTCACTCTCTCCCAGTTGGAAGGTTAACTACACCCGCCGGTGCTCTAATTAACTTACCGAACGGGTAGGTAGTTATCTAGTACTCACAACGCAAACAACACAAAATGGTTGGTAGTTAGTTCCTCATCATTATGAACATCACCGTCGTCATTATCATCATCATTCAAGCAAACCTACATTCTACTCAATTACTCAACACCCCAAGTTTTGGTCAAATCTTGCTAGTATACATGCGCTATTGAGTAAATCTTTCTACTCTGGGCGACTCTGACCTTGGACGCAAAGTTTGTGCCCCTTGCCCCGGTGGGGAAGCAACGGGAAAACAACCCCGACCTTGCACGACCACAACATATCAACCAAGGCTGATGATGATAATGAGATGAGGAAAGAGGAGGTGGGGGGAAAGCTCTTGGTGGCAGAGGTTGCCCCGTTCACGGTTCTCGAACACCTCTGACGACATTGCATAATATCACAGATGTTCCTCCTGGCACTATGCCCTGGGGTGCCATCGGATATGCCAGTCGAAAGGTAGTGTACAGAGTACCGTACCGTACATCACATCCAGCCTATCAATCGATGCGAACGAGTACGAGAGAGGTGAAAGGTAGCGCCGCAGCCGTCAATATGGCGCTTTCCCATCACAGATCACACACACACATGCTCATACATACAGGTAGAGTACTGTACTTTCTTCACGAGAACGGACCCCTGCTCTTATTATTGGCAGATAACTGTAGGTACCGGTCGATATATCCCTCTTTGAGACCTGACTGGGATAATGTTTGACAAGTGCATGTCAACGGCGGCAAGCGTTTCATGAGCTGGGGCGCCATTGTCAGCCACAACGAAGCTGTTTCTATCTTGTCAAGCGACTGTCTTGGTCATATTCACCTGGAGCAGAGGTGATGCGTGTGGCAAGCAATCCTGGTCGCTCAATTGAAGTATGCAGGTAAATCTGCTCTCGTCAGCTTGGGGCAGAACATATGAGACGATAGGCTATCAGGACAAGCTCTCCCCTGAGACATGAATGCATTGTAACGTGCATAAGTCACCCTCGTTGCTTGCTTGTCGAGAGCGACTGCGTACATGCATGACACTAGTCTCGCGTTCCTGTGGTCACGATGTTGGCCAATATATCTGATGCAGTTAGATCGGATCTGGGTCTTTGGACACTTTGCTTGCTCGACTTGTAAATAAGTCATTCCGGTGAGGCGCTAGATATCAGAGTACTGAGATGGGGCGGGCTTATGTTGGAGTTGAAGTGACTTATATACAGCGCCAATCAAGGAGCTTATCCTTAGAATATGGCTCTTGCTCTGCAAGGACGGCTAACCCACGACCTTTCACGTTGACATAGGGCAACCGACAATCGTAAGCATTCAACATGCTTCTGGATCAATTACTGCAGGACATATGGTCAGCTTAGCGTAACCGTCAGCTCACGGATGTAAGTCACCTGGTCCACATAATCCAGTCAGAGCAGTTCAACATGAATCATTCTTTCCACCATTCACGACCATTTGTTCACACATGGACTATTACTGGACCAGACGCTCGATTCCGTATACCTTATACCGTCAGCTCAATCTCGAAGAGGTCAATATACTGGGTTTAATCACAGTCCACTAGAGTGTATGCTTTAGAGTATGTGCTTACAGTATGTGCTTGTCGCTACGGCCAAGACACTACTGCGTTCCAAAAGGCAGAAGGCAAAATCACGATAGCCAGGCACACAGTCTCTGTCAGACAATTAAGCTATCTGTCCGGCTCAAGCTGTGGATGTTCGAAAGAGCCATTCAGAACCTCCGAATAAGTGACCACATCCATACCACTCATCGAACATCTACTCACTCCAAGCATGAGGAGCTATTCTTCACCCGGATCTCAGGCCCTGCTCCTTCAGCCCTACTCATCACAGTCAACCAGACAAGGCTTCTTCCTCTACACGCGCCCAGCCCCCCTCAGGGTCAGCTCAATCCGACTCAGAAGTAGATCACTCTCCAAGCTAATTCATACCCTCAAGCCCAAGCCACCCCAGAGCATATCGAAATTGCGCTGACGAAGATCAGCACAATCACCAGCCACCACCAACTGAGCCCTCGAGTGCGTGAATAATTCATGTCAATCCCCTTGGTTTGCACAAGAATACCAAGCGAATCCACCAAAAGGATCTCACCGAGTTTGCTCCGAATAAACTCGTCCGGTTGACCCCGTCCCACCGAGCCCCATCCCTGCATGGATAACTACCGAGGGGGGCGTTGCGGGGTTTCAGATAAACATCTTGATGTTCTCTTAGTGATTTGGGAGGAGGCTTGGCTTGCAATTTATGCTCGGAGACCCCGGAAGGCGACGGATGGCTCTTAGTCAGAGTTGGGGCGAAGTGGGCTTGCATGGGTGATTGCGGTGGTGATGAAGTGGGATTACGTGGACTGAAGTTGAAGTACAGTACATAATACTTGGAAGCGAGGTTCGAGGGTCTCGAGGATGTGCTGATGCTTGACATGTGAGAGTCGTCTAGCCGGGTTGGTCTGATCATCACAAACAGAGGGTTTTGGTGGGAAGGGACTACTACGCGTAGATGATGTGATGGTGGCGTTGAAGCAATCTGCGATCCTCCTCATCAAGTCTAATCTCCGATTTCATGCAGGTTCTTATCACAGTTCCATCGATACTGCCTTGATGTCTATGGGCTCGTGCAATTCTTTCGGACCGATGGACGTTCGGGAAGACTTGATTTCCCGGGCACTGCTATCTCGCATCGAGTTATGGCACCGCAGTATGACAGACCCAGCCTGGGACACGACCAGCTGTAAGACATCAAACATCAAGCACCGAAAACTCACACGCATCCGAGACTGCTCCAATCATCCATCTCTCCGAGAGACAACGAGGGGTCAAGTTGCGCAAGGCTCACCACCAATGAACCTCGGACCAAGTCATCGTCAGAAACCCCCACCCCTGGTAGTACGGGGATATAATAAGCTTAAAGGAGAATTTTCGACACGAGGAGGGAGATGTCTTACTTCCCACCAATAACACCCAAAACTCCTTCTCGAGCAACCCGCCAATCGTATGTCACATGATCCTGCATCACCAGACTCGGGAGGATGTAGACATTCCTGTAAGGGGAAGATGCATTGAGAACAGGGACCAAGGAGGAACGACTGGAGGGAAGGGTGCATCCCTCACAGCCTTACTATTAGACGCACAGCCCACATCGCCTACCACTTGATGTTGAAACTGAAATGACCAATTTGTCCGCATGGTCTGTCATCGCAACGTAGGGGCAAAGGCATCTACTGAGTGAGGAAGATGACCGAGCGACGAAATTCAGACCGACCTTTTTCTTGTAGCCCAAATCATGTATTTGCGATAGCAGTATGTGCACCCAGAGAGCAAACCGGCATAGAACCGGCGCAGTCTAGGTAAGTTTAGTGGTATTAGTCCGAGCCAACTATAAGAGGACGAGACATAATCGCAATGGCTTGATTGCCTATTTGTGTAGATAGATCGGCCATCGACTACTGTCCTGAACGGCGACCATGACGTTTATGAACCCCATTCCCTCCATCATCCCACCATCACTCTTTCTCGGATGCGCCCACAATTGAATCATCCATTCGTACTTGTCCGTAACAAGATGAGCGGCGACACTGCCAGGCACCATCCTTCCATCCAACCAACCATTCCAAGACACCAACAAAAGAAAAAAAGTGGCACTCACTCACCCGCTGCTGATTCATCGAAACGATGATCCCGATCATCCTCTTCCTCTCTGTTTGTGCCTGGCCTGGGCTAGCCGGCCATCCCGAGCCCGTCGCGGTGGGCAGCGTATAGTCGACTCCCCAATCCAGCCATAGTCCAGCACCTGGCCAAATGGAGTTTTACCTAGCAGGTGCCCCGAACGAATTGCCATCCAGAGTCTCTTGAACTTGACTTTTTACCCCTTTTTCGTTGCATTGCATATCCCGTTTCCAGTTTTCTTGTGTTCCAGTTTGAGGTTTTATTTCCTTTCCCTCATCCAGTTCCCGACCCTGTACAATAAATAATCTGGGAGACTATCTTCAAGTTCAAAATCCGATCCTCACCACCCCACCGACCCCCCCTCCAAAGACCCCCGTCCATTAATCATTTGTCCTTCTCGAACCCTTCCACTGCACAAGCAGGCACATGAAACCAGACCAACAAACCCACAAACCCCTCCACAATCCACCATCCACCATCCACAATCCACAATCCACACCATCCCGAAATCAATTATTCTTGACCTCTGGCCGCCGCCGGGGGAGGGGAGAGACCCCCGGGCCCCGGAAAGATGGAAAGACTTTTTAAAAGACCACGACGCGTAAACCTAACCCCTGTTCTTCGCTTTTTCTAGGCGGGTTTCGCCTTGATTGCCGTTGCTCCGTCTCCGTGCTCCGTAGTTTAGTCTAGCGTCAGTGTGGTTCGGAAAGTTCGGTGGGTTTTTTTGTCTTGGTCACAGTTCTAGAACTTTGCGTTTCGGCGGGGTGAGATTTTTCTTTTCGGGACGGGTTATCGCGCGGCTGACTCGGTTGGGCTGATTGGATTGATGGTTTGGTTTTGATGATGATGGTGGTGGTGGTGATGGTGATGATATGGGGGGTTAAGGTGGTGCCAGTGGGATGGATGGTGTCAGGTGTCGGGTGTCGGGATACTTGAGTCAGTATTATGCTATCATGATGCTATATACTTCTCTATATGCTCTATATGTGTATGTTTGCGGAGTAGGACTCCCAGGAGTATCGACCGGTCTATGTCGCGAGATAACTATCATGTGCAGTACATATATATTCCAGGACACACCATATAACCTCCACCGCCACCGTATACATGCAAATAGCCCAAAGCCTGCTAGCAAGGGTCGCATACCCCCATAGTAGATTCCATAAGTACAGTACAGTAATCAACAACAACCCCATTATCCACATCGATATACACTCCAAACCCCTACCCCAAAACCTGGAGTGAAGCACAGCCTCGGCAAGGGGCATTTATCAATGGTAAACAAGCAGCAACCGCGAACCACGGGACCACCACACCCGTCAGCAGGACGGGAACGAACCATGGTACTCTCGCGGTGTAGTCCAACCATCAACAAGAACCAACTTTGCCTGTCACCATCGAACTCTGGTTCCTGGCAAGTTAGAACTGCTCAATGACATACCCATACCCATACCCATACCCACCTAATTAAGTTGAATCCTGTAGTTCCAGTTGGGAGGATATATTCAGTGATGGCCAGTAGGGAGATATACTCCGTACTGAGTGGGTAAGTATATATGTATATAAGTTATCACTATTAAGCCCTTCCACACTACACTACACTACACTATACGACGTTCAACAAGTGCACAACACAACCAGTGTCCACCCACAGCAAAACCCCCTCCCCCACAAAACACTTTCCTCTATGCTTTAGCATTCAGTCAACCGCCGAACCTCACATCCACCTTGCCCGATAATCTACCCAACCTTCTTTCAAAATAGAGTGCGAAAAGACTACAGTACACACACCACGGGTATAGGTACAGTCCAAGTATCCCAGTCCCATCCTGACCAAGAAACCCTGAGCGAAGACAGCGCATAAATCCCAATCCCAATCGCAAACAACCAACTAGGTTCAGAACTCGAGAAAGAAAAGCCATCGCCTCCTGCTTCCGCGTCCCGACTCGCGAGGGCTTTGTTGTTGACGGTGGGGCGAGCCCTATGTGGGTGGATTCGTTCCGTTCAACTGAACCTGATTCCCCAGCTGGCAGTGGCAGTTGGGGTTTACCCTTCGCGCCATGTGTGAGCCTAGCCGAGTATACTGCAATCATCTAGATACTACCGGTGAAAATGCACAAGCAATATCTAGGTCACGGTGAAAACGGGGGTGAGTGCCCAAACAAGGGCGACACGTTATATTGGATTCATCCGTAGAAGCGGTCAGGAGAGACTAATAGCTTACTGGTAGTGTTCCATGGAGTCCGACAAAGGCGAGAACTCCCGGTTGGAAAGGTTGTTGAGCACGGATGTTTTCTGGATATGTAACTAAGAAGAATTTTTCTTTCACCGACTTACTGACTACTGCTCCTACCGCTTTGGAAGTGTACGGAGGTCCCGAGGATTGCACACGGGATTGTGGGTGATGATGGGCTGCTCTTCTGGATGTCCTTCTCCGGGGCAGGAGGACGTGTTGGCGTTGATAGGTATCAATGGTTCACTTGCGGATTCACCGGTAGATGTACAGTACTTTCCACGAAAGTCGGGTCTGGAAGTCGGGTCTGTGTTGGCTTCCTTGATTACTTTTTGTACAGGTTTCATTGTACTCCGTGCGGTACTTCACAAAGTACGAACAGTACGTACAGTTGTTATGCATCGATAGCCGCGATGGCCTTGACTAGCGTCAAAAAGGCGAAACTGGCGGGGATCCTGCAAAGATACCTGGTGGGGTTCGGTGGTGTAGGGTAGCATACCGGTAGTCCACCAGATCACGATTGAAGATTCCAGGTTCCATCTTGTGATGGACTACGGAGTAAGTTACTGGGCGTAGGGAGGCGGTAGAACTTCTTCCGTACCTATGAGTACTAATTCACCGAGTACGAGGGACGACGGTCGATCACCTTTATTCGGTTGATGGCCGGTCTGGGTAGATCTTGCTGCATCATCGGCAACCGAAAAAAATCCTTACGGGTAGCCGCAGCGTCAGAAGAGAAAAGAAAAGAATGCCCAAATCCAGCAAGCATTTCGACCGAGAAGTCCTTCGCTGCCGCTGGTCCTGGCTGACGGTTTGTGCAATTATCTCGATGCGTCTCAAGTTTGGGTCGGTGCTGGCCCCCTTCTCTCTCTCCCTTGCCATTCACTTGAGATGTGTTGCTCTTGGTGTCCTCTTTTGAGATGATTGAGATTCCGAGTCCGTTCAATGGTTGGGATGGATGCCGGACATGCTTCTAGCTTTTCGTTTAGACTCTCGGAAGGATGTGGAAAGTGGGTAGTTAAACAACAAGAATGATAGATAAGCAGCATGCCCCCCTCTCCCTCACCCTCTCTCGGAGAAATAAGCCCCTCAACAAAAAAAAAAAAAGTCGAGGTTTGGATCCCGAATCGACCGTGAAATATGATGGATCATGGAAGGAGAGAAAAAGAGCGGGATCGGTATGTACGGAAGTTTCTTTCGAATAGGAAAAGAAAGGCCCTCTTCCCCCCCTCCCTTCAACCCGTGCGCCAATCCAGGAGGCCGGGACCGTGGGCCGTAATTCCCGATTTCCGCAGTGGAGTTGGAGTGCTTGCTTCGATCATGAAGATCAAAGTCTGCTGAGTATCTCTGACTGGCGTGTTATCTATCTATCTCAAATCGATTCTTTTCTCCGTCCTCGTAGACCGAGGCCAGTTGATGCCCTCGCAAGCAGTCAGCACAAAGTACCAGTCCATCAACACACACAGTTGACTGGGTCGGACCGCTGCATGGACCGGAAAGTGGATCGGAAAAACGGGATGTTGGTCAGGATTTGGCTCCCCTCGGAGTTCTTTCCCCTCTTCTCCCAGTGAGAAAATCCAGGCGGCTGGACGTGTAAGAATTGGCCGAGTGGTGTAAACTGTACGATTGTAGAGGTCTGACGGAATAGACGGTCTGGTCGGTCTGGTCGGTCTGGTCGGTCACTCACCGCTCTTATTATTGCTGCAGTCGCAGCCCAGCAGCTCCTGGCAATAATTAGCTATACAAAGCGGTGAGCGAGGCAACACACGCAGTCCGACTTTCCGAGGGACTATTTATCGCCAACTGCTAGTCTGGATGCTGCATTAAGGCATGGTACTGATCGGTTGGGCCGTCCTGGGCCCTGCGTCTAAGTAGGGCTGTCTGTCAATAATCACGGGGTGTCGATAACAGGGGTGAAATAACATCGAGCGAGGATCGCCCCGTCCGTTCGACGATGTTGTGCAGGCAGGACCAGAACCAGAACCAGAACCACCAGATGGATAAGTAGTACGTGTACTCCGTAATGGACACATGTTCCAGCACTGCGAAGAATGATCCACAGCTTAGACAATATGTACTTCCTGATTCCTGCATGTGGTGCGGTTGTCTTGGATCTGGATAGATTGAAGTTGAACCGACCCGGTGAATACTAGATACAATGCCTCTCTTCAATAATCAATAGACTGCCGGTGGATAGCCTAGTTCTTTCGCGGGGTACTTTTGTACTTCCCAGTGGGTTGTTCCCACTTTTGATGGTCATGTGTGAGTGTGTTCCCCTAGTAACACTCAGCCCGCGTCGGGGTCCATAAGAGACGCCCCACATACCGGGATTTTACGGGAATCTCTCGTCGTGGTGAGAATAGTTGAGATGAAGACTGGGATCAATTATCCCAGTCCTTCCTGCTGGCGAGAGGAGGGAAGGGCCTTGAACTCGTCCTGGTATGGCATGACTTGAACCATGATCCGACGTGCAAGAAAAGATGGAGAAGAAGCAACAAACCAAGCGCGAACGGAAAACTGGGCATTGATAAGATTGGAGGATAAGAGCCAGAACCTGGGGAGTCATCCACGATCATCATCTGACCTTAAGGAAGAGGAGGAGGTGATGCTGCTGAAGATGATGATGTACAGCTTCTCTTCCATCCGATGTGGACCAAAGCGACTGACTGACGCGGAACAAGGGCGCGTCTCCGAGTGAGGCTGGTTAGGCGCGACGGCGGACTTGCTTGGGGGGGGGGGGGAACTTACAGGCAGCCATGGATGATGACCTCGATGATGATTGCCCTGCCACTAAGGGAACTGTCGCTCCGAGACTAAACTACTCACTAAACTCACTCGGTATAAGCCCAGAAAACGAAGGCCCTGTTCGCCCATGCCACGGCTGCAGATGGGACCAGACTAGGTCGGCGGGCGATGCGAGGTCGATGCATCTCTGGCTTGGATGCAGAATTGCCAAAAACAGAAACAATAGTGTTTGATGGTGATGATGATGATGATGATGATGATGATGATGCAGTCATGCAGTCTCAAATAAGGCCCAGCTGGGTCGCGCCGAATTTCTTCGTTGCTTTCTAGATGTGTATGTACTTACTGTACAGTATGCCCAGGTTGAAGGGAGGGGTATCGTGGTGCCCTCCATGCGCGAACACACCACACAAGACACATACTGGAGCAGCCACACTGGGCATATCTGAAACCGAGTACTACGTAAGAACAACAAAGCCAATCGCTGTGGCGAACGACGACGACTTGAAAAGAAGAAAGTTGAGTCGTCCTGTCGCGTACCTGAGTCTTCCTTCTGCGGATGGCACTGCGCGCAATGCTGATCCAGCTGACCTTAAGCTGAGACAGCGGGAGGAGGGGAGGCAAAAATTGTGAGAAAAAAACATCCTCGCAGGATAAGTAAAGGAGAACCGTACGGTGTAGGCGGGCTAAATAGCCTTTCGCACAGTCAATGCACTTCCTTTTCTGGTCGGGGCAACATCGAATGCGTCGAATGCACTTCACAACCCATTAATCTTCTGAATGAATACTCGAGTTAGATGTGGATACACTGACTCCCGATGGAGCGGGTGGTGATCTGTCAGGCTGAGAGGCATCACATCGTCAGCAATATTCTCCTATTGCTGCGTGGTGACGGGTAGCTGTTGTTGAGTTTCTTTGCATTTCTTTTTTTTTTTTTTTGTTTTTTTTTTGTAGTTCGAAAAGCTAGCTAAGTATGCTTTGAATGAGGAGACTGTTCAGTATGAATGACTTGGCACAAGGAGTCGAGAGATTTCCCATATACCTTTATCCCTACATGGTTGCGATGCGATGACTGTCCAGATATCTATAGAACACGGTTGAGACTAAGATTAACAGCAGCAGCAGCAGCAGCAGGATCCCTCGTCATGGTGATGGAGATGGAGAAGGTCTGGAACAACGGCCGCTCCTCGGTCCTGTCTAAGATCCACCTGACTAGTTCAACTCTGTAGGAGTCACTTCCAATTGGTGCGCATATGAATCAAATTCACAAGAGAGTCAGACACAGAAATCTTAGATGCCGTTGCTAATGCTCAAATCCGAAATCCGTGTTCCGGACTCGACGGAGTGTCGATTATTGCCGTCATCCTACAGGGGAACTCCGAACACCCAGGGACGGAGTGTAGATGTATTACTGATTTGGTGCTTTCGGAGGGGTAAGTAGGGTTTCCAAGGAGGGGTGAGAGGGACGAGAGGGACATATCATTCAAGAGGGGAACTCAGATGGGAACAGAAGGAGGGGGGATCCAACCTCAAGAGGGACAGGAGGGGTAGCTGGGAGTGGCGGGTTCCATTGTTTCTCCGTCATGCTGCTCAGAAAGGAGGGGGAATGGAAGGAACCTCGATGAATTAAACTCACCAAACAGAAAAACCAAAAATCAAATGAGAATGACAATGCAGGAGGAACCAGGATGATCGATATATCGATTCTCAACCTTGAATCATGCTGGATTCTTACTGAGCAACATAATAATGGACGCCCGTTCGGTCCAAGCAGTCAGTCCGCTTAGCCTGTGTGGGAAAAGAATCCCAGGTGGAAATGAAGGGAGAGAACACACGAATCATGTCGGCACTGTTCCTCCGTGGCATTCAAGCGTCGGTGGCATCCTTGTTGGAGGGGCAAGGGGGGGCTGACGAGGGGCGAGACGAAAGAAGAACAAGTGGGAAAAAAAATAAAAATCTGAAAAAGGAAAAAGAAAATAAATAAAATTAAATAAAAAGCGAAATAAAAGAGACAAAAAGGGAAAGAGGGAAGGAGAGAGAGGGGCCAGGTGCGTGTGATTTGATTGATGATTATCATAGCACACACACTCTCTCTCACACACAGAGAGAAACGACAACCACCGAGAAAGAAGAGAGACGGAAGGACGGAGAGACGGAGAGGCTGGCTGGTCTAACCTTCTTCAGCTTTGCTGTAGCTCGAGTATTTTCGCGTCCTCCCCTCTCTCACTGTGGAGCTTTCGCACGCAATGATCAAAGATACAGCAATTGGAATTGTATTCAAATTGATTAAGATGGGCGCTGTATCCATTCCCACCATAAGTTAGTCACTACTACAGTAAAGTACTGTACTTGACTTGCAAAGTACCCTTTCAAAGATCAATCAATAGATAATGGATTACAATCTGACTCTTGTGGTGAACGGCCCCGCAGTCACCGACCGGGCTGGAGTACGTACCACCCAAATTGTGGCCGTGGTGGGCTGTCAGATAGGGGGGGGGGAGGGGGGAGGGGAGATAGAAGGAGGGGCGGGCGATAGCTGAGTACTAAAGAATAGAGATAGGGATGCGATGACTTCGATGATAATCACTTGGTAGTGCCCTAGACCTTACTTGCCCCAACTGACGTTACTTAGACAACTCGAATATTCTTGTTCTTCACTTGCTTGCTGCTGCTGCAGCACCCACCCACCCACCCACCCAACAGAGTTACATACCATACCGCTTTGAAGCTGCTCTCTCATACCAAGCCCAACCCCACAATAACAATAATGAATTCATCGTCACAGAAAAGAGACCCCGGGTCGAAGACGGAGAACCAACCAATGCAATCGAGAAATGCACAGAGGATCCAGAGGATCCAGAGGCTCCCTCAGACTCTCAGTCAGCTAGTTGTTGCTGCGAGTCCTCCTTAGGCTACCTTCTAGGGTTAGGTCGCAGGTGACTGCCGCTGAACGGAGGTTCCGTCACTAATCAAAACAGGGATAGGGTGCTAGGAGCTACTACATTATGTAGGTATAGACAACAATCTAATCACTATCGCATAGGCTCTGGCTGGAGACTCTGGATCAATTTCAGATCTAAAGAACCGACATCCATGATCATCTACATATTGTGATCAGGGGAGAGAAGAAACATGTAAAATGCTGCCCGATGTTATGCATATAGGGAGTCAAGTTCTCCCATGCCAGAACAACAGAAACAACCCAAAAAAAACTCGGATCAATTTTAACGGATGTTGACAGGTTCTTTTTCTTTGCCTGGTGTGTGTTTTTTTTAGGATTTTTTTTTTTTTTGCTTTTCACTCATACTGGCTGTGTGTAGCGTAGCGTAGCGTGTAGTGCGGAGAGGGAAATTGAAGAGTGGATATAGATGAATGCTCCCTCACATCGGACTAAACTAACAAACGGTCGATTCAGCCAGACGAAAGGACAAGCAGGACCCCCCGGCTGAACCGGGTTGACGGGTTGGAAAGTGTCCATGTGGGTTTGGGAAGAGGGAGAGTCCACTTGAAAGTATCCATCCACCGTCCAGTCTGTGACTCTGGCTTCGGTAATTGGGGGGAGAAAGACCAAAAAGACCAGAAATTATGGGTCAAGGAACTCTAGGAACTTTAGAGCAAAGGACGTGTCCTAAGCGGGATTGGGGATAGTGCGGTGACGCGGGTTAGTCAGAAATCCAAAGGAACTAACTTAACTCACTAAATAATTGAAGAAGTGGCAATAGAGGAATGCAGTGCGTGCCTGTGCCGGAAGACCGCTCAAATCGCTTGATTTTGCAACCCCCTCCGTCAGTCCCGCCGGGAAACGAAGCCCCTCTTTTCCGCCTCCCACTTCCCTGTTGTTGTGGTTCTCCTGCGCTGCTCGTCGCCCAAATCAACTGCCAACACCGACTGCTGGTCACGACCGCCTCACTTGTCGCGATCCAGCGATCGCCCAAATCTTCCTTCCCCCATCATCAGCTTTGTGCCCACGTCCTGTCGCGACTTGCTCGCACTTCCCCCCCTCCCCTCCCCTCCCCTCCCCTTCCCTTCCTTCGACCCAGACTCTCCCTCTGTCTGTCTGTCTGTCTCTGTGTCTCTCTCCCTCCCGCAAATTCGCACCGCACTCTACTTTCTCCTCATCCATTCACCATTCAATCTTCCCCCTCCCTCCCTCCGTCCCTCGTCCCTCTTACCCATTCTTTTCTTCCTCTTCTTTTCTTCTTCTGTCTTCCTCCCTCTTTTCTCCTCCTTCTCTCTTAACGTCTTTCCTCCCCCTCCCCTCCCCTCCTCCTCTTCTTTTCCCTTCCCTTTCCCCTCTTCCCTCCCCTCCTACTGGGTCATTATTCAACATCTTGCTCGCTTTCTCTTCCGTTACTTCTTCTGGGTCTTTCTCTTTCCTCTTTTCACAGCCGATTTTCGCCATCCTGGCCGTCCACGCCACCTTCACGATTCCCCTCTCCTAATCCGCCTGTGGCTGGATAACTTCAACCCTTCCCGTCATCCCTTCGAGTTCAACCTACGCTCTTCTTCAAGATACCCCCACACAAGGAATGACCAGACAACAAACCGAATCCTTGTCGTCTACCCGTCTTCAGAATCGGTGTGAAATCACGAAAGGAACGATAGCGCAATCTTCGCAGTCGAACCTGTTCCATTGAGATCCAGCCTCCGTGCCCTTGGTTTCGCTGCCCGCCTCTTCACCCATGGCTCCCAGCGCACCCAACCCGGCGGCCTCCGCACCCGTCAAAAAGACGTCCGTCCCAGAGAAGAAATACAAATGCCAATTTTGCAATCGCGCCTTCAGCCGAAGTGAACACCGCAGTAGACACGAACGATCGCGTAAGTAGTCTACACAATTTCTGGTTGAAAATTCTTGTGATGAGTTGGCTGCGCTGATCCTAGTGGCGGTGTGAGGCTAATTCTGGTTTTGACCCACAGATACCAAAGAGAGACCCTTCAAGTGCTTAAAATGTCGGAGCACCTTCGTGCGTCGAGACCTTCTTCTTCGACATGATCGTACCGTCCATGCCAAAGATGGTGGCATTCCACTAGTGTCCGAGGGCAGGCGACGCGGTGGCGCAGGTGTGCGAAAGACTTCCCCCACCTCCGGCCCCGCCAGCAAACCCTCAGTCACAGTCGATCCTACAACGCTCGAACAGATCGAGGCAAGCAGTGATGGTATGGTCGATCTTGAAACTGCAGCCATGTTGATGACAGATTTCCAACATAAGGCTGCAGCCGCTGCGACTGGTCAATCCAACGATCGTGCTGATTCCGATCGCTCATTTTCCCCCGGACGCGGTTCGTTATTAGAGCCTTCGGTCGGGTATCTGTCTGGAAACGCGACACTCCCGCAAATGCCCTGGGACACCCTTGTCTCGCCGGCTGATACAAAGCACTCGATGGGGTCGCCCTTCGCGTCCCACGATGGTGGAGCCGATTCGCATCCACTCCCGTCAGTGATGGATCGGCACGGTCCCGTAGGCGATGGTTTGGCTCCCTCGCTCCACTCTCTGGTCAACTCGCTCCCCATGTCGGGAACCTCAACGCCGAATGCTTTGTCCCCGTATCCTTCGATGACGGGTCCTGTCAGCCCTGTGAACTACCGTAGATCCCCTGGTCCCAGCCAGGCCTTGACACTGCCCAAGGCTCCTCAAATCGCCAGCGAAACGGAGCGGAACATGATCATGGACCGCCTAGAGGATGCCGACTCGCTTGGTGTACTGCCCGACTCGTTCCAGCTGCCCCCCACATCTGCACTCAACAAGTACCTGTCGACGTATTTCAACCTGTATCACCCTCATCTCCCCTTCCTGCACCAGGAGTCCTTCCAGCCCGCTGACGTCTCGGCGCCTCTGCTTCTCGCGGTTCTCTCTATCGGTGCTTTGTATACTTTTGAGCGGAAGGACGCGTTTATGCTTCATGTGGGGTCCAAGATGCTGGTCAACCAATTCCTGCAACACAAGGAAAACTTTGACTCAAGAAAATGTCCGCTGTGGGCGATGCAGAGTACCCTTCTCAACATGATCTTCGAGAGTTGGAGCGGCGATCCAAAGGGACTGGAGTGGACTTGCTCCATCAAGAGTCTTTTGGCCAATGTGAGTACTCTGTTTATCCAGAGGTTTAGTTGCTTGTACTGATCGATTATAGATGGTTGCTGGAAATCGCTATCAACTGAAGCTTCGCACTGAGGGTCGTGAGGGTATCCCTTCCAGAGAGGATTGGATTGAGGATGAGTCTTGCCGCCGTACCTATTTCGCGGTCTACATCTTCTTTGGCATGCTCACCTTGACTTTCAATCACACCCCAGCGATGAGCTTCGACGAGTTTGACAATCTTGAGCTCCCTTCTTCCGAGTCTTTGTGGAACCTCGATGTGACCGACGACGACGCTTGGCGCCGGAGCCTGGCCAATGCTTCCACCTTAACCGTTCGAGAAGCCCACGATTGTCTTTTCCAAGGCGAGCAGACCCGATACAGTGCATTCGCCACACGCGTTCTCATCAACGCTCTGTTTCTCCAAGTGTGGAACCACAAGCGCAGTTTCGAGGCTCTGCAGGACGTGGTTACCGAGTACAAGCTTCGCCTCGCTTTGGAAACCTGGGAAAGCTCTCTTGAAGTCTGCGAGCCGGAGACGATGGTGGTGCCCCTCAGCACCCCTCAGAAGGGCCACCCTCTGATCTTCAACTCGATGGCGGTCTACCGAAACACTCGCGCTCGCCTGGAAGTGGATCTCAAGTCAATCCAGGAGGCTCTGCGCTACCACTCTTCGTACGAAGTGGCTGCTGCCATGACGGTGGCCCGCGAGAAGGTCAAGCGGTCTCAAGAGATGAACAAGGTCATCCAATCGTGCTTCGAGTGCATCGAAATAGCGGCCGTTCAAGGTATCAACTGGGTGGCGCAGACGTCTGCCACGAACTGGAGCGTCGAGCACCCACTGTGTGGCTTGGATTTGATGGTGATCCTCAGTCTCTGGCTCTATCGCCTGGAACATGACGAAGAGCCAGCGACCGAGGCGGAAATCGCCATCTACAACAAGGTGCGGAATCTGTTTGACGATGATGCCGTCGATGCTTTTGGTAAACTCAGCTCTACCGTGGCCCGTGTATGGGGTAATATCCTAGACGGTGTGGTAGTATGGGGGTAAGTCATTCACTTCTGGTTTCGATTGACAGTTCAGGTTACTAACTATTCGAACAGCATTACCAAACTCATGGGCGAGTCATTCAAACTCCACTCGCAAGCCTTGATCGGCTACGAGGATTCGTTGCGCGTTGCCAAAGACCAGCCTATTCATGCAATGCCTCCCAAGACGTTGGCCAGTGTGGGAACGGCATACTAATGCTGCACATGCCACGGCCAAGGTGACCCCGGTTGCCTGAAACACATACACTTCTCTACATTCATTCAACATCATATTTGGGACACTGGATTTCGGTTTAGGGTCGGGAACGGATGCGCAAGTCTGGGCGGCAAGATGTGATTTCCGGTGACGAACTCAACCGCCGCATAATGATTCCTTGCTGGCGTTCCCCGGCTCCTTTTCATTACTTTCACTTTTCTTTCCCCTATCATGCGTTATGGTTCATATTTCTATTGGTTTTGCAAGAGCTCACGGGAGTCCGGTGTGGTCATTTTCTTGTTTTGATGGGTTGATTTTTCCCAGGCAACATCTCGACACCCGGCTGGTCCTGTGTGTTCTTCCCTCGCACTCGGTGGAGTTGTTGTTTTTTTGTCTGCTTTCTATCTGCTCGTCTACACCCTTAATTCTTAGTGCTGTCCGTTCGATTCTTGCGCATGAGCGTGTTTGGTTTTCTTTCTTTGGGGTCCGAGACATGTTGTCTTTGACTGCTTTTTCGATACCTTCTGTCCGTTATATACTTCTTTTCTCTTCTTCTCTCTTAGTCCTTCGTTGACATACACTTTTTCTCCCCTACTTGTTGATGCCATCTTAATGTGAGCTTGCGTGCTGTTCATGTGATTAACGCGTCCCCGCCTATTGATTGTTTCTCCGCTCTATTGTTCTGCTGCTTTGGGTTTGTCCTATTCGCATGTTGCGATCTGAAGATTCTTTTTTCTTTTTCGATGTTGATTCTTTCCGCACTGTTGCACATGCTTAATTGGTTGTAGTTTGTTCTGTACAATAAGTAATTTGCACACAAAATATAAGTATTTGGCGGGGACTGCAGCTCGGTAGTTGTAGTAGTTCGGTGGTTGTAGTATGATAAACCTGTCCTATACCTTGGTCATCCGCATGATTAAACACTATGACTATATTTATGCCCATAACTCCTTCTCAATCATATATACACTTTGACTAAGGGGAGGGGGCGTTCAAGAACAGACAGGCTCAAGGACCAGGCAATAACCACAAAAAATCCCAAAAAAAACCCCAACACGAACGTCCCCAGCGGGGAACGCAGGCACCCACGCATTCCGCCATCGGGAAAGGTACGTAGTAGCGCGTCCCGCAGCCGAGCGGGGCGAAGACGACAGCGTCTTGGGGCCCAGGGGTAAAGGGTTAGGGATGGTAGGCCTAGTTGGGCGAGGATGCCGAAGATGGAGAAGAAGGGTTAGATAAATGGGGGGGGTGAGGGTTGTGAAGGTGGTGGAATGGGGATGGGGCGTGCCGGGGGTTGTGTAGGTGTGTCTTCGGTGGGCTTTGCGCGACCTTGTTGGGGGGCATGGTCGGTCGTGGGAGGGGCGGCGCTGGCTTCGGTGAGGGCACTGTCAGGTATCATCATTGCTTTGGTTGTTGTGGTTGTGGTTGTGGTTGTGATGCCATCTCGGCGTTCGGTTTGCGACAGGAAGTTCGGAGCGGAGAGAAGTCCGGAGAGACAGAAGACAGAAGACTATGGAGGTGGGGTCGGTGGAGCACAGGCTGGATTCTGGTTCGCTGGGCGAGATCGACGGGGTATACCTGGGGATTTAAGATAACGATTAACCAGAGAGAGATCATGATAAACAACTTATCAGTGCGGACTCCGGAGATATCCTCACCTGAAGGAACGATAGGCGATAGACGATAGACGATACAGTGAATGCAATCAATGGCAGAGTGAATGAGGAAAGGAGGAATGCCTGAGGATCAGCGGACCAGGCGCGGCGCAGGTGACTTTCTGCTGCCTTGTTTGTTTTACCCCTCATTCCCAACTGCATCATTTCATTTCCACTCTTCTCTTCTTCTTCTACCAACGCACTGCTACCTGAGCTACTCCCAGCTACTCCCAGCTACCCCCAAGCTATAAAACCCCTCCCGCCCCCTCCGTCTCTGTATCTCAGCCCAACTTCCAGCATCCACCTATAAACTAACTCAACCACCATGAGCCTCCCCTCCAACGTCCACGTCTCCTCCCACCCCCTCCTGCAGGCCAAACTCTCGCAACTGCGCTCCTCCTCCACCTCCACTCGTCAAACACGCGATCTCGTCCACGAGATCGCCACCATTCTGGGCGTAGAAGCCTTTGCATCTGGCTGGAAAACGAAGCAAGATGGAACGGTATGCTTGTCGTCCACCACCACCGTTACCAAAAGCTAACCGCCAACAACAGGACAAAACCCCACTGGGCATCGAATACCCAACCACGACCCTCGACCCCTCCAACATCGCCTTGGTGCCCATCCTCCGCTCAGGACTAGGCATGACCGACGGTACGTGCAGCCCCGGCCCCGGCCCCAAACCCCTGAAAACCCCATCGCATATCCTTCCTTATCAGCCCCTAATCTATCAGCCCCTCTTATCTCCCACCCCGGGGAATCCTTATCTCCCCTCTCCACCCCCCCAAATCTAAAACCATGCTAACAAAAAGAATACCAGCCATAAACTCCCTCCTCCCCACCAGCATCCCCATCTACCACCTGGGCCTCTTCCGCGAGCGCCTCACCCTGCAACCGGTCGAGTACTACAACAACCTGCCCTTCCACAAGGCCGCCGGCAGCGCCAACCCGGCCGCCGCCGAGACGGCCATCCTGCTGGACCCGATCATCGCGACGGGCGCCACGGCCGAGGCGGCCATCCAGCTGCTGCGGGAATGGGGGGTGCGGCGCGTCGTGATGCTGAGCGTGTTGGGCTCAGAGGCCGGGATCCGCCGGGCGGCGGGGACGTGGGCGGACGGGGTGGAGGTGTGGACGGGGGCGGTGGACGCGCAGTGCGACGAGCGCGGGATGATCGTTCCGGGGTTGGGGGATATTGGGGATCGGTTGTTTGTGGCGATTGGGAAGTAGATTTTTTTGCTGTCGGTGGGTGGTAAGTTAGTCAACTGGGTGATTTGGGGCCGGGGGGGATTTCTGCGGGGGTGGGTAGCATTGTCATTGTGGCATGGGCATAGATAAATGAGGTATGAGGAAGAGAATGAATGCATATGAGCTATTCATGAACTATCATCAAGTCCTTCCTAGTATTCTGCAACTATGAACTAGACCACGAAACATCAACGCCTCCCCTCGCGCACCGATATCCAGTCCGAAATCAATGCCCCCCCTTCCACCCCATAGCCTCCATCTCCACCCCGCCGCCGCCGCCGGCCTCATTTCCCCGCTGCCCACTACTACTGCCCGTCCGCCCCCCCACTGCGGAGGGAGCCACCGGGGAAGACCCTCCCACTCCCATACTCCCCGCCCTCTTCACCTCACTTCCAGCCCCAGAATCCCCCGAATCCCCGCCACCCGGATGCGACCTCAAACTCAAATGCCGTTTCCCCATCCCCAATCCCAACCCCAACCCAAAGGCAGAAGACGCTTTCCTCCCCGGCCACTTCTCCTTCCCCTCGCCCTTCCCATCGTATCCCTCACTCGGCGTCGTGACCGCCACCCCGATCTCCTCCTCAGCCTGTGAAGGTATCTGCTGGTGCAGGTGATGGTGCAATCCCGCCAACTCCGCGCGCTTCTCAATGATCTTCTCGATCCCGATCGCCGAGCCAGACGCCGTGGCCGTGGCCGTGACCGTCGTCGGGGTTGATGTCCCTGCGCCTGCGCCACCACCACCACCACCATAGCCACCCGCGACACTGCTCCCGCCCCCGAGGACGGTCGTCGACCCGGCCGTGATGGTGGTCGAGGTGCCCATGGGCCGGTAGTCCGGGTGCAGGCGCTGCTCGTGCAGGCGCGGGTCCACGCGCCGGGTGTCCAGCATCTGGTGGCGGAGTTTGTCGCGGTGGGCTTCGCGGCGTTCGGCGGCTGAGGCTTTTGGTTAGTTATTTTGAGGTAGGTTGGGGTTGGGGGAAAACTCACCGTTCCAGAAGTGGACGTACACGGCCATCACGACGAAGCAGGCCACCAGGAACCCGAAGAGGATGCCGAGTTCGTGGCCGAGGGATTTCATCGGCGTGTAGGGGGGGATGTTGGCGTAGGATCTGGCCATGATTTTTCTGGATGGGGAGGGGTGGGGTTAGCTTTTTTTGGGTTGGGTTGGGTTGGGTTTGGTTGTTGAAGGGGGGGTGTTGAGTGAGGAGGGGGTGGAAGGGGAAGGGGAGGCGGAAGACTTACTTGTGATGGTTTAGGTGAGAGGTCCTTGGTCAAGGGTTCGTGGAGAAGATGTTAACAGTTAAGGTGGGCTGTTTGTTGTTGGGGTGGGCTTGGTGATATCGGATGGGTTGTGTGAACAGTCTAGGTGGGATGCAATCAGGTTTGTAGCTTGTATCCAGCCCTTAGACAGGCTTGGATACTGTCGCGGCCAAGTAATCACTTCACTTGGCAGAAACAGTAACACGCAGCAGTTAATGCAGTGTGAAGACAGGAGATATACCACACAGCGCACCCTCTCATGCATGTGAGATTCCTCCCGGGGCCGTGGTAGCAATAAGTACTGTACTGTGCTGTGGAGAACGGCTGCTGGGGCGTTGTCAGCACCAGAACACGAGGTCCGATGCGCATGGGACGGAATTCCTTTGTTTCATGGCGACGTACACTGACGAGGCCAAGCAGAGATTCATATTCCCAAAACTGGTCTCCTGGTCTCGGGCAACGGACAAAGGAACACACCACACACCTTGGCTCACATGACACGCGCATCGGGAGATTTTGTCCATCGCTCGCGGCGACTTTCGACAGTCTGACAATCTGACAAATTCGGAGATACTACTGTCAGAAAATCAAAAAAAAAGAATTGTTCATAAATAATGGTGGTAGATACATCATGAGAATAGAACAAGAAAAGATCAGCGAGCCACCTGTCGGCTCGACTCCAGATCCAAGGTATCATATACACATACAATCAAGCATCAAAAGAAAAAGAAAATTTGCCCGGTCTATACATGGTGGCTTGGGTATGCATGCAAAGAAGACGGAAGAAGAAAAAGGTATAAAACAGAAACCTGCAGGGAACGTATCCGGTATCCACATGGTATTAAGTGACCAGTCCACTGCAGATCAGATCAGATGCAGGTGCCAGAGGTTTGGACCCAAGGTATGCGATGCGCTCGTAGCAAGGTGGGAAAATTGCGACCAACGATTCCAATGCGGTTGCCGGTCGATGTCGTCAAAAAGGTAAAATCGAGAATTATGAAACTCCGTATGCAAAGGTAACAGGTGCGGCCACGGTATCGATCCTTCAGCCCAGCATGACGGCCGCCAGCGCTGTACAGGTCAATCCAATGGCCATTCCGATCCACGGCGTCTGTCCGAGAGTGCCCTCACTGCGAGCGCGCAGGGCCTTGGTGTCCCGCGCGGAGGCGGCCAGCGTCCCCAGTCCGCTGTCGATGGCGGGGTCCTCGTCCGTCTGAATCCCCCGCTCTTGCCATTGACGGATCTCTGGGTGGATTTCCAGCACGTTTTCTTGGTGGTCGGGCCGGATTTGAATCTCTGGTAACGGAGCAGGCGGGGTGGTATTGGGTAGGGAAGGGGTGGGAGACGGCGCCCGGTCGGCTTCGGCGGCGATAGCTATCGTCGGAACGAGACAGAGAACGATTGTCAAGGGCCTCATGGTGAACTCGGAATATGCGACAGGCTTCAAAGCGACAGAAAAGCGATCGGGGATGAGCTTCGTGTGTATATATAAGACGAGATTATGGTTGTGCGTCGAGATTGTCGCGGGTTTAGATTAGATTGACTCCGATGCGCAAGGCTGCCTCCACCAGGCCCCGAACGTGCGCAATCTCACTCGTGCAGCGAAGGGAATCCACCACCACTGCCACGGTTGAGAGGTGTCGCACTAGAATAATCCAGCAACCACCACAGTAAGCAGCCAAGTCGGGTAGAAGCTGGTCCCGACAGCGCGATTGTCGCACACTTCGGAGAGGTCGAAGCGAGAGGGCGGGAAGCAGGAGGAAGAAGAAAAAAAGAATGGTTTGGCAAATCTCCTGAAACTGGGCGGGAACGAGGAACGGACTCAGCCACGGGAACGACAGGCAGCAAAAAACAAACTCAAACTCAATTCCGCCCCAGCGAGAGTAAGTCGATTTCGACACGCAGGTAATGAAGACCCAAAGCAGACGGACAGAAGGAGGAGGGGAAACGAAGAGGAGGAGAGGAGGAGAGGAGAAGGAGGAGGAGGAGAAGTATGGGGGAGGGGAAGAAGGAATAGGAGCGAGGAGGAGGAGAGGGAAGAATGGGAGGGAGTTGATTGAGTTGGAGCGAACGGGCGGAATAATAATAATAATAAAATAAATAATAATAATCAAACCCAGGGGGTGTACCATGTACCATGTACCATGTACCGTGTACCGTGTATCGTGTACCGTACCTATCGGGGGTAACTAACGGCCCAGACCACTCCAGTCTCCAGCAGTGCCAGTGACAGGCTACCTAGTAGGCTAATGGCCCTGACCCTGCTGCAAAAGTAGTGCCAAATTAGTGGAAATTAGTCCCAATTCGCCTGCCCTCTTTGGGTTAAGCGACAAGGCACTGTTCCACTCTTGGGGCGGATTGACGGCATTATCGTGGGTTCTATTGGTTCCCAAGTCTGAGCCGTGCCCGCACGGGCTGAATTGCCCTTACTTGGGGTTAGTTGCTTGTCGATCGACCAGTTGATCGAATGTCTCGTGCTACGGAAAGCTTAGAAGCCTTGTCAGGGTTTTACAGCCAAGTGGAGCTGGAGAGCCCAAGGGTCGGTCACTTTCTTCCCTTTCCCTGTAACAACCAGTAAACAATCAGTAACGAGTAACTTAGTCACCTAAACGTGGAACCCGCAACCCGCGGGATCCAAACCCTGATGTGAGACATTTCATCTCGACGGTTAGATTAAGCTGAGACTTTTGACACCACCAGCGGTTTGTGTTTGACTGCAGGCTGATGATTAACCTATTGAGTACTGTTCTGAGTACTGTTCTTCCAAACTTTATGCGAACAGCTACATACTATTTTTACTACCATATCGGTAGATGATCAACTCTAGCGGCCAAACTACCGGGGGGAGCTGATGGATGTCATAATGGGGATCATCAGCCGACGACGTAGAGGGGCTGGTCCAGTGGTCAGCCTTGGTTGTTGTTTGGTTGTACGGTGCAACAACTTCAAACCACCACCTGCACTCTTGTATGGCGTCATTACAGCCCCTCCTACCCTCACTCTCACTCTTACTAGAGTCCTACTAACTTACCAACCACTCTTCCCTGCCTACCCTGCATATCCGAAGGTGACGTATTCCCAAAGGAATACGTAAAAAAAAAAAAAAACAAGTCAGGTTCAATGCAATTGGTTCATTCATTCATTCATTGAACTTGATATCTATCATTCAATCAACTAGCTCCCAGCCTCAAAACTCATAGCATCTTCTCCCAGTCCGGCGTCACCGTGAACTTGCCGCTGAGCTGGCCCATCGCCCAGACCTTCTTCTCATCATCCGGGAACTCCTCGTCGCCCGCATTCGGCGGCGTGGAGACGATCAGGGCTTCCTGGGAAAAGTCCACCGCCGTCGCGCGATCCAATTCGAAGTTGATACCACCCCAGTCCATCGTCACTCGACCCGATGCGTGGACGTTCAACTTGCCGACTCGGCCAGCCAATAGGCCGGGATCCGCAGCAGTGACGACCTTGGCAGAGCCCTGCGCGGCCGTCGCATCCTCGTCGCCGTCAACGATCTCCATCTCGTCTTCGCGCTTGACCGGCTGTTCGGTGGCTGGGGTCTCGGTAGTGGTGGTGGGGTGAGAGTCCGTAGTCTCAGTACCAGGCAGCACCAGGTTGGGAGTCAAGGGAGGGAATTGCATGAGGAACAGCTGTCCAGCCAGCTTGTCCTCCTCTTCTGTGGGATCCTCCTCGTCGCCTTCTTTGTCCTTCTCCTTCTCCTTATCCTCTCCTTCCGCGGCACCCTCCGCGGCACCCACCAACGCCTCCGGAGCTTCAGGCCGGGGCTCCTTCTGGAAGAGGGTCTTCACGATCTCCAAATCCTGCTCATGCCTCTCGTATTCCTCGATATCCTCCTTTGTGCGTAGCAAACTCTTGGGATCGATGACCACCTCCGGCTCAGGGCTGGGGACGGCAGACTCCGAGACCGACTTAGACGGGCTCAATTTCCGGCGCACCTTGACCTTCTGCACGGGGAGCAAGCCGTCATCGACGTTCGTAGCGCCCTCATCCGCACGCGGCACGTCAGTCATGACCTGATCCTCCTCATCCGTAGGCTCCTCCTTGACGATCTGATCCTCCTCATCCACAACCTCCTCAACATCCTCCCCACCACCATCATCCTGCGCGACAAACAAAGCATCATCACCCTCCGCCTTCTTCTTCTTTTTCTTCTCCGCCTTCTCCGCCTCGGCCTCCTTCTTCTTAACCTCCGCAGCCCCCGTCGTACTAGACTCCATATTAACACTAACCACGCGCTCCTCATGCTCATGCCTCTCCAACCGGAGGGGCCTCAGCCCCCCGACCCCAATGCCCCCGCGGCCCTCCAACTTCACCTTCCGATCCTTATGGTCCACTTCATCTTCATCATCACTCCCCAAATTAATCCGATCAATACTCACCCGGACCTCGCCATCGCTCTCATCCGAACTCACATACCCCTCCCCACCCTCCCCGACCTGCGTCGCCCCGAGATCCATCACACTGCGACTCCGGGACCGGGAATCAAACCCACCACCCAGCGCTCCACCGCGCCCGCGTCGCGCTCCACCACCACCCATCCCAGACCCCAACGGCCCTCCCCCGGGCCCCATCATCCCACCGCGCATGCCCCCGCGCCCGCCTCTCCCTCCGCCATGCTGTCCACCGCCGCGCCCCCGCTGAATGGCAGCGGCCTCCTTCAACCGCTCGCGGTTCCGCTGCGCCTCGAGCTTCTCGATCGCCTCGCGCTCCTCCTTGCTGCGTCGGTTCACCGCCCGCGGCTTGTACTTCAGGGTCGGCTTGGCAGGTTCACTGCTCCCCGGGGGGCCGCCGGGCGCGGGGGTCGGCGACGGCCGCGCGATGCTGCCCGACGGCGGGGTGCGTTTTTTCAGGGTTTGGAGGCGCTGCACCGGGGGTTTGGGGCCGGCAGCAGCAGCAGCAGCAGCAGTCGTAGTCGTAGATTCGGTGGTGGGAGCATTGTTGGGTTCAGCGGCGGAGGCGGCGGCGGCGGCGGTCGTGCGGCGGGTTCCTGCTGCTGCTGCTCCTCCGCGGCGGGGAGGAGCTTTGGGTGGCATTTTTCCGGGGGGGGGGAAGACGAATGCGAAAATGGAAAGTGTGTTATCGTAGCGTGGGAAGGCTGTGGAGATGCGTCCGGTGATCGTAGGTCAGGGTAGGTCTCAATTGGTATAAAGCCTGTTCTTACAAAGTCCAGGGAAAGAGAACTGGGTATGTCGTCGTAGGAGGTAGAAGGATGCGTGAGATTGCGAAGTGCAGTGGCTAACCTCCCGAAACTTTTTTTCCCGGTCCGTCGGCCTCTCGGCGGCCACGGCGGGCAGAAAATTCGGGAAGGAAGCACGCGTCTAGCCCGGGAAAAGTGCGGGGCGGCGGAAATTTGTATCCGCTAGCCTCGATCGAGTATGGTCTGGGCCGACCCGCGACCCGACTGGCCGGCATCTGTCAGGGCTTAGTCAGCACTCAGCACGCTCATCCCACCTTCCAAGTAATTTCCTTTGTTCTCGGTGAATAAAGGAACTAAACATTATACTCTAAGCTGAATGAGAAGTTAACCTGTCATCAATAGACTGCATATGCTAATAAATTGATCGCGAAACATTGAATGCCACTGAGTCAAGTCCTGGTCAGGTCTACTGTGTCTGTATAGGTCCTCATCTGAAACATATATTTCTTATTCGATCACTCTAGACCAGACAGTTATTGTTCCGTCTCCACCAGATCAGTCGAACAATGACTCAGCCATTCAAAACAACAAAACCAATCAATCCAGATACATTGGCACAATCATCGCACGGTAATGAGTGGTGGAAGGCGACCAGGCACCCCACAGGGCCGCATCAAATTCAGCTGCAGATAACGCCAAAAGAACACGACACAATAAGCACAATCAACCCGCTCAGTTCAATCGCTAGAACTATTGAATGGAATGCAGAGTGTAATGGGACAAGCATGACGATGTGAGGGACCGTGACAAAAGCTCGGAGCTCGTCGAGTTGATGCGAGGTGGTGAGGTCGACAGTCGGAGGGAGCGTGGGTGTAATGTAGGTGGTGGGTGGAAGGTTGAGGTTGGAATGAGCGACGCACCCGAAGGAGCCGTCCGAGCGGTCGCAGAGTCACCCACTCCTACCGGGGTAGAAGTGCGAGGTACTGCGCACAAGAGGGACAGGAGACTTCAGGATGGAAGGCCAACGGTACAGGGTCAAGGTTATGAAAGGAGGGGAAAGATGCGATACACAGATAATTCCACTCGTCTATGTTGAAAGGTAAAAGGTAAAATATGTTTGCGGAAATGCAGCCATCCAGGCACAGCTCATAAGTCGATATTCGGACAAACAGGTGCAGGTGCGAATGTGTATCTGAGATAGAAAAAGCAACAGGACCGTCATCCTCATGCCGGATACAGGATAGGTCTAGCGCTTGCGTTTCTTGTTCTTGTCGGCGATAGCAGCCGATGACGAAGACGACGACAATGACAAAGAAGGCATAGGGGCGGCAGTAGCCACCAGCGTTTGAGCCTCGGCGCCGTTGGGAGGAGAATCAACGGTCTTCTTCACGGGAACCCCCATGTGACGACCGTAGCGGCCTTTGCGACCGTTCCCTTCGTCTTCGCTGATGCAGCCATCAAGGCCAATCCCAGCATCCTTGCATCGGCCGCAAGGACGTTGCCGATCACAGCCCTTCTTGCTCTTGCGGCATCGCTGGCAACGCGGCTTAGTGGACAGGTCCTCTTCATCGGCAGCGAGTGGGTGAGGGTGCTGATGTTGAAGGGTCACGGACGAGGTCGAGCTCTTGCGTACGGGCGCTGGGCTAGCTAGGACCGGCGACACCGCTGCTTTCTGTGTGACCACTGTGGGAGTCGGTTTAGCCTTGCGCACAGCACCACTGGTGGTCGCCTTGGCTGTCTTGCTCGGGCGCGGTGCCGACTTGGACCCACGGGCCTTGGTCGAGGTCGTGCTACCAGCGCGGACCTTGACCTTCTTAGACTTGGGGGCCGACTCGTGATAAAGGGAATCATCGTCCATCTCATTCTTGATGGTGTGATCATGCTGTCCATCCTCCTGGTGATACTCATCATCGTAGCCGTCGTAACTGCCATCGGAACTGTCAAAGCTTGGCAGAATGTCGTCCAGTCGCTTGTGGGTGCGCTTCATGGCACCCGGGGGCAACATTGGGCTGGAGTCCAGCCTCTGCTTGGTTCGTAAGGGCAGATCATCATCGTCGTCATCGTCATCCTCGCTGTACTCGTCACCATCGCTGGTGGCGCCAGTCGAGGAGGCAGCATCCGCAGCGCCGCTGAAGGCATCATCCAGGGTGGATGCAGATGTGCGACCATGCGAGAAGTTTGACGCATCGCCCAGACGAATCAGCTGCATGGCCACATCCTCATCGGAAATGCAGCTCGCGATGGTTGGGTCGGGCGTAGGGAGGACCCCGTGGGCCGTGTTGCGACCAGCCGAGTTGTTGCTGTACTGCCCCGATGATTGGGTTGCGGCCCGGTCGCGCAGGCGATGTCCGTGATCAGGAACCATCGGCGTAGCATAGACAGAATTCTGGCCCTGATGAAGGCTATACGCTTGGTCATTGTGTCCATAGCTCTGAGGAGAAGGAAGAAGGGGTTGTTGCTGTTGTTGTTGGGAGTTATAAGGTCGCTGAGTGGGGCGGGCAAAAGGTGAGACGGCTCCTTCTTGGCCGATCGACCGGCGCTGAGGGGAGATGGAGGAGGTGGAGGTTGTAAGGGGCACCTGAGGGGGGGCGAACAGCGGCAATTCCTATATGGATGTGAAATTAATGATCAGCAACTGTCCAAGCATTGAGGCTACGTTTGATGGTATCCCTTACCGAGCTTTCAAACTTGGGCCGCTTCCTGCGACCATCTTGAAGGATGTTCTCCATGCTGATATCTGAGCTACCCAACTGCTCACTCCGAGGCTTCCTGGCGCCCGAGACAGATCCATAGCCACCCTCACTGTCGCTGTAGCCTCCATCCTCCATAAAACTGCCATGCGTGCTGGAGCCTCTGCTCTTGTTGCCCCCGCGCGAGGACTGTTTGTGCTGCGATGCGCTGCGACGGCTGCGCCCGGACGGCGACATGCTGCGCTTCCGAGCGAGCCGGGAGGCTGGCCGAGATGGGGGCTGCCCATGCTCCAACATGTGCGCCGCCTGCATTGCCGGCGCCATCTGGAAAGGCTCTCCCAGACTGGGGCGCTTGCGAGCGTCCATGGGCAGGTGTCCGTAGAAGCGGTCCCCGTAGCCTTCAGTATAGGCTTGCACGGGGATGACTCGCACGTACACCGTCATGTTATTTCGGAGATTCTCATACCTGGCAATAAGGGTGATACCTTGTTCATCCTCAAAGCTGACCCCGCTAGCAGTGGTATCGTAAATCCCATAAAAGTTCTTGACCGTGGTCACAATGGAATCCGTGGTATCATGGGGATAGATCTGGACTCGCATAGGTATGCGAGCCCGCACCTTAGAGTTCTCATCGAGTAGCAGCTCGAAGGCGACGTTCTTGGGCACAGAGCTCCGGGGGGAAGGCTCCTGAGGCGAGCGATAATCGCTATAGGCAGGCGACGCCCCAGGAGCCGCATGCTGTTCGTACGAGACAGCCTGCATGATGGAAAAGGTCCAAAAGCGGGTGCTACCACACTGCTACTACATCGATGATCGTATCAACCGGCTGCTCTTGTTTGGGGGTGGATGGGATCGATCCGGATGGGAAGGGAATAGGAGGAGTGGGGGTGGGCGGATGTTGGAAGAGGGAAAAGGCAGAAACGGGACTATGAGGGTATGGGCAAAGTCCATCCAAACCTACCACAACAGTAAACCCGGGAGAGGCTGGTTAAAAGATGGATCACCCGCGATCGATTATATTGACAGGATCGATGACCCCGAGTTGTGGTGGATGGGATGAGGACACCCCAAGTCGCAACAGCCGAGAGCGACGGGAAAGGCGAGAAAAAACCGATCGATGCTGAAAGGAAAACCAGTATGAATGTCAGCACAATGTGTTCCAGATGATCTCAGATAATTGGAAGGTCTTCAGTGAGAGAGAAGATAGCAGGAAGCCGATGGTATTCCAAGGCCTTTTGAGTCCTGATGGATTGCATACTTGAAGAGGGAGGGGGGGGAGGAGAGATGGGTGTGGGCATTGAGGAAGAAGCAGGGAAGAAACGACCCGAATCGGTCGGAAGAGGAGGAAGAGGATTAATGACACACCGATGACAGGTCAAATTGAATTATCCAGAGTCGCACCCATGTACCAGATCCGACAGGATGAAGAAGGAAGGATAGCGATGGCGATGAGAGGAGGGAGTCGGGGGTCGGGCCGTGGGCGAGGTGAGTCGTTCTACCAAGCGCTTGGGTATGTCAGCGGTGGCATCACGCAGAGCCGAAGCGAGTCAGGAGAACAGAGCGGACCAGCACCCCATGCTGCAAGCCGCGAGCACAAATAAAGAGAATAATACGATCAAGAAGAACCTACCAGATAGATACTGCACCCAAAGATCGAGGAAGGATGAGGGGCGGAGGGGCGATGGGCGAACGAAGTCGAAGGTTGAGTTGTCGAAAGAGGGTTGAGGAGGAGGGAGGAAGAGGAGAGAGAGAGACAAGAGGGAGAAGCCGACTGAAAGACAACCCAGAAGTGGTTTCACCCACACCACTTCAGCAAGCTACGTACTGGGGTCGGTGACCACATACGTCTCTTCTTCCCCCCCCCTTTTCCATAGATTACTATTATCGCCGACTCACAAACGATCTCAAGGTCATTATATCACTTAATTGAGTCTATTCATCTTCTATTTTTTCCACATTGTGAAATGCGCGTTGGTCTATTGCATCGCAAAAGTCCCAGATCGCATTCCGTCTACGGCCCGGATACGGCGGCGTTTACGGGGAACATTGACTGCTCTCTTGCGACCGTCGGACGTCCCAGGCGGTCTTTAATCTCCTTCGCCATGAGTCGCAATCCCTGCATCTCTAGAATAACGGTCTTATTCTGAACTGTAGACAAACAGAAGATGGGCCAGAGCGTGCGAAAGGCATTCGGGTGGTTGAGCCATCAGCCCGGGTCTGGCGCAAACTGACAGCGACTTCCTCCTCCACCTCCACCTTCCGCAGATCTCCGTCTTTGGGCATAAGCATGTCGAGAGTGGCACGAGAATTTTCGCATATATCTTAATTACGTAGATAATCTGTGTGTAGTGACTAGCTCCTACTCGAATTTGATAAATACCACTCTTCGTCGCACGACACAAACGGAGAGGTAGAAACAATTCGAGGGAAAGAAAGCGGAGTGGCGTCGGGTTGGCTGGCACATCCTCAGCGCGGCCACGTCGAATGACACCCCCGAATCACATCCCGGTCACCACCAGACATGGTCCAGCTGCGATCCCCAAAGAAAAATGATCCGGTTCGAAGTCACCGCCAGACTTCGTTCTTTAGCTCATGATTGATGTTCGAAGCCACACGATAAATCCGACAGGCGCAAACTGGGCGAAGAGAAGGAGATTCTATCGCAAAATCCACACAATGCGATCAGCCCCGTCGCCCATTGCGCCAATGCGATCCGGATTGTTCCTCGTTGTTTTCGCTTCCCCCACTGGGAAACGGGTTTTACTCAAACATGCAGGGCTGAAATTCCCGCCCGGAGCTCTCGATTCATGGCCACAGATCCTGGGGTGGCAGCGAGCGATGCGACCATCGTTCCCTTCTTCATCTTCATCGTTTTCTACCCCAGTCTGTCAACTACAAGCATGTGGATTGAACTGATTGATGGAACCGGTGGAATGAACGAAAGGGAATGGGGCAACAGAGAGGGACAAAGATGGAGATGATGGGGGCATTATTGGCTCTGGCTCCAGGCCAACAGCACCGACCAGCGATCACGCCCAATTGTTGCCTCGTTTCATGATCTGCGCCTGTCCAGGCTTGTCCTTTCTTTACCCCTCCCTCCCTCCATCGGCCAGCATGGACTACGTAAGGTTGGATGGATGGATGAATGAATGAATGGATAAACGGACGAGGGATTGTCCTTCACCAACCGTCGGGTAGGCACAAGTCATCCATCGACCTTTTCCCCCATCCCCTCCCCTCCCCTCTCCAGGATCCTAACGTTCCTTCACTACTAAATTACTGTATGTATGTAAATGCGTTCTATCCGCGGGTAGAGCGTGTCTATCCGGTCGTCTCTCTTTCCATCCAGTGACCATTCGTTTCCCAGTCAGTCTGCAGGTCCCGGTGCGACATCGCATTTTCTCTATCAGTTCCGTCATCCTCCCCAAAGGTACTTACTCCCTTCTCTTTCGATTCACGGTGGCTTCGCAAGGTCGAGTTATACATTTGCCTTCATTAGTCATTACTCATGATTTGGAGAACCTTGGGGAATCGCATTGGGGAAGGAGAAATCTGAAGCGGCTAAGAAAGCATGAATGTAAAGCGCAAAACCAGACACAGAGACGAGCAACTCCGAGCCACCACCAACCGGCGCAACGATGTGGTTAGCCGGATGAGTGGGGGGGGGAAGGAATTTGGAGCAGGTGCAGTGCTGTGCAGCAGCCCACACCCTAACAAGTAAGGTTATGATTATAGGTCACATAGACACCATCCAGGAGGATTTTTCTTCTCGAATTTCTAATTGCAGATGATTAGGAGGAAGTAGGGGAGATAGCAGGTGGTAGGAGACCGAAGAATTTAATGATTGCTGTAGATATTTAGTTGGTTGTTGTAGTGTTTCTCGGATGGAAAGAAAATTGAGGGGGGGGGTCGCTCGGCGGGGCTCCTCTCTGGTTGTCTCATTGAGTCAATCAATAAACTCCGAATAAAGAAAGGATTGAGTGACTTTCGTCCTGCAACGCCGACTATTGTTGTTGTTGTCCTTTGCCCACACCGAAACTTTGCGCTCATTCAATAGTCCGCTTCGGGTCGCTCGCAATACCTCAAAACGTCAGCTGTTCCCTTTTCCTGCTGCTTCTTCGTCGTCCTCTTCTTCTTCGACCTTCCCTCCGTTTGTTCTAGATTGAATCAACAGGAGCTTATTTATGTGGATACTTTCACCTCAATTCTGTCACCTGTGTGAAAAGGCGCAACCCTTGTACTCTGTAAGACCGATTCCTACAGTCGCGATCGGCGATTGAGCAGACGAGGATTGATTCCCCTCCACCACTTGATCCTCCCTCCCGTATCATGATAGGCAGCGCCGGATCCGCGTCCCACCGTGGCTTCCTGGCGACGTTGGCATTTGCACGGGTGTAAACGGGAACCAGAGAACAAGGCCGAAGCAAAACTGAACTCCCAGAGACAGGGAAGACAAAACTTGTAAAACCAGCGAGAAACATGGGTTTATTCAAGTCATTGACGCTGCCTTCATTGTTCTACCATCTGCCTATCACTCATTCCTACTATGCGCTGGTTCCGATCTCGATCGCAAAGGCCATTCCTCCCCCACCTCTCAATCCTTCTTCTCCATTCTCCTGCCTCTTTATACGGCGTCTTCGACAAGATCTCTGAAATGGTGTTCGGTCTTGTATGAGCAACCCCACGGAGAACCCTTTGCGCTTTGTAGTCACAACCAACAGGCGTGTTCGTCGGCCTCTATCCATTGCGACCTCCAGCCTCAAATGACCGAGCGAAATGGCGGAGCGTAGCGCCCGCACCGATCACGTGGTTTCGCGTTCCGGAGCGGGCAGTTTCGTGTCGCTCGGCGCGTCCCCCGCCTGCGCATAGTTCAGCCCCTGCCCACACCCGCCAAAAGCAAGAATGCATTGATGTAATTCAGAAGCAGAATCGCATCGTTCTGGTGATCATTCTGCTGGCTGGGAATATCATTATTCATCGGCGGATCCTGAGATTTCGGGGTGGAAGAGAAATGAAGTGCTAGCGGGAAGACGCGCTGAGTGATGTCACATGGGCTGGGAAGGCAGACAAATCAGACAAACGAGACAAACTGCAGCAACCTTCTACTAAGGTAAGGTATCCTGGGCTGACATAAGCATAGCGGTGGTTGTTGACGGTAACCAAGTAAGGAAGTGACCGTTTTGGGTAATACTGCTCTTTGTCACGTCCACGGTTGCCATCCAACCGGCTGAACTAATTCCAATTAGTGCTGCTGTTGCTCCCTCAGCAGTCTTCAAGCCTCCTCCGCCTCCACCTGTGTTTTTGTCCTGCCCTGCCCTGCCCTGCCTGCCCCAGGTCGCGCCCTCCCCTCAGCTCCCTTCCCTTCCTTCTCGATTGCTTCGTCGTCGCTTTTTTTTTTCAAAGTTTTTCTGAAGTTTTTCTATAACTTGCTCCAGAAAAGTCTCGTGCCAATCCAGTGCTTGTCCTTTGTCCCGGTCATCACTGGATTAATCCTTCGTTTTCTCTGCACCTGGTCTTGGCGTGGTTGTTGCTGTTGTTGTTTGTTTGGGGCCGCTCTTAGTATAACTTTAGCTGCTGCAACAAAACCGCTCCTGCGCAGAGCGCAGAGAAAGTAAACAACAACAGCCCAAGTCCCATCCACAACCCACGTCGAGTCCTGGAGGCTCAAAAGTGAACGCTGACTCAAGTTCACCATGGATGCAAAGGTACGTTATCGTCTTTTCGTTGTTCCTCTTCGATAGCGTCGATCACCTTGTCGGCCATGTGTTGTCCTCAGTGCGCACTTTACCCACGCGCCCATGCAGCGAAGGACATCTTGACAAATCTTCTACAAAGTCGCGCCAGCCTCGATATCAGAGCTAATTCCAATTTACTTCCATAGCCCCAGAGAATCCGCGTTCGCGGCGACGAAAATGCCCCCTTCCCTGCCGT
Source organism: Aspergillus fijiensis CBS 313.89 (assembly GCF_003184825.1). Taxonomy (NCBI): domain Eukaryota; kingdom Fungi; phylum Ascomycota; class Eurotiomycetes; order Eurotiales; family Aspergillaceae; genus Aspergillus; species Aspergillus fijiensis. The sequence continues at coordinate 656,588 of NW_024468990.1, read as the reverse complement.
AGCCGGCAAGACCATCCACCAGCAGAACAAATCGACCTCTGCGTTGTCGGCCCTCTATCAGAACGGCGTTTCGAAGCCTACCACCAAGCGAGCGGCCTTTGGAGATGTCAGCAACACGTCTAAGCCCGTTAATGCCAGCCGCGACGACGCATCCCTTGCTGGGAGGAAGCAGTCCAAAGCTGCCGAGAAGCCCTCGGTGGTCATTGAGAAGAAGTCCACTGTCCTAGCACAACCGGCCCAACGCCCAGGGGGGATGAAGGGAATCTTGAGTAATGTCACCAATGTCACTCATGCGAAGTCCGTCGAGCTGTCGAAGCAGGCTGCCAATACCCGCAAGACCCTGAACAAGCGGGCCACTATCTTCAAGGACACATCCAAGGCACAAGCCGAAAAATGCGAAAACACATCCAAGGAAACCAAGAAAGAAGCGAAGCGAGGAAAAGGTGAGCCTGCCCTTGCACATGCGCCGATTGCACCTGCGAAGCAAGATGGCGCAAAGGAAGAAACCCAATCAGATGAGGTCCAGGATCCTGTAGTGGGAGAATTGGAAGAGCACGCTGTTGTCACCTCTGCAGCGGTAGAAGATGACAAAGAATCCTCCAAGCTTGATGATGACGTTTGTGAGGTGCAAGGTGTGAGGGAGAGTCGTGAGTCCCGCGAGGAAGTTGGCCCTGCAGGCCACGATATATCTGATCCTGCTACCAAGTCTCACCGCGAATCTGTCTCAAGCTCTCACGTCACCCATGATAGCCAACCGGCACAGGCTGAATTTGAGGATTATTGGGACGATGAAGAGGAGGAGAATGAGGACGATGATGGATACATCACGGCTCGCTCTTATCGTTCGCGTGGCGAGAACACCACCGGCGGCGCTACGACGGTCCTGTTCCCTAAGTACACCCAGCAAGTCCGACGGGAATTAGCCCTTGCACAGCAAGTTGTCGAATCTACGCGAACAGAGGAGGATATTGAAGATGAGTTCTGGGACACAAGTATGGTTGCGGAGTACAGTGAGGAGATTTTCGAGTATATGAGAGAGCAAGAGGTATGGACCCCTTGTTTGAAACGCAATTGACAAGGAGGAAGTCACTAACAAAACCTGCTATGTATAGATCAAGTTATTGCCAAATGCGCATTACATGGACAACCAGGCCGAGATCCAGTGGTCGATGCGCTCGGTTCTCATGGACTGGCTAGTGCAAGTCCACCATCGGTTCTCGCTGCTGCCTGAGACCCTCTTTCTCTGCGTCAATTACATTGACCGGTTCCTGTCCTGCAAGATTGTCTCTCTTAACAAACTTCAATTGGTGGGCGCCACTGCGATCTTCATCGCGGCTAAGTATGAAGAGATCAACTGCCCGTCCATTCAGGAGATTGTCTACATGGTCGACGGCGGCTACTCTGCGGACGAGATCCTGAAAGCCGAATGGTTCATGTTGAGCATGTTGCAGTTTGAATTAGGATGCCCTGGCCCGATGAGTTTCCTGCGCCGCATCAGCAAAGCCGACGATTATGATCTGGAGACGCGCACTCTCGCCAAGTACTTTCTGGAAATTACCATCATGGACGAACGCTTCGTTGGCAGCCCTGCTAGCTTTGTTGCAGCGGGGGCTCATTGTTTGGCTAGACTGATGCTGAGAAAGGGCGACTGGGTAAGACTACCGCTTATTTGACTCGCGTGAGAGATGCTAATCAAGCACAGACACCCGCCCATACCCACTATGCAGGATATACTTACTCTCAGCTTCTGCCTCTCATTTCCCTCATGATGGAGTGCTGCGAGAGGCCTAGCAAACACCATGCCGCGATCTACGAGAAGTATACTGACAAGCGGTACAAACGCGCTTCTCTCTTCGTCGAGGCCGAAATGAAGCGAGGGTTTCTTCTCCCTGACAACCACAAAGACACTTCTGTTTTCCGCCGGAACTCAACTCTCGAAGCAGGCCACTATTGCAAGAAAGTCAACATTTAGTATCCAGGTCCCCACTCAGGCTCATGCTTCGATAGTCGAGCGCCGAACCACCATACAGGGAATCAATCGACCCACACCACGTGCTACTGGCCAGAACTCTTGATTCCTTCTTTCACTCTTTACATTTCCTCACACTTTAATCAATGCACTAGGGGCGATGTCCCAAGTGATGCGCATTGGACTTTAGAACCCACAAAAAAGAAAAACTGACCACAGGGTCAGGATATCAGATACCAAGGGAAGGCGGAGTTCTTTTGATTTTTGTATTGATCTAATGATTCGGATGACATGAAAGCCGCGCAACACATCCAGGCTCGGGAGTTCATGGAATCGATGGCTAGTTACCTCTTTTTTCTTTTTCCTGAAACCTGCCATTCCTTCAGGTTCTGCCCATTTGTTCCTCTCCTTTGTCTTTTCGTCATCCCTCCTCTTCTTATTCCCAGTCGATTATGGCATGCCGCCTCGTGATGATTACGTTTCCGGCATGTTTTGGTCCCTCATGGACAGTGACCCGACGACACGATGTCAAAGAGTGTCACGCACGATGAAATTTTTCCCTTTCCTATCTTCCTTTTCTCTCTTCTGTCACGGACCTTGGAATGACGTTTGTCCTTTCATTCTCTTACGCGGCACACTTCGTTTTTTCTTCTCCTTTTCTTCCCGCTCGACGGATTATCATCCAGGATTATGGCGCAGGTATTAATGAAAATGAATCTTACTTTTTTTTTATTCTACAAGCTGCAGTGGCGTGCGTATCTTGACCTCATAAATCTAGTTTCTAGGCTTGGGGCTAGTACAAAGCGCTGTCATTGACACCAGCTGTCCTTCCGGCACGGTCAGTATACCCAACCCCAGGGGCTCACATAGACCTCCCTCAATCTCTACCTCCTCATTGCTATGGTACAACGACCTCTCTTCTAGAATTAACCCGAACAAATCACCCAGCAAAGCAAGCCGAGTCCCTTGCCAACCGGATAATCTATCTATCTATGTATCTAGCTATCTAGCCAACATCTTTCCAAAGAAAGAAGATAATCAGACATAAACCCAATGTCCGCAGCACGCAGCCCGCCCAGAAAGATGGAAATGGGAATTCATTGATCCAACCCATTGAACTCGACCAACCTCTTCACGACCTCGATCACCTGGTCCGCCAGGGGCCCGCTCACACCCCCAGACCCAGACCCAGACCCAGACCCGGAAGTAGGCTGATCGATCCGGCCGGCAATCACCTCGTCCAGCATCATGCGCAACCGGGACACGAGGACGCCGATGCGCGCCCAGCCGCGCAGCCGCAACCACCCGTCGACGATCAATCCGCGCCCCGTGGTATCGAGGTCGATGGATCCGCAGAAGAGGAGGAGGGAGAAGGCGTTGAATGCTACATTGGCGACATTAGCAGCCGAACCAACCCCTTAAAAGATATGGAAGATGCCGGGGGGGGCGGGGCAGCAAAACTTACGAGTCAAGTCCCGCACGAATACCTTACTCGTCGCCATCTTGGTGAAGTAGCTCAGGTACGCGGCGCCGCCGGGGTAGTTCTGGGCGGAGAACAGCAGCGAACTCGGATGGATGAAGACGCGGCCGTTCTCCTGGTTGAAGTACTTGATCGTGCGGGCGTCCGGGTCGATCTCGACGGTGCCGGTGATGGAGGCGGCGAATTTCTTGTCGGGGAAGGAGATCTGCGCGATTTGCGGCTGGAAGGCGCCTGCGATGAGGGCGCGGAGGAGGGGTTTGTTGGTTGTGTTGCGGTTCCAGTTGTTGTTGTTGTTGTTGTTGTTGTTGTTGGCGCTGCGTGGGGAGGATTGGGGTTGGGCTTGGGCTTGGGAAGAGGAAGAGTAGTCGACGGGGAGGAGGCCGGCGTCTTTGAGGGAGGTGAGGAGTTGGGCGCGGTTGGAGGAGATGTCGCGCAGGGTTTGATGCGAGAGGAAATTGGCCATGCACCAGCTTTGGGTCTGCCAGTAGCCGTGGGCTTGGACGCGGTCGGACCATTGTTGGTAGGCGAGCAGGTCGGTCAGGAGGTCGCCGTCGTTGGCACCCTTGGTGAATGCGGCTTTGGCGGCGGTGGCTTCCTCGCGTTTGTCGCGCGGGGAGACGAAGGGGCTCTTGACCGTGAGGATGGCGGAGATGGTCACGCAGGCGTCGATGCAGCCGAAGATCGAGCCGTAGACCATCAGTTTGGCGCACCGGAGGTCCGCCGGGATCATGGAGAGGTAGCGGCCCAGCGCTGTGAGCCGGTCGTGGTCGAGCGCCCCGACGCGGTGCAAGAAGTCCAGGGCGCCCTCGACGGCGGTGCTCTCGGGTGGCGTGATGGTGTTGGCGAGGAAGTGCGCGACGTCGCTGATGCCTTGCATGGCTTTCACGGACAGGCAGAGTTGCTCCAGCGGTACGCGCCGGATCTCCGGGTCAGGTCGGTGAGGCATGCTCGTCTCGGCTTTGCGTGTGTAGAGCTTGTAGCATGATCCTGCCCTGACACGACCGGCACGTCCGCGGCGTTGCTTGCAGGCTGCTTGCGAAGCCCACACCTCTTGTAGCCTGACAATGTTGTCTCGCGGGTCATAGCTCGTCTCTTTCACGCGGCCGGTGTCAATGACGGCCACAATGTCTTCGATGGTGATGGATGTCTCGGCGACGTTGGTGGCAGCGATGACTTTGCGCATGCCTTTGGGGGCACTTTGAAAGACACGGCGCTGCTCAGCTGGTAGAAGAGATGCATGGAGAGGTAGAGGATGAGTATTCGGGATTCTTCTCACAGCGTTGAGGCATCTTTCGATCTCCATGGTACCGGGCAAGAAGATCAGGATGCCCCCGGGCTGGTCGCCCAGCTTGGCATCGATATATCGGACGGTAGAGGCAATCAACTCGTAGTTGATGCCCATTCCAAGGCTACGTAGGACCTTGCCAAGGGGCTCGTCGGACTGCTGCGAGGATGGAGCCTCTTCGTCGAAGTCCCGCTCTGTGAGCTCGGGGTAGAACCCAGTGTCACGGATAACATCGTCTAAGTAGTAATCGTCGACAGGGAAAGTCCGTCCCGGGATGTTGACCAGACCAACCGACTCTCGGCCGCCAAAATAATTGATGAAGATCTCTGCGTCGAGGGTTGCACTCATCAGAATGACTTTGATATCCTTACGCTGGCGCAGAACGTCTCTGAGAAGAGCTAGGAGGAAGTCGGTATCGAGACTGCGCTCGTGCACTTCATCAACGACGACGTGAGTGACATCTGAGAGAGAGCTTGCAACATTGCCATCCGGGCCACTGCCCGACTGCATGCGACGGAGCAAGACACCCGTCGTGACGAAAGTGATCTTTGTCCGCCCTGACTTGACCTTTGACTCTCCTCGAATGATGTATCCTACCTCGTCGCCGACGGGTGTGCATCGCTCGTCGCTGACTCGATCCGCCAGGCCCAAAGCAGAGATCCTACGCGGCTGGGTACAGATGATGTTCGCGGCAGCGCCGAGGTCCCTCTTGATTAGGTCGTCGAGCATGAATTGAACGGATTGGGTACTCTTTCCACTACCGGTCTCTCCGGAGATGATCGTAACTTGATGTGTGTTCACAGCATCGATGATGGCTTCCTGGGTGTTCCAGGCCGGGAGCGACTGGCGCTTTCGAAGCATGTCCTGCTGGTCTTTGGTTGACTGCCTCGCTTCCCAAGACTCGCGTAGTGAAACGCTTTGCGGTGCACCTGGTTGCCACTTGACCTCATATCCTCTCTTGCGCGATGAGCGCACGGGAAGATTCGAGGTGGTCCCGGTGGGGGGCAGGGGAGCTGTCACCGTCGAGATGTCTCGCAGCTTCCCAGGATTCTCCATAACTGAGGGGAGATTGGTCTCCAGCCAATCCAGCATGTTATAGATCATAGGCTCTCCTACGAAATTCTCTTCGGAGTACTGAACCACCTGACGTATCGCACTAAGACGTATATAGGCAGGAATACCTTTCGCCTGGATAGAAATGATCGGCGGAGAAGATGGATAATGCGTCGAAGGTCGTTGGAACCGGAAAGTCAACGGCTCTGGCAAATCGGGGTTTTCACCCTTGATCTCACAGACCTTGTCAGAAGCCTGTGTATACCTCTCCCCGAAAATTGCCTCGAGTGTTTCTTGCTCCTCTGCCCATGAATCCTCCTCACCGGAAGAAGCAGGCTCAGCTGGAGCATTTCCGCCGTGAACCAATGTATTCTGGAGAATCTCCGCTGAAGCAAGCTCATCTCCTTTCTTGCTGTCCAAAGTCCGCGTGCAGAGATCGACGGGATAGCCCATAGCAGTGAGACGTTTGATCTTCGCCTCTCTGGCAAGGTCATCACTTGCAAGGCTCACGCCCGCCGAATAGCCCTCGGGCAAGCACCAGCGAGGCAAATCGTCTTCCGGCACGTAGATGAGAAGCCATTCAAGGACCTCTTCACGGTCTTTACAAGTGCCGACAGCCTCCTCGACGTGGCTGCGTCGAAAGCCGAGACGAGTGAGCTCGTCGACAATGGCATCACGTCCCTTTTGCGGAATCTCCACCCCGTAGGGATTCCAGATCGCATGCTCTCGCAGCATACCCTCAATCTCACGGCGGATCTTGCCGCCAAGATCAACCTTGGGCGCACGCGACCAGATGTTCCGTCCCTTGTTCTGCCCACCGCCGCTGGAACCCAGTCCCAGATCGACCGTCGTCTCCGCTGCCTTGGCGGCCTGAAGCTTCTCCCGTTCCTTGCGCTTCTTCTCCAAGTCCACCGCGGCGCTTTCGCGCTCCAGCTTCGCCAGAAACGGGTCAGCTTCGTACATCCAGCCCTTCCCTTCCCGGGAGTCCGCCGCCTTGAGATCCGTGAAATCCTCGCGCCAGAGCTTCTTATATGTGGGCGGCATCATCATGTGGAGATTCTTCATATTGCAGACTCGGTACAACGTATACGCTGCGGCGAAATGTCGAGCCTCGAGCGCGGTAGGCTGGGCAGCGAGGTGCTTATGCGACGGGGGCAGCTTCATCGGAGGAAGGACGATCGTTTCGCGAGTCTTCGGGTCAACGCGCTTCAGAATCACGCTGGAGACGAACCCCTCTGGGACTTTCATCTATTGCAACATTCGCAGTCAGATCCAGGTCCGTCGAATCAGCTCAAACAAGAGACTGCGCGCCCGCTGGCAAGCACACAGAGGTGTGAGGGTATACAGTTCCTGGGAGCCCAAAGAAAGAACCCCAAGATACACACAAAACTCACCATCGTGTATTCCGGCTTCTCCCACTTCTGCTTCTGGCAATGCTCCGCGAGCATATTCACAGGCAGTTTCCCGGTCCATGAAGCTCCTCCAATGACCTCCTTGACCGAAGGTTTCTTCTGCTCGTCGGTCGTGGCCTGCGCTTTCTTCGCCGTCTCAGCCGATCGCTCGGCCGCGGCTTTGGCCTGCTTCGTCCCGGGTTTGGGAGCGCCTCCCCGGTTCTCGGACTTTTTCTTGGGGGCCATGCTTGTTGGGTGTTTTCTTTGCGTGTTCTCGAGAGAAGGGGAGGGAGGGAAGGGAGGGAGCAAGGGAAAGCCCCTCTTGTAGGCAAAGAAAAAAGAACTTGTCGTGGCACGGGGGATTTGCTTTTGGCTGCTTGCTGGTTGATAATTAATTGATTGATTTGACTTAATTGTTGTCCCGCACTTTGACCGCTTTGGCCGAGTTGGTGTTCGCTGCGGGGAGCATTTTAGGTTAAGTTAACTCGGGCTGTGCTCTCCGCATCTACATGATTTCATTGCGACCGCGACCACAGCCATGAGCCAGCAATGGTGACTCGCCCATGATACTATAGCTCTGCTGCCATGTCCGAGTCATCGGGTTATAGAGCAGACAGTTCGGGAGATGGGAAGGAGAAGAAGAATCCAGTCAAACGAGATGCCTGTATGTCCGAACTCGAGCGCTGCGCGAGCGAATTGCGATTGCGATTGCGATTGCGATTGCGCTGTTGATGCCTTTTTCCCTACCCTCACTTTCCTCCTCGCAATACACCCCAGCGCATACAGAGAAAGTTCAAGAAAACAATCACTAATACGTTTTAATCCAACGCCCGCACAGTCGCGGAGCTAATGTCCACGAAGAGCAAGCAGCGCAAATCCACCACCACCACCACCACAACCTCATCAAAACGAAGAGCCATCGGCGGACCCCGCGACGGACTCGGCGCCTACATCGCCAACCCAGCCGCCTACCCCTCTAGCACCGTAATCTACCACAACGAAGACTTCGTCGCGGTCCGCGACCTCTTCCCCAAATCCACGCTGCACCTGCTCCTCCTACCCCGCGACCCCACCAAAACCCGCCTCCACCCGTTCGACGCCCTCTCCTCCTCCTCATCCGACGGCGAGGCCTTTCTGGACAAGGTGCGGGCGGAGACGCAGCGGCTGCGCGCGCTGGCCGCGGGCGAGCTGCGCCGGATGCACGGGCGGTACTCGGCGCAGGAGGAGGCGCGGAGGGCGGCGCTGGAGTGCGACCCCCCGCCGGCGGAGCTGCCGCGCGGGCGCGATTGGGAGCGCGAGATCATGTGTGGAATCCACGCGCATCCGTCCATGAACCACCTGCACATCCATGTCATCTCCGTGGACCGCTACAGCGACCGGCTGAAGCATCGGAAGCATTACAATAGTTTCTCTACGCCGTTCTTCGTGCCTATCGAGGACTTTCCCCTAGCGGAAGATGATCCCCGGCGGCGGCCGGATGAGATGGGGTATCTGCGCCGGGACTTTGTCTGTTGGCGCTGTGGGCAGGGGTTTGGGAATCGGTTCACGGAGCTCAAGGCGCACCTTGCGGAGGAGTTCGACGCTTGGAGGCGGTTATAATTTTTTTTAAAAAAGGTACATAATGGACATGGGGATGGGCAGAGGTTTGGGTCCAAGGAGCAAGGGCGTGGTATCCCTTGTTTAAGTTCAATATTCAATCCTTGAGTGTTTCTAATGGAACCCTGAAGCCTGAGTTGCAAAAGCTTCATTTGCCTAAATCAAATGTGGACATAAATGTACACGCAAAATGAAAGAGCAGGAGCCCCAGTCGACCGACCACATTTTCAGCAGTCGTTTCTGTCAACGGGTCATCCTGTCTTCAGCCTTATAGAGAGAACCACTCAAGGTCCCCTCTACGGGCATTGAATCCTTCCCTTATCTTCATCTTACACAGCCACCGTTCATGATGTCACCAATGACATTTAAGCACGGCTCTTAGAGCGGGAGCTGCTGCCCTTCACCTTGCGGGCCTCGGGGCGGTTGATGTGGTGAGCGGGGATCCAGTCGGCATTGTAGGTGGTGGCAGAAGTGACAGCGGGTCCCTCCACGGGGATCTCCTCCTTCTTGGGCACAGTCGACTTCTTGATGGTCTCAGGGGCCTTGCCAGCGCGACGCTTCTGGGGGAAGTAGGGGGCGATCCAGACGGTGTAGAAGAAGTAGACGACACCAGAGAAGCAGGCCAGGAGGAAGAAGTACAGGAAAAGACTGTGGCCAGCATTGTTAGTGGATATTCCTTGGAACGATGGGAGGGAGCAGTGAGGTCTTACATCTGGGGGTCGAAGATGCTGGTCTCAGGCTCAACCACACTGACGGTGCCGTTGTAGGTGTACAGGGTGTAAACGTTGCCCTCGATGTCGGAGATGACGGAAGCCAGCTCAAGTCTCAGATCCTGGGGGTGCATCTCGGTGGCGAAGTTGAAGTTCACGCTCTCCTGCTCACCGGCCGGGATCTCAAGGCTGTATCGGTGGGCGGTCAGGTTGCGAACGATGCGGTTCTCCTCCTCGCCCAGGGACCACAGAGAGCCTCCAATGAAGTTGACAGTCACCGGGTTGGGCTCATCGTTAGCGAAGGTAATCAGCGCCTGGGTCGGGTGGCCATTGACCAGCTTCACGCCGAAGAACTCAGAGGCAGGGAAAGCAGCCTGCGCGGTGACAGCAAGGTTGGGAGTCTGGGGAGCTTCATCCTTCTCGACAGCATCCTAGAGATATGAGAAAGAGCATTGAGTTAGTGACTCGAAAATTGAGACACGTGAGTAATCTGATTGCTTCAGACGAGGGTAAAACATACAGCCGCGAGACCGCCGCCGATCAGGGCCTGGACGGAAAGGAGAGCCAGAGACAAGAAACCAAGACGAGCCATTGTGAGACGGCTTTGGGTAGCGATGGAAGAACCGAAAGAGGAGAACGAAAGAGAGGGAAGGGGAAGGGGGGAAAGAGGTGGGGTGGGGGGAAAGAGGAAGATGAAGAGGAGGAGGAGGGAGGATTGTAGATGATGATGTGAAGGGGAAATCGGATGGAAGGGCGTTTGCTCCACGTAGGCGTTTCGGCTCGGTTGCTTTCCCCATGTTAGTGGCTGACTCAGCAGTTACGGCACTTCCGGCAGTTTCCCCGGGCGGTCACTCAACCTGCCAGTTGCCATGCCCGCGTTTATCAGGCCAGTCAGTCAGTCACTTTCACTGTGTAGGTAATTGTACTATTGTACACTAGACTATTCACTATTTAGTGCAAGTGCCGGCTGGTGTCAAGTGTCAGTCCAGCTCCACGCCTTTGACTCTTGATTGCAATCCTTGTAGAGCGACCTCTCTTCCTTTCTCTTCCTCTCCTTCTCTCGTGTTGTAATCTCAATCGCAGTGAATGTCTAATCATACTTAGTTTCTGAATTCATCTGCCTATATCTCCAGCTCCTTTGAAATTCATATATATATAACACTGATCTTTGACTTTTTCGCTCTTCCTAACTAACCTCCACGCTTAATTTTCTCGTTGTTGATTTGGACGATTAGCCAAAAGTACCAATACCGCTATTAATTCTGACCTGACTGATCACCATGACGGCCACCACATATCTTGATCGCTATAGAAACCTGGTTCTCACAGAACAGAAAAAGAACCTGCTGATCGAGGTACATACACAGCTACTCAATCCGCAACAATCCATAAATGTATACATTGCGTTGACACTACTTTTTCGCGGGGCACAGGAACTCCTGCAGCGAGTGGCGCAGCTTGAAGATGCATACGAACAGGAAAAGCTTGATCATGAGCGCGAGAAGCGCTTCAATCGAGATATCCAAGTACATGAGATGGAACTAATGGGGCAGGTCTCTCGGTTCCAGCTTTCCATGGTGGGTCTGACACTACATAGTTCCCGCAACGCAGTCTGTGCTGACCTCAGCTTTCTCACTCCATTCCAGAACCGCCAACCCTACATAATTGTTCTCTTGGACGGATCTGGGTTCATTTTCAAGGATGCGTACCTCAAAAAGGGGACACAGGGCGGGAAGCTCGCAGCCCAGAAGCTTCACGACGAGCTTGAGGCCTTTAACGCCAACCAGCTCCCCAGCGCCAAGGGCCCCAAATTGTTGACAAGAATGTATATCAATGTGAAAGCACTAAGCGAGACCTGTATTAGAGGCGGCATAACCACCGATCCGTCGTTGCTGCAGGATTTCATTCGCGGCTTCAATAGTTGCTATCCTTCGGTTGACATCGTGGACACGGGCGCCGAAGCGGATAGTGCGCACAATAAGATTGCAGGTAAGCTTCTCGTCAGTCTCCATCCTGCATTCAATCCACGCTGATTCGACCATCATCTTTATGCAGAGACCTTTGAACTCAATCTCTACAATTGCCACTGCCATCAAATCCTCCTGGGCTGTGCGGATGAAAATTCCTTCTTTCAGGTTCTGGGAGATCACCTTGACGACAAGGACCTGATGGGGCGAGTGACCTTGCTCGAAGCATTGCCTTTCGGCGAGGACTTGAATACCATCAGCTCATCGTTCAGGACATTGCAGTGGCCGGAGATCTTCCGTGACTCGAAAATCTTTCCCATCTGGTCTCCCTGGAAAGCTGCCGTGGCCACGCAGCCCCGCTCCCAGCTCACTCCGTCACCCAAGCCGGAGACAAAGCTCTCTCCACGGTCTGCGAACCAAGCGTCCACAACCCCCAGCGTATCACTATCGCTCGCCTCATCCAGACCATCCAGCCCAGAAGAAGAATTCCAGGTGGTGCGCTCCAAAGCGGCCGCGCCCGCACAGCCCAAGGTCGTCGAGCGCAACAAGTACGGGCAACGAGTTGACAGGCTCGACATGAAGAAGATAAACCAGCAGGACATGAATCGCCTCAAGAAGCTGAAGTTGTGCAATTACTACCATCTGCAGGGGGATTGTCCTGTACATGACTGCCAGCATGATCACTCGCACAAATTGACCAGGAGCGAATATGTAATGTTGGCAGCCATTGCTCGCATGATCCCCTGCCGCTATGGACTGGAATGCCATGACCCCGAATGTACGTTTGGACACCGGTGTCCCTATAGCGAACCGGGCCAGAGAGAGTGCCATTGGGGCTCCAGTTGTCGGTTCGAAGCAGCCTCGCATGGAATCGATACCACTGTTGTGAAGGTGACTAAGATTTAGCGTTCCTGACCACAAGCATATCTAGTATGATGAGAAGCTTTTGACCCTTTGTTATCCTATATCTCTTGTCATTCTGAGGACTGCCCTTGGAAGCGCTGATTTCCTTGTAAAGTTGCTCCCTTTAACTCGAGGTTGCCTTGAGTTGGTGCATTTGACATATGTTTGAGCATACGGAGCGGTCTCATTCTATTCAGATTCATAACGTAAAGTATATCCAGAATAAAGGTATTGCCCCATAGATATAACCCCCGAGGTCACCACCAGGTCATACAAGATGGTTGGATGAAATGAATCAAGACGTGAAGATCTGAAAACCCAAGCCAAACCTTGAAAATGACCTTCGACGCATGACATTCAGGGTATAGTCAAGGTAGAAGAAGATAAGAATCGTCACCTCAAGCTCCTCTCAAGCCTCGATTGTGGTCATGAACATCGCAAACCGCCTCTCCCAGCCAAAGCAGTCCTCATGGGTACATGCCGGGGCAACATCGCCGCCGTCGCTGCCGCCGCCGCCGCCGCCGTCGTCGTCGACATCGACTGTGTCAATGCAATGTTTGCACCTGACCCCATATTCCTGAATGCAGCAATTGAACGGTTGCTGAGATAATGCACCTAGATTATGTGGTGCTTCAGCGCCTTTCTCTCTGGCCGCTCGTTTAAGTTCCTCTAGATTGCCCCAGACATGGAACAATTTTTCTCGCAGATTCGCAAGGTCGACCGGATTTCTCCTGAGGCTGAGCGATAACGATTTGGTACAGCGTCAGTCGATGGGATCTGCGTAGAAGATGAACGATTGTGACTTACTCTACCGCATCAATGCCGTGGAGGTACACTGCCTCGCCCTTGGAGACAAACAATCTGATTTGTTGCTTGGCTTGTCCTGCTGGGGGTGGGGGCACGCTCTCGACTAGGAGACAGAAGCGCCACTCCCAAGTCATGAAGCCGTTGTCTTCTCTGTCACTGCCTTCACTTGATGCGGCTCGGGGAACTGGGACCGAGAAGTCTTCCAGATCATGAGGGAAATAATCGACCACGCGGACTTTCGTTCGATAGCAGAAGTTCTGGAAGGGAAAGCGGTATTCGATGTTGTCCGGTGACCGGTTGGTGTGCTCTTCAGAAGCGATTATAGCTTCGAGACTCCGGGTGGGAACTGACGGGTTGCCAGCGCGTACTATTATGGATCGTTAATTTCAGCATTCCTGGAACCTGTCCCGATAAAGTGACTGACCGTTAGGGTTTGCTTCGTAGCGACCCCGGTTGGTGACGGGCGGGGCCAGAGGCTGTTGGCCGTCCGCAAGGGCTTCCTTCTTCCGCGTCTTTGACTTGACCTTCTTGGGAGCCTTCTGGTTGTCTTCCTCAGCGGGCTTTCGTTTCCGGGGGTGCGATTCCCAGTATGCGGTTTTGCGGTCGATCAACTGCTGGGCTCGCACGTCCTTGTGAGGTTGCACGACGACCAAGTTTGCCGCCAGAGGGTTGGTTCGGTTGGTATGGACGGTAGCTTCCAATCTCCCATTGACGCGATTCTTTTTGATGTGAACGTTGTACAAGAGAACGATATCATCCTCCTTGACATGCTGACGGGCGTACGCTGCGTGTGGCTCCCATAATGTGACCGGGAGAGACAACTGCCCAGCGGGCCCCGTCCACTTCTTTCGAAATCGTCTCTGGTAGTTAAAGGTGTCTCCTTCGCAGCCTTCGCCATTGCCCTCGCCATTGTCCGGCGAATAGTCGTGCAGATCTTTGTTGGAAGTGTAGTCGGTCAGGTAAAGCAAGGCCTTCTCGCTGTCATTGGGGTATATCTTGATCACTTCCCCGACCAAGTCAACGAAGGTCTGCTCTTCGATATCTTTGATCAGCGAGAATTTCTTGCGGTTGTATGACCTAGAGTTCGGCGCGGAGGTCTGAACCACATAGGAAGGTGGAGGACGGGCTTCCACCGAAGCTTTGCGAAAGTCGTGAATGCTAGCGACTTTGTCCAGCAGAGATAGGGCCTTCCTTCTCTCAACAGCGTCAGGCTCAAAGGGTCGGGGGCCACAGATCGGGGAGGATCTGGCCATTGAATTCAGGTCCGAACGGAAAATGGCCCATGGGATGTCCCGATCCTGCGCGGCCACTCCCAGAGTTCCGCCTTGTAATGACCGGACCTGCAGCGAGGATTGTGAGTATCAATTGCTTGAGGGGATAGAGCCATGAATCGATCACGAACCCATAAATTGCGCAGCAGGATTACATCATGCACTTTGACGGGTGGTAGACTATCCTCGTTATCCCTGAAGTATTTGACCTTCAACCCATCCCACGTATGGCCATTTTCCAGGTTGGAATCTTTGATCGTGAAGGTAATGCAGGTAGAGCTGCCTCGAGACTTCCAGACGCCGGGCATCACGTCGACCACGACCCCGATGATGTTGACATTGCCAGGAGACGCGAGCGCTTTGGTAATGTCCACTAGTCTAGGAGTGAAGTTGGCCGGCATTGCGACTGGTAGTCGACATACTACGGGGGTCTGCGAAGGATACAAGAAAGTATTTCAAGCCATGAACGGTGCAGGTATCACGGACTAGATTTCATTGATTGACCTCCACTCGACTGCCGAACTAATGCTTGAATCCTGGGCAGAAAAGGGTCAAATCGATTAGAGGTATTGTGGTTGGTCAAAGCCAAGTACTGACCATCACATCAATTGAAGTCAGTAAGGATTAGGAGATTCATTTTCTGGAAGAAGCGGAAGTGTAGAAGATGAAGCTGGAAGACGATCAACTTATCATGAGACGCGTTCCGCGGTTTCGTGCTTCCTTCCTTTTCGCGCGTGTTTTAAAGTATATAACATAAACGAGCACACACTATCAGCAATTAGCTCGCATGGCTTAGATGGTAAAGCGCAGCACTAGTAATGCTGAGATCCTCGGTTCGAGTCCGAGTGTGAGCAATTCTTCTTTTTGCATTCTTTGCATTTTTTCTGTAATGCACCGAGCTTTTTCTGCCCCGAAAAAAGATGTTTGTTTTTGCCTCTTTCTTGTGCGACCAATCAGCTCGCTCACAAGACAGCCCCTCCGCGGCAAAACCGCTTAGGCGGAAGTGGCGCTTGCAGCCCGCGGCGACCGCAAGCAGCAAATCATAAGGCATCCCGTGACTGGAGCCAATCCCACCTCCGAGCATCAACACTTTTTTCCCCTCCTTCAACTTCACTTCTTTCTTTGCGCTCACCCCCCCTCTTCTCCAAGGCTAGCTTTCCCTTGGTCTCCCTTCTTCAGAACCATCCACTCCACTGGTCTTCTGTCTATTTTTCGACATAAAACCTTCCGCTTCTTTTTCTCTTCTCCTCTCTTTTAGCTAATCAGTCACCTGTGCGCTTTGTTTTCACCCCTCCTGTGTCCTAGCAACCATGGCCGAACGTTACATCCCCGAGCACCGTCGCACCCAGTTCAAGGCCCGAAATCAGTTCAAGCCTGATGAACTCCGTCGTCGCCGTGAGGAGCAGCAGGTTGAAATTCGCAAGCAGAAGAGAGAAGAGAACTTGGCCAAGAGAAGAGGTATCCAGACCCGTGATGGTGGAATTGGTGTAGGCGGCGGTGTTGCCGCTGAGAGTGATGACGAGGCCAGCGCCATCGAGAGTGAGGTATGCTTTCCATCTCGCTTTCTTTCTTTTTTTCATCTTCCGCTTGATTTAGCATGTAATCACCTTTTGTTTTGTCGCTCGTGTGCTTGATTTTCTGCAAGCGGTGGCGGCGCAGCTTATTTTACCTTTGCCAATGCGAAGCAATGAGCTTTTCACCGCTTGCCGCCAAAGTGAGCTTGAGCTGGATAAGACTTATCCCCGCGCAACATCACCTTATCCCCATCCTGGTTACTCGTTTCTTTATCTTCCTTTACCGCTTCGATGGCTAACAGTTTGCCGTTTAGCTTAATGTTGAGCTCCCGGAGATGGTTAAGGGCGTCTTCTCCGAGCAGATCGACCAGCAGATCCAGGCTACTACCAAGTTCCGGAAGCTGCTTTCCAAGGAGCGCAACCCTCCTATCGAGCGCGTCATTGAGACTGGAGTCGTGAGCCGCTTCGTCGAG
Source organism: Aspergillus fijiensis CBS 313.89 (assembly GCF_003184825.1). Lineage (NCBI taxonomy): Eukaryota > Fungi > Ascomycota > Eurotiomycetes > Eurotiales > Aspergillaceae > Aspergillus > Aspergillus fijiensis. Next base: position 640,169 of record NW_024468990.1, on the reverse strand, counting down.
TTCCTTCGTTCTCCTCACACTCTTGTTCAATTCGAAGCTGCTTGGGCTTTGACCAACATTGCCTCCGGTTCCGCCCAGCAAACCCAGGTGGTCATCGAGGCTGGCGCTGTGCCCATCTTTGTCGAGCTCTTGAGCAGCCCTGAGCCCGATGTGCGGGAGCAGGCCGTCTGGGCCCTCGGTAACATTGCTGGTGACAGCCCTCAGTGCCGTGACTTTGTGCTGAACGCCGGTGCTCTCCGCCCCCTCCTTAACTTGATCAACGATGGTCGCAAGCTGAGCATGCTCCGCAACGCCACCTGGACCCTGAGCAACTTCTGCCGTGGCAAGACTCCCCAGCCTGACTGGAACACCGTATGTTTCTCCCGCATTCAGATGAAGAAAAGCTTCGCGCTAACACCCACATTCCAACAGATTGCCCCCGCCCTTCCCGTCCTTGCCAAGCTTATCTACATGCTTGATGACGAAGTCTTGATCGATGCCTGCTGGGCTATCTCTTACCTGTCCGATGGCGCCAACGACAAGATCCAGGCTGTCATCGAGGCTGGCATTCCCCGCCGCCTTGTCGAGCTCCTTATGCACGCCTCGACCTCTGTTCAGACCCCCGCCCTTCGGTCCGTCGGAAACATCGTGACCGGTGACGACGTCCAAACCCAGGTCATCATCAACTGCGGTGCTCTCCCCGCCCTTCTTTCCCTCCTGAGCTCCACCAAGGATGGTATTCGCAAGGAAGCTTGCTGGACCATTTCCAACATCACTGCTGGCAACTCCACCCAGATTCAGGCTGTTGTCGATGCTGGCATCATTCCTCCTCTCATCAACCTGCTCGCCAATGGCGACTTCAAGACCCGCAAGGAAGCTTGCTGGGCTATTTCCAACGCCACCTCCGGTGGTCTTCAGAAGCCCGAGCAGATCCGCTACCTCGTCACCCAGGGATGCATCAAGCCTCTGTGCGATCTCCTTGCTTGCCCTGACAACAAGATTATCCAGGTTGCGCTGGACGGCCTCGAGAACATCCTCAAGGTTGGTGACATGGACAAGGAAGCTGCTCAGGCTGGCGATGCTCGCGTCAACCGCTACGCCCTGTTCATCGAGGAGGCTGGTGGCATGGAGAAGATCCACGACTGCCAGAACAACGCCAACGAGGAGATCTACATGAAGGCGTACAACATCATCGAGAAGTACTTCTCTGATGAGGACGAGGCTGGTGATATCGATGAGGTTGCTCCTCAGCAAACACAGACCGGATTTGCCCTTGGTACGACGCAACAGCAGCCTGGCGGCTTCAACTTCGCCAACGGTGGTGGTGATTCCATGGACATGTAAGGAGCGGAGTGTCCGCACTCTTAATCTGAATCTCCAACGATCTGGTGTATTCATGTCAAGTCCATGCGTTATCGCTAGATCTGTCACACATGGCGGCTGGAGGAGGCTGCGCTGTGGACCCCAAAAACCTCCGAGTACGCGGAGGCTCTGGGACTCTGAACTCTTTCGATCGCTCTTGATTCAAGTCCTTCAAGAGTGCTTGAGGGAGAACTTGCTGCACCGCCACAAATGTCATTTTCTCATCCCAAACCACCCTTTCTTTTGCAACTCGAGGTTTCGACAATTGCGTTCCGCCGTCCCCCACCCCCTCCTACTCACAATACCGTTTTGATAAGTTCACGATAAACAAGATTCACCGTCATGTACTCACCCCCCAATTTTTTTCCTATTACCGTAGCATTCCTCATACACCGGCGCACCTGTTTCATTCTTCCCCCTTTCGGTCTCTTGTTCATGTCTCTCCTGGATGGTTGTTCTTTTCTGCCCCTCGGTTGTCTTTTTGTGAGGGCTTAGAATGCGGATGCCTGTCCATCCGCCTTTGCTTTTCTGGAGAGGAAGAGTGGTATATCGCTAGCTTTGCATGGTCCCCTCTTTCCCGCTGACGCACAGAGGGGAAGACAGGGCGGACTGATGATCAACAGATCGCTCTCCAAGCGGTATATCTATCGTTCTATTCAGCGACGATGGCGGGGATGGTTTCCGCTCTAGGTCAGAAAATGGAAAGTTTTCCCCTCTTCTTAAGCGCTAGGTCCGTGTAATCATGGTTGATCTTGTAGCTTGTGTATATTTTGCGGCTCGTAGATATACCCTAGTGTAGCATGTGACAGTGAGATGAGTGCCGAAGCAGGAGAATTTTCCGTACACGATCTTTAAGACCAGGACTTGACACCTAGATAGGCACAAAGATTACCTTCTCACATCGCCTGACACCTCAACCTGACCACCTCAGACCCATTGCACCGCGTCAATAAATCCAAGTGCACTAATCCTCTCCGTAAAAGTAAATATTGATTCTCGTTACTTCAACCACAACCTCTCCAGACTCATCCACTCGTGGCATGCGGGAAGGTCATACACTGGTACTGCACATGAATCAAAAGCACACATACTAGAGACCAAGTGAAGATCTCCGAAAGAATGGCAAGTCCTACGCCTCACGCTTTAGGGGATCAATCATCCTGAATGCAGCACCAGAAGAGACCAATCCCACAGCCTGAGAACAAACCCAGCCATCCGATTCCTTTACCCGGTGTAGAACGAGAAAAAAGAAACAAACAGAGAGTACGCCGTACGGAGTACGTCCGCCCTACCACCAAACCTAAATGATCAAACAAAGCAAATCGAAGTAAAGATGATGATAGAAGTTACGCCTACCCTACTACCAAACGATACACAGAATGACAGCAAAAAGAGCATGAACCCAGGCTGAAATAGACACGCGAAGGAAAAAAAAAAAGGAAAAAAAGGGGAACACCGTGAAATTTTGCCACTTAAGTTTGTTTGCCTTGTCTCCGAAACAAGCAAGCAGATAAAATAAACAAATGGAATATGGACACACACGAAGGAGAGAGGAACAGCGTATAGAAAAACCAAACTACAGTAATTAACATCTCAGTCACCCATGACTTCGTCCTCGTCATCCGGCTCAGGGGAGGCCACGTTCGCATCCTCGTCTTGATGTTGATCGACGTCAAGGTCAATGTTTCCTTCCTCGACGAGACCTCGGGCTCGGAGGTCCTCCTCGCCGTCTTCAGAGCCGTCGTCCTCGATTGCGTCCTCCTCCTCCTCTTCGTCGTTGTCGTCCTCGTCATCGTCCTCGATTCGTTCAGCGGATTTGTGAGATTCTTTGCGCTGCTTGGTCGGTGGGTTGGCACCGCTGCTGCTAGCGGCGCCGCCGTTGCGAGGCTTGTCGGTCGTGGGCCGGGCGGGAGCAGCAGCGGGTTGTTTCGCCCTGGACTGGGCAGGCGTGGCTCGTGATGCGGCGGTTCGGGGCTTGCGATCCTCAAGGAAGGCCAGGACCTCGCGGTAATTCCGACCGAGCTTGGCCTTGTGGTGAAGGAGGCGCTTCCGTAGTTGTCCCTGGTCGGAGCCCGATGCGTCCAGGATGCGGCCTACGATGGCGAGGACGATCTTTCCGGTCAGCTCGCAGAGCCGTTGCTCCGCCACGATGCTGGACCGGAGACGCTCGTCGTCGAGCGGTTGGTCGGCGTCTTCGTCTTCGTCTTCCTCCTCGTCTTCATCCACCGGTGCCTTCTGGATATCGTCATCGGACAGAGGCTCGTCATCATCGGCGGGTTCGAGCGAGACGCGGATCTTCTTTGCATATGTCCGTTCCGCGATGCCGTGGAGCTTGGTGATTAGGGCCTTGGGCTCGTCCCCGATTTCGTGGACCAAGCTTTGGGTCTGGAAAATGGTATCTTCGTCGTTGCCCACGCCGAGCCCCGCATGGCGGAGGGTGCCAAACAAAGTCTGTAGGTCTAAGAGAGTCGTGGCTGCGCAGAAGCGGATATCATCGAGACCCGAGCGACTCTTCATAATAGCAGTCAATGCTGCCACAAACATTTCGCGGCCTTTGGTCAGGGCTTCAAAGAAAGCGGTGTTAAATGATGCCTTGCCGGCATTCAGGGTCGAAACCAAGGAGTGAACCTTCCACATAAAGTAGAAAAGTAGGGTCCTGATAGCGTTGACCACCAATTCCGTTTCTGCCTTAGCTGAGTCTTCATCGTCCTCCTCTGCACGGAGTCCACGCTCGACAAGGTGCAATAAGGTGTTGAACGGCGCCTCCGCAAAGTCTTGACTCTTTCCTTTGGTCCGAGTGGACGGCATAGTTTCCAGAACGTGAGTACAGTCGATGATGCTGGCCAGATTGGAAATCCTGGTGACCGTGTTGATGAGCTCGTTGAGAGTGGCTGGAGCTATCGAGCCTCCCTCTGCAACTTCCGTTTTCCGAGATAATGTACCCAGAGTATCAATCATATTGTCCCACAGTTCTTGTATCTTGCCCTCTAGAGCCTCGCGCATGTCGTCGGAACTCTTAGCATGCAGAAATGCGACGCTAGCTTCGGCAAGAACATCCCGATCCGAGTGGGTTAGGAATTGCTTGTTAATATCATTCAGCAACGAGGTATAGGCTGTTGCATCTTTTTGAATATCTTCGATCTTGCCCAGGTCGACCAGATGCTCGAGTCTGAGAACAGCAGAGGCGGCTTCCGGTACCGAGCCGAACTTATTCAGAAGTTGCGGGATGATTTGTGCAAGACTGTGTGCGATTTCCTCCTGCAGTTCTGGAATCTTATCGGTCAAATTCTTGACTTTCCGTCCTCTCTTATCGATGTCAGACTTGGCGATATCAAGAACGCGCAATTTAACAGCACAGCATAGGACTTCAAGAAGAATCACTTCCTGGCCTTCTTGCATCTTATAAGCTTGTCGAACCGAGGCTGCGGCGTCATCCTCCGCGATGTCGTCGGAAATTTGAGAATGATCGTACAGAAGATATCCAGCTAGAGATTGCCAGTGGGAGAGGTCAGTCAAGTGAGGATAGATGGCCTCTGTGGCAAGAACAAATCGAGTTTCCATGGAAGCTCCCAGAAGTGCGTCTCGCGAAGGGATCGAAGGGTCTTCTCGATGTTCTTCGCTCTCCATATTGTCGTAAGCCTGAAGTATATCGACCAGACATTTGAACTTGATCCAAGACCGTTTTGGCGATTCGAAGTCGTCTTCATCCTCTTCACCGAAGAGTTCATTGACTTCTTCGCCGAGTTCCTCCAAGGTAGAGTCGAACACGTCTTCAACATTGGCAACGAAGAAACGGCCAGCTGCCTTGCGTACCCGCGCCTCGTTATCGAAAATGAGTTTACCAACCGTGTCTATATCGGCAGGCTCAATCAGTCCAGTCTCACGGACGATGTCGAGCAGCTCAATTACCGAGGCGCGTACTGTGATATCTGCGTCGTGGGCGGCCATTTCAACCAAGCGTTGCCGCCAGCGTTCGGTGAATGCTCGTAGTCCCGCGACGTTGTCTCTGTTTCCATAAATATCGCGCAGCTGGTTAACGACAACAAGGCGTGCCTGAGGAACAGGGTCCGCAAGGATCCAGCCGAAGAATCGAAGAAATTGTCCGTCGAAGAAATATTCTCGATACGTGCGTATCCACCGTCCCAAAGATATCATGCATTCGGTTCGAATGTGGGGGTCAACGTCCCGGTAGCGATGCACGAAGATGATGTCCACGCCGTCTTTCAGAGCGTCATCGATCACCTCGATCTTCTGTTCATTGTCTTCTATAGCTGACGCAATCGCATCCGCTCTCCCCTTGTTCACATTCTTCTTCTTCCTTTCACTTTCGAGCTGCTTGCGAGATGTGGAAACCAGAGTGGTGATTTCTCGAGCGAGATCACAGAAGGCGTTCATGATTGTCATAGTAATGACGACCGCCGTATGTCTAAATGGTCGGCACCTGCTTGTGGAGAACCCGGCAATCCAGACCAGCAGATTTTCGAACAAGTTGGGATCGGTATACAGGACAGAGGAGTGATGCAGAGTCTGGATCAGAGCCATGAAAAAGCTTTCGAGGACGGGTTGGAATGACCTCAATTTCCGGGATTTCGATATGAGGGGATATTCAGTGATTCCAACCGCATCGTACCGCGTCGCCAAGTCTCCCACACGGGTTGGTACGTTGTCTACATCCTCAATATCGTGCGTATCGACATCAAGATCGGTCCCGGAGCACCTGAGCATCATATTGACCAGTTCAGTCACGGCCGCCGACTGATCCTCTTGGTATGCAGTGAGCCATTCCGCGGCAACAGTTTCCACATTGCGATCCTTCCCAAAGATCTCCGCTAGACCACACTGTCAGCAATCGCACGGCCATGCAAGATTCGAGACGTTGAAATGCTTACCGTACAGCCCGCCTTGTCGAGCAGCCATGGTCAATCGCGCCTTCATCTGCTTGGGCCGCGACCGCTTCCCGTTGGTTGCGGGTCGCAGGGCCAATTGGCGGCCGATGCTATTGCCGGCAGCAGCAGCGACCTTGGGTTTCTTGGCCGATCGAGACGACTGAGACTTGTTCGACTTTGATTTGGATGACCCGGAAGTCTGCTTTTTCGATGAAGCCTTGCGCGCGGCGCGCTTCTGCTCTCTCAGTTCTTCCTCGTCGGGCTCTTCGTCGGCGGATTCGATGTCGTCGGATTCCGACGCGTGGTCCTCACTCTGTTCGCCTTCCTCGCCTTCATCGTTGCTGTCGGCGGTCGCGGCACGCTTGCGTTTCGCACCGCTGGAAGTCGCGCCGTTGCTGGCGCTGTATCTTTGTGAGTAGAGTTCGGGTCTGCGCGTCACGCGGCCAGACTTTCTCCGATCGGTCGAAGGGGAGGCGTCGCTCTGGGTGGCCGGCCCGGGCTGAGGCGTTGAGAGGGGCGACTCGGTCTCCATTCTGGTCAGACTCGAGGATTAATTCACTATAATTTGATTACGCATGGTCAGTCAGATTGAAAGAGATGAATACGCCGAGGCTGAGCAGCTGGCGCAAGGTAGTAGAGCGTACTGGGTTGTTGACTGGATAGACGCTAGATCGGCACGGAATCGGGGAACGCGATGTTGGGCTTCTGCACCGGATTGCGCGCGCGTATGTTTGGTTGGCACTGCGGGTGGGCGGACAAGGCGGAAACAGAATACTAGGTAAGCAGTAGGGGAAATTGGCAGAGAGGCACGGGGATAATCAATTGGAGGGCGTGTGCGTTTCGTAAGTGGGACTGGACCAACGTAGCGGAGAATAATTACTGAAGAAGGGGGGAGGAGGGGAAAGGGTGGTGAGTGAGAGAGTGAGGGGAATGGAAAGCAAGCGATGCTGCAGTGTTGCTGTCGCTGCTATGTTGAGTTACGTTACTGAGTACTGAAGGAGTCCCTCCGTTGACGGAACAGGCGACAGACACTACAGAGACGCGCTGGCCGAGTTTGGGTGCCTGGGATTTAATGCCTGAGGCATGACGGGGTTACTGATTCGTGCAAGTCACGGGATCTCGTGCCAAGACGGTAAGAAGTGGCAGAATAATTAACCAGATCACCTGACTAACTAGCTGACATGACTCAAAGAGGAAAGTGCGGAGTTGGTGATATTTATGCCGTAATGAAAACATGGGCTGTGCCTCACTCGGTCTTTTGTTGCTCCAGTCGACGCCAGTCAACGCCCCTTCAGCGCCATTCAACTCCATTCAAACTCCATCCCCTCTCCTTTCATTCACTCGCTTCCGGAGAGCCAAGAAGGACCAGACTGTGAATCATTGAATCCGCGTTCACGGGGTCAATTGAACCCCGCTTCTGCCTAAGGATTCGCAGTCATTCACGCCCATCAAACTTCAGTAAAACTGGGGACTCCTGCGTCGATAGTGCGATCTGCCGGATCTCTTTCGTCAACAAAGGCCACAAGCTCCATTGATGGTTGCAAAATCAATGCAGGGCCAAGGGATTTAGAGCGTTTGACGACCAACTCACCCATTTCATGACGCCATCTCCTTGGTTGTCTGGAATTGCTTTTTGAGATTGATCCAAAAATAAAAAGAGCATTGCTGGAGAAGTGAAGAGAGACGATGTTGTTAAAAGCCGACGGATCGACGACCCTCTCTTTTCTTTCTTCTCGAGTATTTCTTCCTAAATCCTCGTTCTTCTAGCCTCTTCCCGCTTGTCCACCCCCGGGAGCTTTCCCCGCAATAAAAAAAAACGTCAAGAAAACACATTCTTCTCTGAAACATCCTTTCCCCCGCTGCCGCTGCCGCTGCCGCACCCCCCACTGCCACCAGCATGCCAATAAAATCCCCCTTTGAGTCGTGCATAGCGAAGCCAGGAGAGGGCAGAGTTGTCCTCTCCCTGCTGCCACCTTCGAATCCAACCCTGACAACCCTGACCTACAAATACCCCCTCAAACTCCTCACCCGTACCCCGGGTTTCGTCCCCAAGTCCTCGGCGCTCACCTCTCCCTCGCAACCCGTGCACCTCTACCTCCTGACCTACGGCGGCGGTCTTCTGCCCGGTGACAAGATCAATGTCTCGATTACGCTCGATCCGCGGACCCGAATGGTGGTGACCACCCCGCAAGGGAGCACCAAGATTTTCAAGACCGAGCCCAACGCCAGCGTCAAGGGCCAACGCGGCACTCCTAAACACATTCTTTCCGACAAGAGCAGTCAACACCTCACCGTTCACGTTGGCCAAGAGGCCGCCCTCTGTTACCTCCCAGACCCCGCCGTGCCCTACAAGGACAGCCGTTACGAGCAGGTGCAAACATTCACCATCGATGGCCCCACCTCCAGCAAAGACCCTCACCGCAGCAGCCTGTGTATTCTGGACTGGGTGACGCAGGGCCGTGCCTCGCGCGGAGAGAACTGGGATTTTCATCTTTGGCGCGGCAAGAACGAGGTCTGGACGACTGACGAGTCCGGCAAGAAGAAGCTTCTCCTTCGCGACTCGCTCATTCTGGACCGCGAACTCGATGAGGATCAGCTGGCTCAAGACCCCGAGCTCCTGGCGCAGTCGAATCTGATCCGGGAACGAACGTATCCGCACGGTGTTGTGGGGACATTGATCCTCTACGGTCCCGTATTCGAGAACCTGGCCAATTTCTTCATGAACCGGTTCACCTCCCTGCCGCGCATTGGGGCCCGCAATTGGTCCTCCCCGGCTGTGTGCAGTAGCTCGGCCGCGACAGAGCCCGCCCCCAACTTTGACTCCCAGGTGACCTTCACAGCGGCTCGGGTCCGCGCCGGGTTCGTGCTAGTGAAGTTCGGCGCGCCGGACTTCGCCGCGGCCAAGGACTGGTTAGGTGCAATCCTGAGGGAGGAAGGCACGGTCTACACGGAGTTTGGCGAGGAGGCATTATTCTGCTTGTGAGCATTTTTTGTGTGTTCCAGCCTCCCAAAAAAAGCGTTTTTCTTTGTGTTTGTTTACCCCATGACCCACGAGTTGGTCAAATGATACCCAAATTGTTACCTGTCACCCAGGTTTCTCCATAGCTAGCACAATTTCAAGCAAGAAATTTGGTTTGCCAAAAGCTAAAGACTAATACCTCTATCGAAGATTCTGTTCTCTCTTGTCTCCGTCTTTCTAGGAAGTCAAAAAGAAGCACAAAAGCAACCTAGTCTAGAACGAAAAACCAACATGCCTCCGCCCACGCATGAACAATCCCGTCGCAATAAATCCGAGCCTGTCAAGAAGCAATCCATATCAAGACCAGCGTAGCATCCCGTAGTCATAAAACAAAGTGCAACGTAAGAGAACCCAAAACAAACAATCAATGGGCCCATCGCCAAAAAGATAAAGGGTATCACCATAAGAAATCTCATCATAAGAAAGCCACGCCGAGCCGCGAGAAACCATAACCCCCCCTAAAAAAAACGCCTTCTATCGAATTTCATCTTCACATAGCTCAGACCCTTCCCTTGCATCTCCTAAGGAAAAAGAAAATTACCTAGTGTGTGAGTACTAACTAACTCCACAGATCGGACAACTTGGGCCTCCAATCCTGCCGGGTCGCGCTCTGCAGATCATCGACATTCAGGATATCGACGCCCTCCTGCACCAGGACAGCCCAGAGATGGTTGCGGAGGCTGCGCGGCCAGCTCGGCAGGCCCCAGTACCGGACCTTGAGGCCGCGGCGGTGAGCGGCGCGGATCTGCGCCCGGATGCGGTCGATCTGCTGATCCGAGAGCCGGAAGGCGCGCGGGGAGCCGATGGACTTCTTGAAGGAGACCGAGGCGTAGTAGCTGTTGGTCCAGTCGAAGGATTCGGACTGCGGCGTGACGCCTGAGAGACCCTGACCGACATTCTCCGCCGGCGTGGTCGGGTTGTCGGTTTCGTCATCGCGGACGGTGATCGCGGGGGCGGCGGCCAGGGCTTGAGGGAGCTGGTCGTGCGATTGTTGCTCACTTGGCGAAGCGGCGTCCGTGGCTCCCTCCGCTGCGTTCTCGGTGAGTAGGTTGAGCGGCGCATCGAAGAAGATGTCCCGGTAGGTGGTGTTGGCGGTGACGAGACTGAAGGGGGTGTTGCCCGTGCCGACGACGGTGAGCGGGCCGGGGATGAGGGCGGTGCCGTTGAAGTAGGTGAGGTAGCCGCGTTCACGCAGCGGAGTCAGCTGGGCAGCGACTTGGTTCCAGGTGTCCTGGCCGTCGGTCTTGATGTCGATCAGCAGCACCAGTGTCTGGGCGGGGTCGGTGTCGAAGACGCCCTGGAGGGGGCGTTGGCGGTGGGGGTGGAACTCGGTGAGCGGGTTCTGCTGTTCGAGGACCCGGAGCAGGGGGTCGATGTACAGACTACGCAGGGTGCGCTTCGGAGTCAGCGCTGAGGTGGTGTGGCCCACGTAGAGCTCCTCGTCGAACAGCCAGACATCGGCCTCGACGCCGATGCAGCCGGCCTGGATGGCGGAGAATAACGGCACGGGACGCCAGTAGTCGTTGTGCGAGTGGCAGGCCACGGGGATGATGTCACGGGAGGCATCGGTGGGCCAGTGGGACAGGTCGATAGACTGGGTTGTGCTGTGCGATTGCCACCGCTCGGTTGCACGGTCGAGTTCGCTGGGGAAAAATGCGATAACTATGCCGCAGGCGATGGAGATAAATTGCACAATGCCTCTGTTTGGCGGTGAATGAGTTCAGGTGTTCGTTCGCATTTGGAGTGAGGGATTGGCTTACAGCATGATCAAGAAACCGGCGATCGGGTAAAGCAGACAACGAAGCAGAAATCTGGGTTTGGGAAACTGTCGCACAGATGAATTGGGATAAAGAGTGGCGGAGGAAGAAGAGGCGGAGGAGGAGGACGAGCCAAGCAGAGGACGAGCTGCCTCGGCCCGTTTATCGCGAGGTGCAACAATCAAGCCGGCGATAAGACCCAGTCCCCGCATCCACAAAGACGGTGGATGTTGGTCTTTGCGACGGAATCCCTGAGATCGCTCAGGGTCGGCCTCGGGATCAAATTCGCTGAATGCGATGCTGGGGCTCTTGGTGTCCATGTGGAAATCGCTCACCCAAGGATGGTGGTCCATCTGCTGGTAGCGCTCGGTGGGGGTCAACATCGGTGGTGGTGATGGTGAGGAACAGAAAGAATGCGGGGAAGGTGAGGGCAGATCAGCCAAGTAACAGTAGAGGTGTAGAGATACAAGAGTAAATCGCAAAGAGTTGTATCTCTTGCTAGCCTGCCTCCCTGTCCTGTAGACAGGATGGTGGTGATGGTGGTTGTGTTGTAGGAAAAGAAGTGTAGTTGTGGTGGGCAGGGAAGGAGGGAGTAGAAGAGTTCAAGGTTGAAAGTCAAGACTGCAAGTGAAGTAGTTATGCAATGCAGTGAGCAAGAGTCAGTCAGACAGTCTGCCAGTCCGAGTCATTCACATCTCATCATAGCCTTCTTTACACCCACAAGCAGCAGAGAAACAACAAGAGCAGATCATGAGGTTTAGTTATTCTGTTCTCTTCAATTTAAAGAAAGGCGTTCTGTGTCTTCACGGCTAAATCGGACAGCCCATGTGCTGGGAGCGAGGTTGTCATTGGAGGAGGAGGAGGCCAAACTCTGATTTACTGGACATGCACAGTCCGGTAAACTGGAACTGTAAAAAGAACTCCGCTAATCGGACCCAGACCCTGAAGGAGGTGGTCCGATTGATTGGATCCAGCGTGTAAAACTATTCGAGTACTGTGCATGGGTGAGTATCTTCATATTGTGCCAGTCCTCTCCACTAGACAACAACATGGTCTTTCTCATCCTCGTGCAATTCTGCTGCCTATATTGAACCATAAAGAAAAACCAAAAAGTCCAAAAAAAAAGAAAAAAAATCAGCAAAGGTTGAACCCTGAGACACACGCCCCCGGCCTCTCTTTCTCTCTCCGCGCTGCACGATCTTCTCCAACTTAACTACCACTCACCACTCACCAACCATTCACACTCACCCAACCCCTCGGGCAATAAACCCAAAAATTCATACACAGAAAAGAAAAAAAAAGCCCCCGAGCCAAAAGCAGTTACCTGCGCAAAAAGGACGCTAGGAAAAGAAGGGCCATCACATGAACACACTCAGGGACAGCCTTAAAGAGTCTGGAATCCCGACTTTGCCTCGATCGGGGATTTAGGGCTACTGGACGGTGGACTTAACTTGTCAAGTCTCAGCCCGTCAGCGGTGGTGAATCTCAGTGCTTACACTAAATAACCTTTCTCTTGAGTTTTCCTGCCAATCACTGCATGGGCCCTGAGGATGGCGACATTCATATAGTTGAGTTACTCTCAGCAAGTGCCCTCCCGCTAAAGTAGTTCAATGCTATACGGGCGTGGTACACCACCACCACCACCATTACCACTACCACCAGGGTTCCAGGGACGCTAACGATACCCTCGTTTTGCCCTCAGGATAGTAGCAGAGTGCTGCTGCCTATCCACCTTTCCATTCATCAATTGTGGGGGCGCATTGAGGGGTTTGTGTTTACCAGTAAGTCATCCCGGTCTCCCGACGGCATCGTGGCACTGGACAGAAAACGAGAACGAGGATGGGAAAATGTCCGAGACTCGCCCCGATGGAGTTGGAGGGTATTCCCTCCCCCGCCCTTGCATGAATCTCCCAACCCTACGAGGAAAAACCAACAAGCCTTTCTTTGCAAGGGTTTCCATCCAGATGTCATTCATCTCGGACATTCCGATTTGAGGAGAAGCCGGCTAAGACTCAGCAGGGCTAGGGATTTGTCACTCGTCGTGGGAGAGGTTCTGCGAGATGCTCTGCGGACATGCACTTGTGGGTAGGACGGCTTAGGCAACAGCATGAGCTTGAATTGGGGAGCCTGGAAGCGTTGCATGGAGACCATCTCTCCCGAAATCTGTTTTACCGGGATACTGATCGGACGAGGCAAGTCAAGCCGAATGTCGCTACTTGGAGGGAAAGATGAACTTTAGACACCTTTTCATAGCTCACTTCATTGAGATGGACTGTAATACAGAAAAAAATGAATAGGTGGGTTGGTCTAGTCCGCAGGCTAAGTATTTACCGCATTCGGCAAGCATGAGGCCGTTCAATTCCAAGCACAATACCAGAACACAGAGTCTACAACCACAGTTATTGCTTTATCCTGCCTCAGATGATCAGTATGTAGCTGAGTCTTGTAGATACAAATCCTTTAAACAAATGATCTTATCCAACTGAAACCAGACGATACTATAGAGTTGTAACTACACCTAGCAAGTACAGTAAAGTGGATGATGATCTCTTATCACCTCCCACGGCGATAAGATACGCCGCGCTCCTCCTCCTCCTCCGCCCGCAAAGGTAAAAAAAAGTTTCGTCCCATCTCATTTCCCCGATCCGACTCCGATTCCTCTCTCTCCACCACCAACAACCAACAACCAACCACCACCAAACCAATCCCCTCGGATTGGAACGACCGCACATCAAGATGCCTCACAAACACAAACGCAGACAAAAAGACGCCGAGTAAGTCCTCTCACCAATAAGCTCCCACCCAATCCAAATCACAATCCCCCTCAACCCCAGGACTAACGCCGTCAAAACAGCACATACGACCTCCCCCCCACGCGAATCGCCAAATCCCTCCCCGTCCGCGACCCGGCCAGCGCTACCACCAAAACCGCCAAAACCGGGGGACCCAAGAATCACAACCGCAAGAAACCCGGCGGTGCCCCGCGCAAAGAGCAGCCCCAGAAGGCCACCAAGCCGACTCCCAAAAATGCCGCCGCGGCGCTGGCGGCCACCTCCCGCGCCAAATCCGCCTTCGATGACGATGACACCCCGCGCGCGTTCCGGCGCTTAATGCAGCGGCAGCAATCACAGGCGCAGGCGGCGGTGGCGGCTGCTGCCAAGAGGAATAAGAATCATGGGGATAGTGATGATGATGATGACGACGACGACGACGGGGAGGATGTTGTTCCGACTAGCAAGAGTAATAAGAAGCGGAAGCGCGGCGAGGGGGATGCTGGTGGTAACGCCCAGAAAAATAAGAAGAAGATGGCCACGGCAACGGCAACGGCGCCGGAAGCTGGGTCGACGGATGCGATGACGACGGCGGCGGCGGCGGCGGTAGCAGCACCGAAGATTATGCCGGGGGAGAAGTTGTCGGATTTCGCGGCGCGTGTGAACCGGGAGATGCCGCTGTCTGCGATGAAGCGCTCGAATAAGCCCGCGGCGGCGGAGCTGGCGAATATCCGCGAGCATAAGGTCACGAAGCATGAGAAGCATCTGCTGCGGCTGCAGGCCATGTGGCGGAAGGAGGAGGCGGAGATTGTGGAGAAGGAGCGGGCGCAGCGCGAGGAGCGCGAGGAGGAGATGGACGAGCAGTTGCAGCTGTGGAAGACGTGGGAGGCCGAGGCCGGCAAGCGCAAGGCCAAGAAGAAGGGGTCCGGGAATAAGAAGCGGAAGGATGGCACGGCAGATACGGTGGATGATGATCCGGATCCGTGGGCCAAGTTGAACAAGCGCGAGCGCGTGAATAAACAGCTCAATCCCCTGGATGTCGTGCAGGCGCCGCCGCAGCTGACCAAGCCCAGGGAGGTCTTCAAGATTCGCGGCGGCGCCCGGGTGGATGTCGCCAACGTGCCGGCGGCGGTGGGCAGTCTGAGGCGCCGTGAGGAGTTGGCGACGGAGAGACGCAATATCGTCGAGGAATATAGACGGTTGATGGCCGAGAAGAGGAAGGCAGCCTGAGTGATTGGCTTGGAATTACTACCATTTTCTACTTGGGAGCGGAGTTTGGTCGGTGTGTGAAGAGTGAAAAGACAATATCCTTATTGCAAAATTGGCTTTTTATGTATATACAAAAGAATTCCTTAATGTCCCGTAACCCCTGGATAATACCCGCCTTCCATGGACGGCACCTAGTACTTGTTTTACTCCTGCTGCACTGCCTTGATGTACTCCGCGGCCTTGGCCTTGACATCTTCGACCATCTTGTCATTACCAAGCTTCTCCTCAAACGCCAGCCACTTCTTGAAGAAAAAGCGCGCCTGCTTCGGGCGAACCTTCTTGCTAGCCTCGATGGCCGGGCCGCCCTTCTTGTTATCCCGGATGCCGAGCACCCGCTCGAACAAGCGGCGCACCTGCTCAGCGTCGCCGTTCTTGATCTCCAGATCCAGAAGGATGTTCCACAAGTCGACGCGCTTGGGGAACGAGGACAGAAGGCCCTCGAACACGGTGCGTCCGCGCTCGACGTCGCCGTTCTCGGACCGGAACTCGATCTGCGCGAACTTGGAGGTCGTCTCCACGTGGGTGGTGGAGGGCAGTGACTGCAGGGCGCGGGGAAGCAGGGCGCGGCCACGCTCGGGATCAGCCATGGTGTCGAACAGGAAGCTGGCGTAGTTGACATAGAACTTCGAGGACGCGAAGACCTTCTTCTTGAGGGCAGTCTGGAAGAGCTCGTCCGCTTTCTGTGAATCGGGGGTCATTAGCAAAATGTGGCAAACCAAGATCATCTTCGAAGGATATACTAACCTCGTTCTTCCCGGACTGGATGTAGATGCTGATCAACCGTTCATAGACCTCTTGAGTGTCGTTGTATTGGCAGGCGCGCTTGAAGACCTCCTCCAAGGAGTCCTCAGTGCCGTAGGTGTTCTCCAAGTTCAGCATTGCAACCCAGATGTTCAACTTCTCGGCATCTTGTCCAATGGTGATGGTGCGGAGGGCACGCTCGGCGATCTCCTTGGCCTTCTCGACCTCACCCAACTCCAATTGGAAGGCCATGTACTGCAGCCAAAGAACCGAAGAATCAGGCTCACCAAGGAGCAATCGCTCGTAGTCGGCCACAGACTGAGGTCCATTGGCATCCAAATCGCCGGTTCGGTCAACTTGAATCTCAGGCTTGCGGTTCTTCTTCTTCTTAGGGCGAGACTCAGCATCTGAGTCGGAATCGGACTCCACCGCTTCCTCCGTGTCCTTGGAGTTGCCGTTCCAGTCGAAGGCGTTTGCACCGAGTCCTCCTTGTTGAGCGGAAGGTGCTTCATCCATGGACTCATCCTCGCTCTCGCTTCCACTGTCCTCAACATCGTCGACATCAACTCCACCCATGGACACATCGCTGTCCCCATCACTGTCCTCGACATCAACTCCACCAAAGCCATCGAGGCTGACGCCCTCCGACTCGTCGCCGTCTTCTTCGCTGTCTTCATCTTCATCTTCATCCTCGTCGTTGAAGTATGAAGCCTTAAGGCTGAAAGAGACCTTCTCTTGCTTACGGTCAATCTTCAAGATGACCGCCTTGACAGCGTCACCCTCCTCGTAGAGAGTGCGAGCATCATCAACACGCTTATCAGCCATTTCACTGCGGTGGCAAAGACCACTGATGTTGGCGGAGCCGTCAATGACGATGAAAGCACCAAAATCTTGCACCTTGCGGATCTTTCCTGTAACGACCTGACCAGGCTTAAGGTCGTGAAGGGTGAGCGGGGCCTTGTAGTTGGGATCCAAGACCGACTCTTTTAAGCTCATCTGCAGCTTGCCTTGCTCGGCATCGGCCACAGTAACACGACCCTTGACCAGTTGATCGTTCTGGAAGGAATCCTTCCACTCCTTGAGATAGGAGTCCGAGAGGTCAGAGACACGGACGTAGGCAGTGACGCCATGGCCAACAGTCACGAAGAGACCGTTATCGGCGACTCTGCGGATGAAGCCACGGACCACATCGTTGACGGCGAGGTCTTTGATGGAAGTGATCTCCTTGTCCTGCACGGGTAGACCCGAGCTCAGAACCTTTGATGGGCGCGTGGAAAGGGAGATCTTCTTCTTGTCCTTATCGACGCTCACAACATAGGCACGGAGAACCTCGTTCTTCTGGTAGACGGTAGGGTTGGCTTTCGTGTAGTCGTCTGCCATGTCAATCAAATCGACCGCACCGACGATCGAGTCGCTGAGTTGCAGGATGACCTGTCTCTCGGTCACCTTGGTGACCCTACCGGGCAGAATCATACCAGTCGAAATGTCATCGAATGAGAGCTTATCAGAACGCTGTCTGGCAGACAAGTCAAGACGACCCTTCTCAGCGTCGACTGCCGTGACATGCACCTTGACGGCAGAGCCAATAGGGTAATGCTTATCAACATCAGCCAGGAGGGAAAGATCATCCGAAGCATCCATGAGGCGCAGTCTTCCACGGACATTGGGAGACAAGTTGATCCAAAGGCAGTTGTCCGCGACGTTGTTGACAAAGCCCACCCAGGACGAGCCATTCTGGACCTGCTCCAAGTTGAGCGGGGTGGGGTTGCTGGCCTTCAAGAAGCTTGGCTTGATGGAAAGTTCGAAGACGGGGAACTTTCCGGTACGGTGGCTGATGGGAAGGAATTTGTGATTGCGAGCATCGTGGACTCCCAAGATCCTGGCCTCAATCTCCTGCTTAGGTCGGAAGGAACGAAGAGGTTGTTTGCGGTCGTTGATATCCTCCCACTTGTCGAATGCTTCAGAAACGTCAATCCGACCCTGAATGTTATCGGCGAGCTGAACGTTGACTTGAGTTGCGCGGACGGAAACGACCTTGCACTTGACGATTCTTCCGAAGGTGAAGTCAGACATCGAGGTGATGCTCTCATCGATAGCATTGGTAACTGCATCGTTGGTAGGAGCGGGCTTGGCGGCGGGCTTCTTAGCGCCAGCGCGGGTGGCTTCAGAGGGCTTCATGCTCAAGATGAATCGCTTGAAATCAGCGTCGAGCGAGTGGACCGTCGCAGTGACAACTTGTGACCTAACCATATCGTAGCTGGGCTTGTTCACATTCTCATCGGCGATGAGACGCTTGGGAACGAGACCAATCAGACCACCCATGAACTCGATGAACAAACCAGTCTGGGCGATGTTGCGGACAAAGCCAGTGACCTCAGCGCCCTCCTTGAGATCTTCAAAGGAACCAGGCATGGAACCTTGCTTGACAGCTTTCTTGAGGGATTGTCTGCCGGTAACCTTGATGAGCCTATGGGCCCGTTGGATGTCGAGAACAAGGAGCTCGTTAAGCTTTTGACCGACGCGGATCTTCGAAAGAGTCGAAGCCTGCTTCGAGGGAGAACCGTCGATAACATGTTCGAGGTTAAGTCTAGCCACAAGGCCGTACTCGTCCAGTTTGAGGAGCATATCATCGCTGGACTTCTCGAAAACGGTACCCGAAACGAGCAAGCCAGGGTGGATCTTCTCGAAGGCCTCCTTGTAGGTTTCGGTAAAAGTCGAAGGATCTTTGCAAGACACCACGAGTTTTTCAAGCGAGGCATCCACACTGAGTGCATGCACGTTGACAACCTGACCTTGTCTGAAGTGCTGCGACGGATCTCTGATGTAAGCCTCGCTCATCTCCGAGACAGGAAGGAAACCGCGGATGGTACCATAGAACTGAACCACTGCACCATGAGACTTGATGCTGACAATAGTACCTGGAGACTGCGATCCAGGGGTAATGTCTTTGTAGTCCTTCCAGATAGCGGACTCGCTGTTCAAGAGACTCTTCTTCAGAGTCAGACGAATCTGGCGCTTCTCCAGGTTGACCGAGAGAATCCTGGCTGAGACCGTCATACCCTCACGGAACTTCTTCTCAGGAAATTGAAGAAGAGTATCAGCAAAGTGCATGGAAGGCACAAGACCGGTGATCCCGTCAGCCAGGACGACGATAAGACCATCAAGGCCGTTTGCTCCAATCAAAAGCTTCTCAATCGTTCCTTTGACAACCGCTCCCACTGTCACATCCTCGAGGCGGAGGAATGGCTGATCGATAATCTTCCTCTCGAAAGACAGCAGGTAGAGGTTGTCGATGTGGCTGTAGCCAACAACTCTGGCTTCGTGTACGGTGTTCAAGCTGAAGGGGCCATGCTCAGCCGAAATATTTTCCACTTGGCCATCAGCCAATCTCGAGACGTGGACGAAACCAATGTGCTTCGTAGATCCGATTTGAACGTAGACACCCATTCCAGGGTCGACTTGAATGACTTTAGCCTCGGGCAGAATGGCAGAGATAGCAGGTGCATCGTTAAAGGAGCCCGGTCCATGGCTGTCGGACGCGAATTTGGCGACATGGTCGAGCAATGTGAATCCGACCTTGAAAGGCTCAGAGGCGGGGAAAGTACAGACCAAGCGAGCCTTGATCTTCGCACCCGTTTGGTACTTCTTGACCAGGTCCTCCTTCCCTGTGTTAGCCCCAGATTGAACAAAGTCCACGGTGGCATCCAACATGCCCATAATCTTTCCAACCATTCCAGTCGATGTCACCTCCGTCAACAGGATCTCCGCTGCGGTACCGGGGAGGAAAGAGCTGATCGTAGGGGCATTGCTGAGATAGTGCGACTTCTTGATGGACCCAGCGGACTGAAGGTTTGCCGACAGTTTGATGACACTACCGTTGGCATTCTGACCAGTCACCATACACAGAAACACGGAACCTTCCTTGATGGTCGAAGAGTCCGTCTTGGGGTCGATTTCCTTCGATGACATGAAACCCTTGACCTCAGCACCTTCAATACCCAGGTCCATGACCAAACCGTGATCCTCCACGCTAACAACCGAAGCTTGAACTGCAGCGTTCATGATGAGATCTGACTTCGAAAGGCCGGAGTTGGCCTGTCGGGGGTCAACGGAAAGCTCAATGCGGCGCCGGGTCTTGGGATTGGCGTCAGCCGCATTACTTCCAACGGAGACAACGTTTGCCCGCAGATATTGTCCCAGGTAGAAGTATTTATGGAGATCCAGGGAGTCTTCTTCCTCATCGTCGCCATCCTCGTCGTCGCTGCCGTCCTCCTTGAGGAGTTTCTCAATCTTCTCCTCCAGTAGTCGCGACACGGAGGTTAGGGGCACATAACCGGTAAGGTTGTTGGGCAAGGACAGTCCGATGTTGTGAGCGCTGATACTTGAAACTTTGCCGAGGACCATGCTGCCGGGAACAAGTCGCTGATTTTTGTAAGCGCTCATAATTCTCAGACTGGCGACCAGACTTGCTTACCTTGAAATTAAGACCCTCAATCCGAATGCCCTTCTCTTGCGCATCCTTCTCCGCTTGCTTCTTTCCCTTGACCTTCTTCTTGCGGGAAGCCTGACCAGCCGTCGCAGCGGTCTCGCCAGCATCTTCCATATCTGTATCCTCCTCGAATTCTCCACCCTCGAATTTGCTGGAAGAGGGCTTAGCACCTTTTTGTTCGAATAGGACGTCTTTCGTGGCTTGAATTTGAATCTGCTTCCGTTCGAGAGGCGTCAAAACGCTTCCACCACCACGTGGGAAAGACGGCTCGTCGTCGCGCAGCACTGAAAGCTCGGAGGCCTTCGGCGCATCCGACTTGGGCTTACTGTCGTCGGAGGCATTCTTCTGTTTCTTTTCTGACTTGCGATCGTCTGCGCCAACTCTTACGCGCTTCTGAGGTTGGCGGACAGATACCTCCTCTGCGGCATTACCCTTGCGCTTGATGGGAGCCATAGTGAATGAATTGAAAAAAAAAAGACTAGACGAGCTGCTCCAAAGCTCCCAGTCCAAGTAGTTTGACCGGCGGACTTCGAGACGAAAAATTAAAAAATTTAGACGGAAAAGCCGATGGACGGAGAGACCGCCTGCCGCATTGGGGCAGACCTCCCACCTAAATTGGGGATATTCACCGCCTGCGGCATTGGGAAATGCGCGTCACGAAAGAGGCACGTCGACACGAGACTTTTCCGCGCCGGGCAGAAAAAGGACCAAACTAAACCGAAGTGGAATCATCATTGCTGGGCCTTCCTTCATTCCATCCAATTCTCGACTGAACCCTGCTCCACCTCCTCCCCCGAATGCTCCCTTCCTCTCATTCTTTCATTCTCTGCTACCTGGGTCAATGAACACTTTCTTTTACTCGTTCATCGCATAGAATGTCCGTGTGCTTTGGTCAGTCTACGGGACACAATGGACGGCTATCATGATCTCCCCGAAGTACCTCGATCGGAGCCTTATTTCCCCCCCTCATCACAGGATATTCCTTCCTCCCCACCCTCAATTGCCTCCGATGTTGGCTTCCGACGCAAGCCCAGGAAGCCTCCTCCTGTCACTCCACGCTCATTCAAGAGGTTTTTCACGCCTAGGTCTATGCTAGGTAGCGGCAATAACAACAATGCCAGCGCAGTCAGGACCAACCGCCAGGCACTCAAAACACTTAGCTCGCCCGCTGTCAACCGCCTGGGTCCAGCCTTTACGAAGACTTTGAAGGCTATTGAAC
The DNA here is from genome assembly GCF_003184825.1 of Aspergillus fijiensis CBS 313.89. Taxonomy (NCBI): domain Eukaryota; kingdom Fungi; phylum Ascomycota; class Eurotiomycetes; order Eurotiales; family Aspergillaceae; genus Aspergillus; species Aspergillus fijiensis. The sequence continues at coordinate 618,677 of NW_024468990.1, read as the reverse complement.
ACAGATCCGAATCCACCGAACTCATACGGACCCCCAGCAAGAGACGGAAGCTCTCCTTTTCATCAATTGGCTCGCCTCTTCAGTCCTCACCTCTTAAAGAAGTCCATGTCAGGGAGTCGGTCAAATATGACCAAGAGCTAGCCGCCCCAGTCCGGAAGTTCGAGTTGAATGTGAGCAGCATACCGGAGCATGAGCCCAAGCTCACCACCTTCGCCTCTAAACCTCCTCGACAAGTTCCTCCGGTTCGTCGCTCACAGGCTTTGCAAACATCGGGGGCGATATACATGCGAAGTATTTTGGGGAACCGCGCAAATCGAGTTACGATGCGAGCAAACTCCGGAGCTGGTAGAGTACCCCCGCTATCATATACTGGGCGCTTGTTCTAACTCTCTTCAAGGCTGGCAGGATTTGACCTCGGATTTCTACTCCCGCTCAAGTGACAGCCACAATTGCGCTAGTGTTGCTGGCGATCGCTATGTCCTTCCGTTTTGCACGGCGACATGCAACAGTAAGGTCACCCGGATGTGCATAAGTATCGAGCTATGTTTACTGACTGATTTGCAGCAAATAGTCTTGTTGCTGTGGGTGACGAGGAGGGTGGGATCAGATTGATGGATTCTGCCAAAGGCGATAAGAACGGATTCTCGCAAGCGTACCTTACCTTCCGTCCGCATATGAATTCGATTATGGACTTGGAGTTCTCATCCGATGATTTACTGCTCGCAACGGCTTCGGGCGACCAGACTGCGCTAGTCATCGACATGACCACCCAAACGCCGATCTACTGTCTCTCGAATCACGTCTCTTCCGTCAAGCGAGTCCAATTTCAACCGGCGGCCAACAACAAGGTTCTGGCAACTTGCAGTAGAGACGGCAATGTTAACATCTGGGATCTGCGATGCAAAGGGTTTGACAAGCCCTGCTTACAAGTACAGTGCTCGCTTGAATCCGAGTCAGAACCATCCACTTCACCCATCTCCTCCAAAACCACGTTTCCTCAGGTCATGAACACCATCCATGGCGCGCATGCATGGATGCCACAAACCGCTGCCGTCCCCGGCTTGGAACCCCAAATCCGCCGCTCCGACATCACTGTGACTTCGCTAGCCTTCCTCCCCCCAGGCCGCGAAAACCTGTTTGTCACTGCTTCCGAGGCCAACGCCTGCGTGCGACTCTGGGATCTACGCACGACACATCACAATCGGCGTAACCGACCTGTTCTCCCCCTCTCCACGACCCGGGAACCCGAAAGCCACGCCAAGTACAGACGCTTTGGTCTTACCTCGATCACACTAGGCGGGGACGGCTCCCGACTTTACACACTATGCCGCGACGGCACCGTCTATACATATTCCACATCTCACCTAATCCTCGGCAATGCCCCCGAGCTATCCCTCAACAACAACCGCCCACGCCGCTCAGGCGGCTCCGACAAGGAAGGCCTCGGCCCTCTATATGGCTTCCGCCACCCTCGTCTGCAGGTGTCCTCGTTTTACGTCAAAGTCGGAGTGCGCAAAGCAGCCGGCGACAAACCCGAAATGCTAGCGGTTGGAAGCAGTGATCGATGCGCCATTCTCTTCCCCACAGACGAGAGATTCCTCTCGAATTCACCCGCCAGCTCCACCCCTCCAGAAACGGACTCACTTCCCGCCACTCCATTCTCCACTCGTTCGGGCCTCCTTCGCCGCACCAACTCAGGGGTCGGCCTGTCCGGCCGACTAGAGGACACCGTTCCTATCTATCAATCCGGCACTCCCCTAATCGAAGGCCACTCCAAGGAAGTCTCCGCCGTTTCCTGGACCGTCGACGGCGAACTCGTCACGGTCAGCGATGATTACAGTGCTCGATGCTGGCGGGAGGGCCCTGAGGCTCGGGATCTACGCACAAGTGGTGAGACTGAGGGTAAACGCTGGCGCTGCGGGTGGGCGCAAACGCAGGACTCGTATGACGACGAAGATGAATGATTCTCCTTGTTCCTCTGTTGTTCTGTCTCATTTCTTTCAGCGCTGTTCTTGCTTTTCAATTTTTTCTCCAGCTCTCGGAGTGTGCATTTTGTGGTGTTTCAGCCTATATCCATGTCTATGTTCTTTTTAGCGGGTGTTTTGTTTATGTTTTGTCTGTTCTCTTCTTGTTCTTAGAAAGCTTGTTATCAGGGCTTGTTCATGAAAGCCTGTTGTTGCAAAGCAGGGAGCAGGGAGTTCTGCTCGGATAGTCGAGGCGGCGGTAGTTGCAATCTACCGGCGATAGTGAAGCTATCGAAAATCAAAGCCAACCTTACAGATCCTGTAATTTTCTGCCTACTACAATAAAGAAGGTATCAACAGGAGGAATTCAGCACTGCGCGCCACACCAGTCTTACTCGAGGAGTTCGAATAATACAAGTCCCCAGAGCAAGTAATTTTACGCAAAGGAGTTCAGGCGATACAATAATATACTTCATATCTTGATTATACTTTTCCTCTTCCTTCATCCTAAATATCTAAGAACTCCACATGAAGAAACAGGGAAAAGATGGAATTGGGGTAGAGGGGGTAGACCAAAGCAAGCAGGACACCACCAAGCTTGATTTAGTGACCGTGTCCATCATCCTCCTTCCTCTCCGGGTCCAACTTGATCATGGTATCGATACGCATAATGGCAATGCAAGCCTCGACGGCACTCTTCAGCTGCTTGATCTTACCCATGCTAGGCTCGAGGACACCGGCCTTGAGGGTGTCGTGAACACGACCCTTGGTCAGGTCGAGACCATAGTTGCGGTAGGTCTTCTTCTTGGCGATAGCCTTCTCCTCCTCGTTGGCATCGCCGTCCTGCACACGCTGCGACAGAGCATGTCGGACACGGAGCTGGGCGACAAGCTCGGACGAGTCCTTAGCGGCGTTGACGGCCAGGGTCTTGGGGATAGTCAGGAGGGACTGGGCGAATTCACCGATGGCGAGTTGCTCGCGAGAGCCCTGTAGAGGACATGATTAGTTTCTTTATATGGCACATGTGTGAAAGTTTGGAGTGGTGGGCAACATACAACTGTGACAGCGAACTCTTCGAGGTAAATGTGAAGAGCCGTTTCGACGGCACCACCACCGGGGACAATGCTGCCGCTCTCCAACGTCCGCTTCACGGCGCAGAGGGAGTCGTGCACCGAACGCTCCATCTCATCCAGAGTGAAGTCGTTGGGGCCCCGCAGGATGATGGACGCCGAGGTGTGTACCTTGGTGCCCTTGACAAGGATGCACTCATCATCGGATATCCGCTCCTGCACAACCTCCTCTGCGTGACCCAGGTTCGAGGCCTCGAACTTCTCATCACCGTTCAAGTCTGACAGGCTGCTCACCAAGGTGGCACCAGTGGCCTTGGCGATCCGGCGAAGATCCTCCTTCTTGCAACGGCGGACGGCCATGGCACCTCTCTCCACGAAAAGCTTGAGCACCATGTCGTCAATACCCTTGGTGGTGAGGACGACATTAGCTCCGGACTTGAGGATCATCTCGACACGCTCCAGGACGATGCCGGCTTCTCTCTCGCGGATCTTCTCCAGCTGATCAGGATCATCGACTGTGATCTGAACACCAAGCTTCATCCTCTCCTTCTGCAAGTTCATGTCCAAGCAGGCAATCTTCGCATCGGTTATCCGAGTCTTCATGGCTTGGGAGGCGACAGTGCAGTTGAGGGCGTAGCCGTTGACCAGGACCGACTCCTTGCTGCTCTTTCCGTGTGCCTTCAGCAGGTTAACTGCCTTGACGGGGTACTTGACCTCGTTTCTCTGGTTGATGGTCTTGACCGCCAGCATGGCGTCAACGACCATGTTGGCAAAGAAGTCGCCATCTGCGCCGATGATCTTGCTGGACATGGAAGTCTTGGCGATGTTGACCAGGCTGTCCTTGCCCAGGGTCTCGACCTTCGTAGTGATGTTCTCATTCATATATTTGACGGCTTCTCTCAGGGCGAGTCTGTAACCGTTGATAATGGTCGTGGGGTGTATGCGGTTCTTCATCAATTCGTTGCCTCTTCGCAGGAGCTCTGCAGCAATCAAAACGACCGACGTGGTACCATCACCAACCTAGACAGTGGTCAGCGTGAATGATTCCCCTCTCCTGCACGAGACGCAGGCGAACGGCAGGACCGACCTCTTTATCCTGTTGTTGAGCCAAGTCGACGAGGATTTTTCCGGCGGGGTGCTCGATATCGAGAAGACTGAGGATAGTCGCACCGTCGTTCGTCACCGTAACATCCTAGGTAAGCGTCAGGAAGCTGTTGTTGGGTAGACGGGGTTGCGAGGGCAGACATACACCGATGTCATCCACCATCATCTTGTCCAAGCCGGAGGGGCCAAAGGAGCTCTTGACGACATTTGCGATCGCCTGCGTAGCAAGGACTGCGAGATGCAATCAACATCCATCCGTAAGCATTGAGCTTTCTTCCGAACACATACCGTTCTGCTCCCGTACATCAGCACCGGTGATTTTCTGCCCACCCAAGACTGTGCGAAGCTCGTAGTCAGTTTGAAGAGGTCCAGGGGAACGTGAAGTCGGAGGAAATGTGAAAATTAAACTCACAAAGGGTGTCCGCATTCCGCGGAGCCTCGAAGATGCCTGCCATGATTGTGAAATAGACAAGGAGATATGGAGAAGGGGTGCAAAAAGAAAGAAAGAAAAGCTCCGACAGCTGACAGGACTGCTTTTGCTTTTGCTTTTGGCTGCTTTGCTGCTGCGTTCGACTTGTTCGGGGAGAGGGCCCTTTGCGCTAAAAGTTCTGCCGGGCCCCGAGCGGTGAGAAAGCGCAAAGAGACATCCCACTTTGACTCAGAAGAGGGGCTCTTCCTTAACGCCTTTTCCCCTTCTCCGCGCTACCGCTCGACCCCATCTTCTGTCAACCTCGACTGCATTTTCGAGTTTGGTCCTTCTTTCTTCTTCTTTCCCCGCCCGAAGGCCCTCTCCTCAAACTCCAAAATGTCCAGCCAAGCCCCTGCTGACGCTGCGGTTCCCGCCGAATCGCCCGCCGCTCAAACCTTGCCCGACCGCACTCAGGCCCCCGCCGATGCCGCTGCTCCCCAGGGCGAGGTCTCCAAGAATGCTGCAAAGAAGGCCGCCAAGTTGGCCAAGTTGGCTCAAGACAAGGCCGAGAAGAAGGCTGGAAACGCTGCCAACAAGGGAATTGGAAAGCAGGAGGCCAAGAAGCCCGCCTCCAAGGCTCCTAAGAAGAAGATTGACGGTGCCGCTCTGATCGGTATCGATGTCTCCAAGGAAGAGGACTTCCCCAGCTGGTACCAGCAGGTCCTGACCAAGGGTGACATGCTCGACTACTACGATGTCTCTGGATGCTTCATCCTCAAGGTGGGTGGTCTCTAGGTTATCTTATCTGGCTCGCACCCGTGCTGATCTTGCGCCAGCCCGCTTCGTACTCTATCTGGGAGGAGATCCAGAACTGGTTCAACGGATACATTAAGAAGATGGGTGTCAAGAACTGCTCCTTCCCTCTCTTTGTCTCTGAGGATGTCTTGCAGAGGGAGAAGGACCACATCGAGGGTTTCGCGGCCGAGGTCGCCTGGGTCACTCACGCGTATGCAACTCTCCTTATCTTTGGTTATCTTTGGTCGCGTGATGGCTAACTCATTCGTCTCTATACCGCAGTGGTTCCACCCCCTTGGAGAAGAAGATCGCTATTCGTCCCACCTCTGAGACCGTCATGTACCCCTACTACGCCAAGTGGATCAGAAGTCACCGTGACCTTCCTCTCAAGCTGAACCAGTGGAACTCCGTCGTCCGTTGGGAGTTCAAGCACCCCCAGCCCTTCCTGAGAACCAGAGAGTTCCTGTGGCAGGAGGGTCACACTGCCCACCTGACCCAGGATGCGGCCCATGAGGAGGTTATGCAGATCCTCGACCTCTATGCTCGCATCTACGAGGAGCTTCTGGCCGTTCCCGTCGTCAAGGGTCAGAAGACCGAGAAGGAGAAGTTCGCCGGTGGTCTCTACACCACCACCGTCGAGGGCTACATTCCCGCCACTGGCCGTGGTATCCAGGGTGGTACCTCTCACGGTCTGGGCCAGAACTTCAGTAAGATGTTCGGCATCACCGTCGAGGATCCCTCCGCCAAGGGTGACGAGAAGAAGCCCCCCATCCACGTCTGGCAGAACTCCTGGGGTCTGTCGACCCGTACTCTGGGTGTCATGGTGATGATCCACAGTGACAACCGCGGTCTTGTCCTCCCTCCCCGCGTGGCTGAGAACCAGACCGTCATCGTCCCCGTCGGTATCACCGCCAAGACCTCGGACGAGGAGCGCAGCAAGCTCTACGCCGAGATCGACCGCCTGGTCTCCGTCCTCCAGGACGCCGGCGTCCGCGCCATCTCCGACCTCCGCGAGGGCTACTCCCCGGGCTGGAAGTTCAACGAGTGGGAGCTGCGTGGTGTGCCCCTGCGCATCGAGTTCGGTCCCGGTGAGATGGCCGGCGGCTTCGTCACCGCCGCTCGCCGTGACATCCCCGGCAAGGACGGCAAGGCGCCCATCCAGATCGCCGAGCTCGCGACCGCCGTCCCCGCTCTCCTCGAGACCATCCAGAAGGACCTGTACAACCGCGCCGACAACGAGTACCGCTCCCACCGCAAGCTCATCACCAACTGGGACGACTTCACCCCCGCCCTCAACGACAAGAACGTCTGCATCATCCCCCACTGCTTGACCGAGGAGTGCGAGGACCAGATTAAGGACATGAGCGCCCGCAAGGCCGAGGAGGACTCCGGCGAGGCCCAGGACGCCCGTGCCCCCAGCATGGGCGCCAAGTCTCTCTGTATCCCCTTCGACCAGCCCGAGGGTATCGTTCCCGGCGAGACCAAGTGCTGCAACCCCAAGTGTACCCGCCCTGCGGAGAAGTGGTGCATGTTCGGCCGTAAGTTTTCTTGTCGTCATCATCTTCGAACCATTTTCGCTAACCCAGGTCCACCTAATCTAGGCTCGTACTAAGCGCTTTTCGTCGTCGTCATACTATACAATATCAAATCACTTGCAACTGACATTTTATTTACCACTACTTCGTTTCAATCAAGAGTGGTTTCATTTTTCCATTCTGTGTGCATATCCTCATCTTCTTATCTTCGTACTATGACTGTTATGACTTTGCTTTCCTGCCATTACAGTTTTTTTTTTGTTGTGTGTCTGGAAAACCTGGGGTTGGTGGGGTTTGGGAGAGAAGGAAAAGAAAGCGTGTGATGAGGAGTTTTTTTTCTCTTTTTGAAAGAAAGAATCAAGAATTTGCTAGAAATCCCTAGCTTTACTTGCATCAGATACCTTCTCAATGGGCAGTGTGCTGTTATCTGAATTTGAGGAGTAAAAGTTGATGAGGCCTTTGTCGCCGTCACTTATTGGTAAATTGAGAAGTAGACAGATTGGGCACCGAGTGATAGACTTATAGGTACTTATTGACTACCATTGACTACTTCGCATGGAGCTCGGCTATTTATTTGATCTTTTTTGTTATTTAGGAGAGACATGATGTTGAGCGACGACAGCAGGCAGTGATAGATAGTTGCGCTGATAGACAGATAACAAAGTATAATAGGAAATTATGCATCTATACAATGAGTGTAGGTAGCAGAGGCAGTTCCTCTGTTGTAGCAGGGAGAGATGGTCCAGAAGAAAGCACGTAGCAGCAAGTCAGCTTTTGGGACAGTAAAAAGGATCATGTGCAGCACTCGTTCGTGAGAAAGACATCGTCGTGTTTCTCTTTAAGGAAGGAATGATTGGAATCGGGCGAAAGCCGTGCAAGGGGGGAAGAAGTAGTTAGTGGACATGCATGTAGATGGGTATCATGAAACAGTCTCATTTGAGAAGGACTGCCCTCCACAAGAGTGGATGGAGGGTAGTAGGTCAGACAACTTGAGTTGTCGGATCTCGGGAGCCTGGAAGAGAAGCGCTTGAAGAGAGGAGAGAGAGAAGAAAGCTAGTTCACGTTCAAGACGTTGTTGGTGGGTTTGCGCGGCCAGCTCATGATCCGGTAAGGGCTTTTGATAGTTGTGCTCTGCGCAGTGGGGACCGCCGCATGTTCGTAGTCGACGCCATGGATAATGACTTCCGGAGGCTCGAGGCTTGGTAGTTCAATAATCTCCTCGTCACTCTCGTCGTCGGAAAAGCTAGATCGGGATCCCTGTATGGAATCGGAGCCGTGGGCGCGCATGTAGAGAATGGATGGGGACGGCCTGGAGCGATCCGCCTTCTCGCACGAGAGGGACTGCGTGGACGTGGACTGGGTCGTGTTTCCAGATAAGCGAAGGGCTTTCTTCGAGGCAATGTCAGATGCAGCTTCCTCAGACCGCAGCAACAGATACATGTAGGTCATGGGCATCTCGGGTTCCTCGAGGCTGTCCTCACCCGCGACTGCTTTGCTCAAGACTTGGTCTGATGGTAACGGGGCATCGGTGTGCCTCCGTCGAATGGTCCCTTCTGACACTTGAGATATGGCTGTCGTTGGTACACTTGTCGAGATGCTCCTACGTTGTTCCGAGTTTCTTTTATGCTTTCTAAAGGAACTCTTTCGGATCAACTTGAGGAGTTGACCTTCTTTCGCATTAGGACCTCTTTCAGATCCCTTATTAGGGTATAGCGGCACGCTCAGACCTTTATCGAACGACTCCTGCGAGGGAGAGGGTGTAAGAAAGCCTTCCGTTTCGGGAAATGTCAACTGTTTGAAGGCGTCATGGGAATTGATTTCACGGATGATAGCATCTTGAAGAGTTTCAAACGTTGGGTGAGGTGTCATGACCGGCGAGGACGTATAGGCCTGTCGAAACATGTCCATAATTTCCGCAACCTTCTCAGTAGCGGGAGGTAAAGGCGAGACTGCTGTGGGTGAAGCCACCGGCAAGGGGCTGTTCATAACCTCTGCAATACTCATATGTTGTGCTGACTCAGTTGTATTGGGAGTCGGTGGCTGGATGGCACGGTGCGTTGCTCTTGAGGTGGGATTTCTTCGAGCTGCAAGCTCTGTATTGATGGAAAGATCGCGGACGTTCTTCTTAGAATGAATTCGAGAAGAGGCGGCCTGAGAATGATCCTTGGAAGTCTGGGTGACGCCGGTTGTGCCATGGGTTGACTCATCCTCGCTCAGACTCTGGTCATGGCTTATTGACATTGGGATGGTGGGACTATCTGGGAGGGGAGTAGTGCTCCATCTGCGGCCTTGCTTGTAAGCTGGAGGCACACCAAGGAAGCCATTGCTGGGTGTCGGGGGCTCTGTATCAGAAGTTGTGGGCCGTCCGGCCACTAGATTAGGTGCTGATCTCTGTGAGTGCAGAGAGCTTCTTTGGGAGCTCATTTCCGTCGGCGACTCTGGATAGTCATCGTGCGCGCAAGACGCGGTACGAGCATATAACTTGGAAGTCGATGTTGCTACACGGCCTTCCCTAGCCCGCAAGCGAGGCCGGCCTTGTGTGAAATCCTGTCCGTTTTGATCAGTTGACCGGGGAGGCAACCCCTGTGCTGATTTAGGTCGTGTACTCGTACTGCGTGTGAAAGAACGGCTGTTCCTTCCGAACACGTTTCTTGCGACATCTCCTTGTAAAGAAGTGGGACGGGGATACACCACCTTGGGAAGAAACGTTCCCTTGAGGAAAAAAGCCATGTTCCTTTCCGCGATGTCCTCATTGTAAGGAGTAATTGGCGATAAAGAAGTAGGGCACTGTATATGATATCGATGCGAAGTGAACAGTGCGTCAAGCAAGTCAACATGCCGAGGAATTTTGTCTGGCCTTGGACTCGAAGGGAGTGAGGACGGTGGTTGAGAATAAGATGTCGTAGGGCGTGCACGCATGTTGTGAGCTGGCTCAAAGGGTCTGTTCTGGGAACCGCGGGGATGTGAGGTTATCGTCGTAGAGAATGCGGCGGATTGTTGATCGCTCCCCAAAGACTTTGTCCGATTGTCTCGATCATCATGGGGCATTCCCGACGACTTCTCGGTGTGGAAAAACCGTCTGAGAGAAGCCATGATTGTGCAGAGCGATCTTCGTCAATCCTCAAGAGTTTCGTCCGACTGCGTTAATTCTCAAATCCTAGCCGATTGCATCCGAAGCGAGAGCAATGACACTTAGACTGGTAACCTAATCTCAAGTCGACTATCGTGTTCCGGTATTCGTTTTATAGTGTACCTAATCCATGCTGAAGGGTTGGGAGCAGGCTCATCATGCTTGAGAACGGAACGGGGTGGCGGGAAGAGGAACAAGGAAAAGAAACAGAAGCAAATGAGGAGAGGACAGAAGAATAAAGGATTGCCCTCTAGTGGCTGCCCGGTTCGCAGATCTCATATTTGCTCCGGTTCTACGTCAGGGGCAGAAGTGGTCCAGGTCTCAGTGATGGAGCGTGGGCGGATGGGGGCTCAGCCAACAGCCGGGAGAGAGATCTGGTGGACACATTCATACTGTAGGATTTGCATGAATCTTGATTTACAAATCTAGAACTTGCATTAGTGACGACATAGTCAAGGACACCCGTCAAAGTCCCTGAAGCCATACCTGTCAATTCGCAGTTGCCAAAGAAGACCGTTGAATCCATCCCTCTCCGGCTGTGAGCCCTAAACTTCCCTACGGTCATAACCTAAAAGCTAGAATTTCTCACCCACTTGACAGCGAGGTCATTGAAATTAGATCTGCATCCTACAGGCCTTAATGCCCGACTAGACTAGTAGGCCGAGAGTGCCATTCTTAGCACACTCCTGAGACTTGCAGTCGAAGTTTACCTTATTTAGTGACAGCAGTCAGCCTATCAGAGGTTGGGTGGATCAATTGGTGAGAGGAACCCGATTTCATGCTTTGATGGAGACCGAAAGTTCTGTCGGCTACTGTGTAGACGTTGGCTGGTTAGGGCCAGTCAGAGGCCGATAAAAGGCGCGGGATGGAGCCACGAACACCCATCAAAGAAGCGGGTCTCGAATGAAGGAACGTGCTATTGCCTATTGGACATATCGGGTAGCTGATCGTCAATAGACAACGAACGGCGCTGGCGCGGAGTGGGACTGAGTTTTCCAGCCGAGCACCAGAGTTCTTGGAATTATCCCATTGCGATACTGATTGACAGGGGCAATGTCATCGAGTGCCTGTAGGTCGCCGCCAACCAGGCTTGGAGTATTCGGAAGGAAGGAAGGAAGGAAGGAAGGAAGGAAGGAAGAATTCGATGGCAGCTGACAGGAACAGCGTGGAAGTTTGGCGTCTTGCTAGGAGTCAGACAGGTTGATCGATTCGGCACTTCACCTTGATCATGTTGATTGATGGGAGAGTTTGCGGAGGTTCTCCGTATCTGTGGAGGAAATGCACTCTCTCCAGGCCCCTTAATTGGAGGCCACGATCCAGAGTCCCAGCGATCTGAAACGCCGATCGCGATGGCACCAATCTTGATTACTCTTGATTCTCAATTGAAAGAGTAGACTAGGAATCGCAAATTCGGAGAAGGGGGAGGAGGTGGTTGAAGTGGTGTTGTGTTTGTTGATACTCTCATAGCGAGGCGGGAGCCAGACGGGTTGACAAGAGTCGAGATTAGGTAAGACCATCATAGTCCCGAGTCACTTTCAGCGAACACCAACGTTGCTCTCCCTCTCTTCACTTGCCATATCCCTCTCAGTCTTCCAATCTCCCAGTTTCGCTTTGAATTGATCCTCTTGTCTTCCTTTATGCAACTATTTCCGTCTTGATTGGATGTTATTACCATGATCCCTTCCTTTGTGGAACCATGTCAGACCATTATTGAACAGAACCCTGCCATGTGCCTCGAAAGAAGCGAGAACTATAAGCATAAATGCTTAAGGATCCTGCATAAATTGTCGCCTGCGGCCAGGCCGATGCAAATGCCCCTTTAGGCTTGGCATGACCGGGAACGGAAATCATGGATCAGGAATGCCCCCAACTTCCAAGATATGATGCCGACACACACTGCTCGACTGGGTAGCATATGGAGCAGAAAAGGCACAAAACTCCTGCATCTCTGTTACCAGTCAGCTGCTCAACGTGCTCAATCTCCTGGATCCTCATATGTTCAAGCCAAACATGGTGATCTACGCCAAAGCAAAAACTTCGATGCACATGATTGTTGGTTCACGAGTGGAATCCACGATGTACAGTACAGGTTCTTCTGCAACATGACGATCCCTTGCCACATGGAAGCTTATCGATAAGCAGCATTCTGCACTCCGTAGGCAGCAGCCAGAATCGTTTCCGGTTTCCCGCAGGGATATCGGCGCGGGAACAGTCAGCCCTAAGAACCCGGATTCCGATGATGCAGTCCTAAGATCAACCCCCGCAAGGGGGCTCCGACTGGCCCGGCTGCGTCGTGCCTATCGATAGCAGAACCTGTTGAACTATGCGGCGTATCCGGATGTCCGTTGCAGGTCGTCAAAATGAGAATCGTTCTGAACGCCACATTTCTAGGACAATCGAGCTTGAGCGCCCTGAAGGGCAGGCAGAGTCGCTCCTACCAGAAACATCCGCAGTAGCCACACGCTCATTTTGGATTGTCCTTGGTGAATGATTGGACCTCTTGTGTTTTGCGGGGAAGGAGGAAGGTAGCTTCGATGTGCAAGACGTTACATGTGGAAAAGCCGGCGGTTACTTAATGCTCGACGTCAACGAAACCCTTCCGGCGATTACCTCCTGCACTCCGCCCTCCAGCACTTCCGAATCAAGGCCCAATATTCCAATGCGTCCTACGCTCACAGGTGGAAGTGAGACATTTCTGAGACCTTCACGCCTTGAATGAGCGATCAGGTGGTTTGGGGATTTCTCTTTCTCTGACGGCACCTCCATCTTTCTCAACAATTTAATCTCACTTTGCCTGACCGATCGTACAATGAGGCCTCAGACTCTACAGTAGGTGGACAAGAAAACTGGGGCTTGGGGCACTCTTCAACTCGATTTCTCCAGCATGGAGGATCCAAAACGTGTGCAACATGGTTTCGATCCGCCTGAGGACGTTCCTCAACACACAGAGGATAAGGCTTGGGATGAAGATAAAATCTCGAAAGTCGCTAGCTCCGACCAATCTCCTCACAACAGCATCGGCGAAGGAAATGTCGACGCGGTCACCGATACCGAGAAACAGAAGATAGCCGAAGGGGCTGCGCACTTCCGAAGGTTGGGCTGGAAACGTCTGACTGTGGTGCTTGTTGTCGAGGCTATCGCTCTCGGAGTCCTTACGCTGCCCACCTCTTTTGCAATCCTCGGAATGGTGGCAGGTACGATTTGCTGTGTCGGGGTGGGCGTCGTCGCAATATATGCCAGCTACCTTGTCGGGGAAACGAAGATCGCACTTCCGAACATCCACCACTACGGGGACGTCGGGACGTTGATGCTGGGGAAATTTGGCCGAGAGCTTTTTGGGATTATGTTTGTCCTGCAGCTCATTCTCGTGACGGCCTCCTACTGCTTGACTGGCACCATCGCCTTTGATGTTCTTACCAACAATGCGACTTGCTCCATGGTTTTTGGGATTGTTTCGGCTGTGTTGCTGATGCTTTTAGCCATCATGCCGTCGTTCACCGATGCCGCTATCCTTGGATACATCGACTTCGTCTCGATTATGGCAGCTATTATTATCGCCATCATCGCCACAGGCGTCGAGGCAGCGAATTCCCCCGGGGGTCTGGCGGGCGTCAATTGGTCTGCGTGGCCCCGACCCGGCACGACCGTTGCAGATGGGTTCATCGCTGTGTCAAACATCGTGTTTGCCTACAGTTTCTCAATGTACCAGTTTTCCTTCATGGACGAGATGCACACGCCCCAGGACTACATGAAATCGATCTGGACCCTGGGCGGCATGGAAATCGTGATCTACACTCTCGTCGGCGCACTGATCTACGCCTTCGTCGGCGTAGACGTCCAGAGTCCCGCCCTGTTATCGATGAGCAGCTTGATGGCCAAAATCGCATTTGGGGTCGCGCTGCCGGTGATCTATATCTCCGGCGCTCTCAACAACACGGTCACAGCGCGATATGTTCATCTGCGCATGTACGAAAACTCCGTGGTCCGGTTCATTAACACCCCCAAGGGCTGGGTCACATGGCTGCTCGTTCTGCTGGCCATCACCGTCTCTGCGTGGGTCATCTCGGAAGTGATCCCGTTTTTCAACGACCTTCTCGCCCTCAGTTCGGCCTTGTTTGTTTCCGGGTTCGTCCTTTATATCCCGGCCATCATGTGGTTCATGTTCCTGCGCAAACGCGAAGACAATGATCGGAAGCGACTGCTGCACGACTTGTCAGCTGCGTTCTTGTTCTGCGTCGGGGTCATTGTACTGGGTGGCGGAACCTATGCAAGTATCGTTGATATTGTAAGCTATTCCTTGTTCAATGAGCTTTTTAGGTTGCCATTACTAAACAGAATTATCTAGAAACGCCAATTTGACACGGGGGCTGTAAGGGGGGTTTTCACATGTGCACCGATGGCATAAGCAATTCTGCGCAAATCTAACTCGGTGGACCTTTTGATATTTCACGGCATTGACCTCGATGTACATGACTTACGTTTTTGCACATGCACAGCTAGCAATGCGCTATACCACTGGGTGTAATATGGAGCAGAGAATCAAACCTGAATATTGTCATTTCTGCTACTCAAAATGCGAACTAGGAACCATTCAACATATTATCCAAAAGAAGGATAAATGCCATGCTACTTTACTTCTCATCCTCTAGAAAGCCTGAATAATTGGCGATGTTCCATTCCTTCACCGGCTGAGAGCTGCGGCTAGTGAGAGGGTTTATTTTTGCAGAGTGGCCACTATGTCCGTCCTGCTGCTGGTTCGAAAATTCGCACAAAATAATGAGTGCTAAGTAAGGTCGACCTATAGGCCTTAGACCTAGATGGCGTTGGCAGTGTCAGACCAGTCGGCGATACCTAGAGCCACAAATATGCAGATGAGGGGAAATCGCCTTAATCTCCCGGTCCGTCTAGTAAAGAGAACAGTAGTTGTTTGAAAAGATCACCTTGACTCTGTGAATTATCATAATATATGGACGAACGATTTCGAACCTGATTGCCAAGTAGAAACAAATCATCTGAAACTGACTAAAGCTCTAGGTATGTAGAGCACTCTGCAAATATTTCAGAATAGAGATGGATTGCCCATGTCCTGTTCCATCCTGTGTAAGTGCAGCAGCATCTTTGATTGGGTAAGTAAACAGGAGTTGTGGTATGACAATTTTGCCTCTATACTTAGTCAATAGATGTTAGTCAAACAATTCAACACTATCTAATTCTATCTCATATTCGAACCATCGTCACACGAGGGCTCAGCAAACGGTATAGTAGGCTACTGGGTACGTAGGGAGGAGCACCAACCTAAGGTCTAATTCATTACGGGAAAGTTATATTATTTCTTTCAAAGGGAATGCAGATTAGCAGTACGGTTTAGGTACTGCAACCCTCAAAGCGCTAAATCCACATTCTTGAATCAATGACGGCCTCCGGTCTACCCTCAAATCGATTGTCCAACGCCGTGGCACAAGGTATCATCATTCTATAGCCGCGCTCTGATCTCCTGCGGAGCCGGCACCGTCTCGCATTCGCCCTCGCCCGAGAAGACCTCCAATTCCTCCACAAGACTGTTCCACAGCCGGTCGGACGTCATCGGTGCCGTGCAATACGGCTCAACGCCGGTTTCCTCCACCAATCGTTCCAACTCGGGAAGCACTGCATCGGCCGCCTGGGTTTCCATCTCGCGCTGCTTCTGGCGCGTGAGGCCGCCCTTCTCCGCATACCAGGCGGAATCCTCCTTGATGATTCCGGCTTCATACAGCGCCCGTAGCTTGGGATCAATGCCCACCTCCCTAGCGGCTTCGAGTGCCATGCGAGCTCCGATAGCTTGCACCAACGGAAGAGCCAGAGGAAGAATGGCTCGGTTGAAAGCCTCGCTCCGATGCTTGCCGCCGAAAGACTTGATCAGTTCCCGCGCCTCTGCGATCAAGCCCGCTTCGTGTCTGGCTAGGACGCCGTTGGGGTCCCTGGGAGGCGGGACCTGATAACGGCCAATCAGAAGTTCGCTTGCGAGTCCTGTTTTACGAAAAAGTTAGCGTGTGTGGCTGTTTTTGCCCGGTTGCAGGAGACTAAGGTACTAAGTAGACTTACGGATGGCTAAGACCCTGACGTCGCCTTCAGCAGTTGCCACTGCACGGAACTCCAGCTGGAAGCAGTTAGCATGCATGATATCTTCTGGAGGTGGGAAATAGCTCACATCAGCTTGGATAATTTGGTTAAAATCATAGTATCCTTGCCAGCCGCAGCCCTCATTTATGAGTTTGAGGCTAGTCTGGAAGTGGTGGATTGTAAGTGCCTTGAAGGTTGTAGCGAAGGCATGGCGGACCCGTGGATCAGTATTCTTCGGGTCGCAATATTCCATTCCAGCGTAGATGAAGAACGCTTGGAGGACATGCGCTCTGGCAATGGCGTGAAGAATAGGAAGATGCTGGGTACGGAAGTTGATGACAGGCATCGGCTGCCCGTCGTGACCAAGGATATGTCGCCGGAAACTGAATTTGCTGGCGTTGTAAACAGCCATCTTGATCAATGGGATACAGCCACCAGCCAGGAAAAGTGTTCCGGGGGGCATGCGGTGGATGGTCGCTAAGAAGTTGTCACGTTCGTTGCGTGACGTCTGCAGGGCGCCCTCCTTGCCACCAAGGAGGGCGGAGAACGGTAGCTGCACGCGGTTGAAGTAGGTCAAGGCATGGTCGATCGGATTCGCACCCGGACGAGGTGGGAAGACCCTGGGTTATCACCGCGCTTGTCAGTTTCGATATATCTATGCAGGTGGCTCTGGATTAATTCGGATGCATACTTCGAGGTGATACCGGTGCACATCTTGATCCCGTCCGACATTTGCACGACAAACGGTCGGACTCCTCGATCCTCTCCTTCGACGATAAGTCGGGCTATTACGACTGCAAAAACAGGCAAGCCACTTCGAAGAGAGTTCGGTGGCATACATCTGCCATTGTTAGTCTTCAGGGTTAAAGGATGGATACAAGAGGAGCTTACTTAGCAGCAGCCGGAGACGGGGTGTGTAATTCAAAACTGCCATTGGGCAAAAGAGTTGCAGTGGTTTCGAGGTTGCGTGCATCTAGGCCATGCCCGAGCTCGGTGAGCATGAATTGTGCCCTAATTGAGGTCAATTGTATGCCCAGGACTAGAGGTGCAGAGAACGCACGAGATATCAAACTTCATTGCCTGGTGTATAACCCACGCCAACTCTGGCTGCGTGGCAGCGAAAGGAGCAACTGTGCCAACAAAGAGATTATACTGGACGCTAACCAGGTTGATTGCACCACCGTCCATAGCCGTGAGCAGGTCGATGTGAAGCTTCCAAAATCTTGGAGTCGTGTTCACCACATCATCCAAGGTCAAGTCTGTTCCGTTTGAATTAGTCCCTTGTCCATGAAGTGACAACTGCAGCGGTGGTATTACTGTATGCATGTGCTAAGGCCCTTGCTCTTTGATATGTGAGTCGCGTCCGCTCCTCGAGGGTCCACGAAAGTGGTGCCGGCTTCATCAGGGCCGATTGCGCCAATTCCAGAGTCGGCCCAGGCTTGAGCCATATTTGCTCGTAGAGCGCACGACACTCTGATGCCATTGTGGAAGTGGTATATTAGAAGATGTCGTTTGAATTTCCCGAGATGAGGAGAATGACAATCCGCCCAGGACCCATCGTCACAACGAAGGGACATCTTGTATCTATACTGCGCTCGATTTGCCTGGCGGGCCAGAATTTAGGGGCTGAGCTGAACAAAGTCCACAGTGAGGACTTACTAGCCAAGTTGATAAGAGATGATAGGCGATTACCGAACGGTCGGGCGATACTAGCGACGCCACGCTCCTGGATAACGAATAGAATGTTGCCATGCACTCCGCGAACATCCTGACAGCTCAAAAAAGGGGAGAACGCACAACGGTCTCGTATCGGGCTGAATTCCATTGGGACCAACCTGGATTCGACCCGCCAGCCTGGGCCTGCCTGAACTGCTGCCACATCTTGGGAGTTCGGCGTTGAGCGAGAAACTGGGCGAATACGGGGCTTTGGACCAGCGTGGCTGGGCCGGACAAAGTTCCAGGCCAGAATGAAGGAGCTGAATCAACCTTCAATTCAGCTACAGCAACCCACGGAGAGACAAAGACGAAGGATCCCTAGCAAACCGCATCTTGTTCAAAACAGTGATAGAAATTCTCAATGCTCAGGCAGTAGAGGAATCACCGTCAAAGTACTCCGTACAGACCGTACAGTCGAGTGATTCGAGTCAGTACTGTAGTACGTAATTTAGGCAGTACTCCGGAGTAGACAGTGGGCTCTAGGCTAGATCTCCGTTGAGAATCGACTAAGAACTTTCTTCGGATTAGTCTCATCCTTAGGCTCACGGCGGTAAGACCCGGAAAGAACTCCTCGCTTGGAGAGACAGGCAGAGTTGATACACATACATCCTGAGATCAGCCACCAGAAAAAGAAAAAGAAAAAGAAAAAGAAATCATCAGTATACCGCTATATGTGTGTATACTTGGTTATTCTTACTGCGTGGCGCCTGCCTGTTTGCTTTCTTAATGCCTGAATCCCACGTGTTTGTTTCTGTTCCCCACATGTTCCCATTCCCGAAAGACCTTTTGGGTACTCCGTATGGTGCGATCAGTACCTATACACACTTCGGCTATACACAGTACAGTGTAGTACTCACTCTCGCTTCTCGCAGTGCTAAAATTCTAAGAATAGCTGACATGAAAAAAAGCCTGTTGACATGTTTAGCAGGCACGCCGCGCACGAACCTTGTATGGCATGATTCCTCAGCCACTACCATTGATGTACTGTACGAATACAGTATCTCACTTGAGCAAATCTATACGTGCCCCGATAAGAGACATTTTTATACACTTGATAATTTCTTTGTCTCGCCGAACAGATAGCTGTAACGCTCTTTTGTGCTCCACCCCACCGCTCAAGTCGGGCCTAGAGCAGAAAGGATACTCATTCAAGTTGCTCGCTGCAGATACCGTTCCCAGGTGTTGTCTACAGTAAACAACTTCTGCCAAGTCAAGTGACTAACATGGACTTACGTATAGCTTCGACATCTCTCTCAATAATTGGAGCTAAAATCCCCAGTGCAGTAAGTGCTTTCCTGCATCTATGCGGCGTGGAAGCATGCCCCCAAGTACCTTTCTATATTGTCTTCGAGATGCGGCTATCCCGAAAGCGGTGCAGATGATGATGGTCGAAGAGACGGCAAAAGGCTATGCTTTTAAGACAGAGACTGTTGACGCGTCTCAAAGTCCTTTTTACAGTCAGCCTGAGGGCTTGAGCGCTGCGATACGACATGCTGCTGGTGAAAATCTTTGATTAGCACCTGGTCTTTATCTTTTATGTAAACCTAACGATCCATCGACAGAGCATGGCAACCTTCAATTACTGGGGGTTGATAGAGCTGTCTCGCTATCCATTTTCTAACTCGATGACGAATGCTCAACCATATGAGCTCAGTGTGTTGCCCACAGAAACTATGACACGGCAGGGCTGAATGCATATCAACTGCCAAGTAAAAGAGAAGCATCTCACTCCACAGCCCCCTCCTTCACCTTATCAATACCATTCTCTTCAGTAGCAGCAGAATCCCCAGCTTTTCCAACCCCCTTGACCTGCATATTACCCCCATGATCCTCGTCCGAGTAGATAGCACAAGCCTCCCCCTGCGACCCACCACCCGATATCCCGACCTTCACCAGCGACGAATCCGAAGACCAACACGACACCCTCTCCTGAGACCCCATCACCTTCAACTCTCGCTCCTTGATCTCAGAATCATCATCACCACTCTTGATCTCTCCCGACTTGTCCCCTCGACCCCCAGCATAGAACACAAAACTCTTCCTCCGACCACCACGAGTCCCATCAACCCAATCATCCTCATCAACGTCCCCATCAGACCCCGCAGAGGACGAATCCGAAAACAAGACCGACCCCGCATCTTGAACAATCTTTGTGGACTTCTTCTTTCTCTCTCTCTTCAGCCGTGACTGTTGTTGTTCCTTTGGCTTTCCATCAGAGCGAGGTTCGTCTTCTCCGGCAGCGGTAGCGGTAGCTGCAGCACTGACAACCTTCTTCAAGGATCCCTCTGCACTCTTATCGCCGTCACCACCACTCTGAGCCTCGGCAACCCGCATGTCCCTATAACTAAACCCCCCCGCCTCGATCTTCAGGTCGAGCTCCTGCCTCAGGCGGTACCATTTCAGCCGGGCGGCGGACTGGGTTATACCGGTTGCTTCGGCGACGGCGGGCCAGTTGATCTATGGTTTAAGAGTACTTGTTAGCATCTCGTAAGAGATAGTCTTGCCGTGCCAGTGAGAGGGGGAATGAGTGAGGGATTTGGAGAGGATGAGGGAATGTGCAGTAAATCGCGTGCTCTGATACGCGCGGTAGCTTAGATCGATCAAGGCGTTGGCAGCCGGGAGGTTGTAGGTTGAGCAACGGTTATTGATGGGAAGTGAGGCGAGGTGAGAATAATACTCACGGTTCTAGAGTCTGCATTCAACAATATCACGTAGAGGAGGAGGACGTCGGCCTCATGGGTGCGTTTGAGGTCAGGCATGGTCTTGTTCAACGAGTGTTTGAAGCGTATGTAGTGTATGATCGGGGTCGGGGAGATAGGGCGGAGTAGATTAGTGGTGTGTAGGTGATTTGGAGATGGAGAGAGGTGCGGTTGGTTTCTAAGATGATGAGGCGCGGAGAAGGAGTTGAAGTAGGAGAAGACGGACACGTCTAGTTGATGGAAAATTGAGCGTTTAGAGGAAGGCTGGGTATGAGGGTAGAGGAAGGTGTGGACTTTCTTCAAATAAATTCACGGTGTCTGTGTTTATGCGCTGAGGCAGTAGCTTGTGAATCCAGAGGAAGTGATATTGTTGGCTCAGGCATCTAACGAACGGCAAGATGCAGGTGGTCTACACAATGGATTATTTCTATTGATACCTAAAGGGAAGCAAACAGCGACTGAAAGCGTATGCATTTCATGCTAGGTGGGGAAACTAGAAAGGATATATCGTATCAAGGGCAAATAGCAAGGCGTTACTTTTTCTTGTATTTCATTAACGCTCCTGACTCCTCATTATGAGTCGCTGCTCGGCAATCCAGCGTACCGCTCAGCCGACTCCCGGACTGCTTCCACAAGAACCGTATGCGCTCCGCGCGCTGCGTTGACCGCACCGTCGATCAAAGCTTCATGGCCCAAACTGCTGTCATCCACCCCCAAAGAAGCCTTGGAGTGATCGCCCTTGAGCCAGATCTCAGTGATCTCGTCTCGCGCAGGCATGTAAGCGACCACGCACGCCGACAGGATGGACTTGTGCTCGGCCGGATCCGTATCCAGCATCAACTTCGGCGTCGATGAGCTCCCTTCTTCGGCAACCGCGTCGTCCGAGACGATAGCAGCCACGCCTCCAGCCACGAGGTCCAGGCAGTCAATCCGCGCGTCCGCAATGGCTGCGGATGCCGCGGTGATACACCCGGCCAGGACATTCATCATGCCCCACGGCGCATCGTGCGAGTCTGGTGCATCCCCCCACCACCGGTCATCTTCGGCCTCGAGGATTGTAATTGTAATGTCCAGGCCGCTCTTCGGCCACCGTTCCGCGACAATCACGCCTCGAAGCGCAGTCTCGAGGTGAACGCCCAGGTCACGTTCGCTGGCATCCCGAATGTGGCCCTTCCGTTGACGGGCGGCGAATGGCGCGTATTTGACGTGGGTAGTAAGAACGAGGTTTGGCGAGAAGGTCGCCGACCGGGGAAGAGGCTTCGGTCCATGAACGGTGCATGCAAGCTTCAAGGCCGAGGAAGGAGGGATCAGGGACTGAGGAGAGGACCGAGCTGCAGCGAGGGAGGCAGATGGTTCGTATTCAAGGTATGCGGAGCCGGAAGCCGAAGGGATCAATCCCGTCTTGAGGACTAGTCGACAGATTAGCTTCCTGTTCGCGAACTCGTGGGAAGAGAGGAAGCTCTTACAGATCTTGCGCAACTCATTTGGTTGTCTATGACGGCGAGGTCTTTCTGTGGCATCACCGGAGGCGGATTTGAGAGAGGAGGCGAAAACCGCAGGCCTCGTGCCGCTAGGCGGCCCATTAATTCTTCGTCTGTCAGTCATTACACATGTCTTTGCATCCCTGCGATCAATTACAACAAGTGATCGGAGGAAAAGCAGCGGAGGGAGGGGCAGATAATAATGATGGGGGTTGATAAAGCGATCCGATAGCTGGCGGTCGAACTGCCCGCAAAGCTACATCCATTTTTGAGAAGGGTTTGCATGGTTTGCATGGGTGGGATCGCGGAAGCTCGGCGCCTTTTTTTTCCCCCTCGTGGGTTTTTCTTCGGCTTTTCGCTTCGCGCTTTCTTTCTCCTTCTCTTCCTTCTCTCTTCCCCACAACACAATGATTGTTGTGATTTCGACAGCTCAAGCTCTTCAAATGCGAAGCAAAGCATGATGCGTCATCTTTCGAACACCATACTGGCCACTAACCTGTAAACTGTGAGTATATCTTATTCCACAACCCAACCAAGCATCACTTGCATGATGAAAGCGATCCAAAAAATCGAAGTTCTGGCGACCTAAACATGGGCCTCGAACAAACATGCATCACCATCTGACCTCAATCCCAAATTCTTGCTTCATGCTCAGTCATTGTACTGCAGTGGACAATTTGCTAATGTTCACCAAAGTTAGGATCACACAACCTCATTCATGTGTCATGAGGAGTGTGGAACATCGAAAGCGATTGTAGATGAATTGGTATGTAAGCTTTCCTTACTTCGAACCCATCTTTGCCCACGCGCATCGAGTTTCACCACTCGATCTGCCTTTTCATGATGAGAAAAATTTATTTTCAGTTCTGCTTCTGCAAAATTTTTGAAGATAACCAAATACCTTACCAAAAACTCCTGATACCAATCATCCTAAAGATTGCTTCACCCATGAAGACAACAAAACAGCATGCTAACAGTTGCAAAGACTTTCTAGGTACTGTAGCAATAACACCTGACACGACATCATCACACTACTTATAGAAGGTAAGACTCATCTTCTCCCATACCCATACACAAACAGCCCACAACACCATGTCTATGATGACAACAAGTCAATCCATTCAATGATCTCCCCTCGTGGAGAACCGCCCCTCGAGCCGCGCGAGATCTCTTCCTGATAACACCTACAACACCCTGCATCGAGCAAATGTACATCATAGGTGGACAAACTGATGCCACGTCTTCTCATCTCCCTTATACTGGACCTTTTGGGAGATTGATCTTCGGATCATTCTCTCATCAGGGAGGAAGGTTGTGGAGCTCTCGAGAGTGTGGATTCCCGTCATTTGTTTTTCCTTTGTACATTTCACCTCCTGTGGGCTTGTGGGATCCTTCGTGGTTCGGTATTGCTACGCTTGACTTGTGTCAATGCCTTCCTTCTGGCTCGAAGTTCGTTTTGGACGGCGAGTTGGGGGGTCGGGGTTGGCAGGGGAAGGGATGAATTTACCGGCTTGGCTGATTACTATTCTACTTCGTTCTTCTTGTGATGTAGACATCATCTGCTGGCTATTCATAGCGGTTGTGCTGACAATGTCTGGTTGCAGACCGGTTCGATTCTTGAACAAGTCTCGATGCTCTTGTGTGGTGTGTCGGATAGTGCTAGGCGTAGATAGCATGGAATATGATCAGCTCCTGTTCTGCATGATTTGCTCACTGTCTTGGCCCTTTCAGTACAATGTCTTGCTTTGCAAGTTCATCGACTGGTCTTGCTTCCTTTCCCCCTCCCTGCCACCACTCACTTGATCGTCGTCGTTCAGAAGATGTTTGCATATCTACGTATTTGCTACTTCAGAGCCTTCACGGCCATGAGACAAAATTTCACCAATGCCTGATGGACATTCGACGATCTTCCCCCTTTTCCCCTTTCCCCTTCTGCCCTTCGTGCCCATTCTTCTCTCGATCTCGTCATTCTATAATATGAAAATGAAAAGAAGTCTTTGCGAAAAACATCATTCCATGATGCGTATGTATAGCTTAAAGCATATGTACATGTAGAACTAGTCAGCCGAGGATAAGCGTAGTCCTGCAGAAGAACTCGCTTTGATCATGACAGAATATCAGCTTGTTGATTTTGGTGCGACGCTGCGTACTTGCCTGCCCTTTTCATTTTTCATGTGTTGTTGGAGGGTGTGAGTTGACATGCGCAATTGCAATAGTTGCCAGTCGTTCAGGAGAGAATACCGGCAGGATAAATCGAGGATATGTTCGAAATACTGTGCGCTGAAATGATATCATGCCACAATCTCTGCCTTCTCTAGTCTTTCACTTGGAGTAGAGGTGCCGTTGCTCGTCATGCTGTAGGGAGCCTGCATTGATTCGCATGTCAGGCTCTCTCATCTGGTCTCCGAACAGGATGTGACTCGAAAGAAATACTTACCAAGACTCGCTTTGCATTGCAAATCCTCCACGCAAGATTGCGGACTGTTCCATCAGCTCGAACCACCTCGGGCGCAAATTCCACCCCAAACCTGGAAGAGCCGTATTAATTGTGCAACAACAAACAATACTGGTGAGATACTCACATTTGGTGTACGGCAAATACAACTCTTTTGGCATACTTGCCGTTTCGTTCCACTTGGCTGCCAAACTGTTCTTCCACTGTCTCGGGTGCTATCTCGGGATCCTGGTCCAAGCAATTGCGGATCACAGGCAATAACTTCAGCTCCACGGATGCTTGGAGATCGTCCTGATTACTCTCCACGAATTCCTCCTCGTCAAACCGTGCGGTACAGATCTCGAAGGGACGGGAGATCGCCATGACATTGTGCTTGCCATTATGGTGATAGCGGAACTCGAAGGCTCCCTGGGTCCAGAAGAGCTTGTCGCCAGTGAAGACAACCTCCCCGGTAAACATATCGTCTGTCTCTCCATCTGGACGCTGCGAGGCCGATACTTTCACATCACTGGTCACGATGCCTTTTTCACATGTTTGGTTGTCGTAGACACCGGCATTTGTGGCGATCCATCTGCCTTGAGAAGAAACCCGCGTGATCTCTCTTGAAATATTGTCGGTGACGCGGTAGAGACCAATCCAATCTTTCTTGCTGTGATTTAAAGGCGCCGTCCACCGGACCTTGATTGGTGCGCCGTATTCAAAGACCGAATGTCTTGAATCTTCTGTGTCGCTACGCAGGTCAATCTCGTCAACCGAAGAAGATTCGGTGCGCTCAATCACCAAAGAGTAGTCCCGCGAATCATATCCAGCCAGATCTTCGTCAATGCGGGAGATGGTAACACGAGCAGGATATGTCTGGAACAGGGCAGTTGTGTCCTTCACAAATGTGTTAACACCAGCGGCAAGCTTAGGGCGCGCCGTATCGATTAGTTCTTCAATGAACTCAAATGATTCGTCCACAATCTTATCAACACTACCATGCAGTTGGCGGAGTGAAGGGGGCAGGGATCGTTTGAGGCTCTTGACAAGCCCCGCATCTTGTCGCAGGCTTTGGCCATAGAGCTTCTGCATATGTGGACGCTCCACAAATTGGATGAAAGCCATGCTTAGAACGTGACTTATTAATGCGAGGAAGATGACCGCTCCGCTACTTGTGATCAGAACAGCACCCCAAACCCCTGCCAGACCCAAAACACGTTCGGGATTGTTCAGGAAGCGATAGATACCATTGTACGTCAATTTGTGAGACCCCTGGAAGAAGAAATCACCGTAGAACCAGCCGAACTCGCCCAGAGATTCGTAGATGCTGACCGATGTCCATGTCTGCAGGCAAATAAGCCCTACACCCAGAACATGCCGGAGCAAGACCAGGCCATAGCCCCAGTCAGCAGGAAACGTGTACATCTTCCAAGCAGCAGCAATAAAGCTCGCGTAGCACATGATCATACTCAAATGGTACGTGCCCTTCCACTGATTCCAGGCTTCATGAGGGGTCTCGCCATACTTGACAAAGTGCCGAGTCCACGATTTACAGTTTGATTGACGAATGAGGAGGTATCCGATACCGATGGAGAACCATAGTCTCCAGATTGCTGCATTGGCCACGAAGATGAATTGATAGCGAGGTGTAGATGGCGTCATGACAGTCAGGGCGAATACGAGGAACTGGACCAGCAAGGAAGAACTATCTGTTATCCGATGCAGGTCCAGGTTGTGGAACCCTAGCAAATTGTGGACCGATGGAGGAGGGTTGCTTGTTGGGTGGTTTGTCGCGTGGGGCAGTTGTTCATCAACCGGTGACGAAGGAGGCTCGCTGGCCTGAGAAGAAGTGGATACAGAATCTTGCTCCGTCACACGCTTGCGCGGAGGAGGTGGATTGTACGTCTTGTCGATATGCGGATTCTCGACGAAGACCAAGAAGGCAAATTGTGCTGCATGGGCGAGAATGGAAATGAACAGCACTTTGTAGCTTGCTGCCATTAGCGAGATGCCGTAGTATCCGGCGTAGCCGACCGAGTACATCGGATGAGGAGCCATCTCGAAAACACCGTCGAACGTCAACTCTTGGTCAATGAGAAAGAAAAAGTCTCCCCAATACCATGCAAAGTCTTTCACCACGCGATGAGCATCGAGTTTAACCCAAAGGTTGAACAGCACTAAAGCAACACCAGACGACCAGCGCACAATAGTCATCAGCACGCCCTCATCAACGGGGTGGTGGCTACATGCTATGGCAAAAAGACAGTATGATGTGAAATCACACATGAGAATAAGATCGACGAGGCGACGAAAGACGAGCCAAGTGTTGTACTCGAGGGGGGCCTCGTCAAATGAATAATCGACGGGGACCTTGGTCTCCAGTTCGCGCTTGATTAGTTTATACAGGTTAGGATGGGGATTCTGGTTTGTGGATGGGTTCACAAAGATCTTAGTCTGCTCCGCCCAGCGAACAAGTGTGTTGTGGTGGGATTGATTGTGCAGAAGCCATCCGATCCCAATGTTGTATGCCGCCCGCCAAAAGAGATAGACGGCGGCAAACACTGGGACTTTTGCACCCTGGGGGAGTTGCCATAATAAGAGAATATGGGCACCCAAAATAAATAGAACAATGATATCGGAAAGGTTCTTAGGCTCAGATGGTGACAGGAGTTGAGAGACCATGTCATGTGTTTGAGGCACCGTGAATACTGTCGCATCGTCGAATGAGGTCAGTCTGCTGCTAGTGGGTGCAGATAATCAAGACATTTCAAGCTAGACTGGGGGTGGGAGGTATGGGAGGTAGGGGAAGTGCCACGAACCTGTACCACCAGGGGTGCGGCCGAAGGTCTTCTTGTCCTTCTGTGCATCATCCTTAGCCTCGACCTCGCCAGTAGCAGTGAGAGCCTCGGCGTTTGCAATTGAGTTGGACTGAGAGGCCATTGTAGTCCTCTCGCGAAGCCCAGTCTCACCCAGGTTAGAGCCTGTTGAGAGGCCACGATCCATTGTTGAAATGTTGAAATGAGTTTAGGAGATTTGTTAAATTGTAGCGGGCAGATGCAGTGGGAAAGACAAGAGAATGAATGGAAGGAGAAGGAAGAACAGAAGAAGCAGAAGCATGTGACAGTGGCCGTGACAGTGGGGGAAAATCAACTGGCGGGAAGGCAATGATTGGTCTGACCTCATCCGAGCCAACAACCAGCCACTTCCAGCAATTTCGAATATTAATTCTGAAAACTGCAGTGATTGTCAGGGAAGGAAGTCAAGATGAAAAGAAAAAGTGGGTGAAAAAAGGCCAGTTCTGCCTATTTATGGTTAATCTAAGATCACAACGCCAAAAAATCTGTTGGGAGTGAGACAAAGCACCTAGAGTCACTAGCCATGCCTCCTTCCCCAATTCCCCCATGGCCTGTCTTCGGTTATGGCTTGAGGTGGATCCCAATGCACTGGGGAAAGGGAGGCATTCGATGGGACGGACAGGCTGGAATCATTGGTCTAACACCAATCATGACCCTCATCAGGGTCTGGGTGGGATTCAAAGACAGCGCGGGTCGGAATGAGGGAGAAAGCCTGGAATTAGATGCATAACAGAAGGGTCCAGTCATTGACCTCCCCGAATAGTGGCATTGCATTATCCGGCACCACAGAGACTAATATATTAGTTCTTGTGGGCGGTAACAGCGGTGTTCTCATCCTCTGTGCTTGAATGGACACTTCTCCTCTCGCTAAGCCTCGATAAAGGCCCTAGTGTCACCATCCACTGAAGCTGCAGAAGCTATGTTTTACCTAATGTACCTAGTTATGTAAGCTTTACAGGATTTCTTTACTTTGGTAGAGACCCGAGCACTCTCAAATTGAGATGAGAATCGATGGAGACGAGATATGTCTGGGCTCTTCTTGTGCTTCAGATGCTAGATGCAAGAATGGGCTCCTTACTTGAACACATTTGTTTTCAAATCAAGTCCATGCACTATGGAGTCGTCAGTGCTGTACCCAAGGATTGTGATATCATAATAGCCTCTTGGTCCCCGTGAGAGGGTTAGGGTTCTGACATAGCATTCCTGGTCGATACCCCAGTCGATATGCCCCTCATCTGATCCTAGGGATCTCAGGGACTGGGCCTATTTGAATCACATGTAGGAGGCTAGCTCGATACAGCAAACATGCAATCCTTCATCCAATCTTCGCAAAATCTCATGGCAGGCTTGTAACGATTCGTTGGAGCAACAAGCCCACTAGCAATACAGTACTCATAAGTAGATTCAAACCCGCATCCTAGGACGACGATGACCTGGCCTCTCAATAGATTTGTGAGACACAATAGCATTAGTAGCCATAGCTTCATGCTGCAGCCAGAGAAGATTTATCCCAATTACGTCCTGAATCATAAGACATGACCTACCTCCTACTTCTAGCACTGAAGTAGTTGCGTACAGATAGGATTATGCACAAAGCGACTCATACAAGATCGTTAAACGTGCCCCTCTCGTATCAATCTTATCACTGCATTCAGTCCGACACCGCTGGGAACTGAAGGCAGCCCCGCACCAATCGCCACGGGAAGGTTTGTCATCCCTCCGATAAGTGCTGATTATCAAGCAACTTCCCGCGGTCATCGATCCCCGCCACTTTTCCTTCAGCACCACTTCTTGCTGTCAATCAATACCTTGTTCAATTCCTCCTGATCACTTTTCATTACTCAAATCAATCCGAAGGGATAGTCGGAGAGCAGCCACTAGAATTGCCCCTTCTCTCGAGGAGCCGACGACGGCTTACTTCGAAGCGCCTTCCAAGATGGCACCGAATCTTGTCGCTCCCGAACCAGGTTGGTTTCTGTTTTGCGCCGAGTGCAACATTCATGACACTGATTATTCCTCTGCTCATAGAGCACTGCCCTGGTCCTGAATCCGAACAAGCTGGTCAAGGCGATGCTTGTGCCGGCTGCCCGAATCAACAGATCTGCGCCTCCGCTCCCAAGGGCCCCGATCCCGACATTCCTATCATCACCGAACGGCTATCGCAAATACGGCATAAGATCCTCGTATTGTCCGGCAAAGGTGGCGTGGGTAAATCAACATTCACCTCCCTACTCGCCCATGCGTTTGCTGCGAACCCCGAGTCGACCGTCGGCGTCATGGACACAGACATCTGCGGGCCGTCCATCCCCAAAATGATGGGCGTTGAGGCGGAGACCATCCATGTGAGCAACGCAGGCTGGAGCCCCGTATGGGTCACGGATAATCTGGCTGCGATGAGCGTACAATTTATGCTGCCCAACCGTGACGATGCGGTGATCTGGAGAGGACCCAAGAAGAATGGACTCATCAAGCAGTTCCTCAAGGATGTGGACTGGGGTGAGATGGACTACTTGATCATCGATACGCCGCCCGGAACATCAGATGAGCACTTGTCCGTCAACTCGCTGTTGAAAGACTCTGGTGTCGACGGTGCGGTGGTGGTCACCACCCCTCAGGAAGTCTCTTTGCTAGACGTGCGGAAGGAAATCGACTTCTGTCGCAAGGCTGGAATCCGCATTCTGGGGTTGGTCGAGAACATGTCGGGCTTTGTCTGTCAAAACTGCAACACAAAATCGCAAATTTTCCGAGCTACCACCGGGGGCGGAAAACGTCTTGCCAAGAAGATGGGTATCCCTTTCCTGGGCGCTGTACCGCTCGACCCTAGAGTTGGCATGGCATGTGATTACGGTGAAAGCTTCGTGGATAATTTCCCAGACAGCCCAGCTTCAAAGGCCATCAAGCAGGTCGTGCGTTCGGTCGCACGATTCATTGGGGAGAAGCCGGACGACGTCCTGCCGGAGGACACGGTCGAGTAAAAGTACTGTCTTTTTTCTTTCATGTCTATCAGCGCGGTGCATTTGGGACGGCATGTAAGGGGATTCACACGATTTGCTGTCATTCCTGGGCGTTTGGGCATAGATGCAGTTATTCTTGATACCAGATTATTTTGAAGGCACCTTGATCTCTTGTTTACGAACAAAGTATAACTTCTGCTTTTTTTATGCTCCCCAGGGGTTCGCCTTAGAATTTTGGGGGCGATCTATCGCTTTGGGGGCGGACCGGTCGAAGTAGAATTAGTTAACGAGCCCAGAGGATGCAATGCTCACATGAGCCATCATCCTCTTCATGCTCACCTCGCCCCCTCAGTCAACATAGGGTCTGAATAATGCTGATCATGTCGATTGATTGAGTATTTAAAATGCCTGTCAAGTCCCTTCTCTGCCCCGAGCCCCTTGGCATATTGGAACTGGCACTTAGCTGACCACTTTTGACCCCTCGAATTTCGCCGTTGACTTGGCCTCTCTTGGCTCTGTTTGAGACTTGGGAATTATGAAGCAAATTGGACCCGCTTCACCAACTGCCCGAGGTCGACACATGGAATAACGTCCTTAAAATAGCCTTCATAACTCGGGCAATCCGGAGACACCCTTGCTGAGGATCTCAACTCTGCCGAATCTTTGCCGAGAGAATGTTTTAATCCATTGTCCGACCAACGATCGCGATGTCGTGGCTAAACGCCCGGTGGTATTCAGCCAAGCCCACTGTAGTTCCGGCGGTGTCTCCTGAGTTGCGAACCTATTTTCTTTACCTTTTTCTTTGCCTTTTACCTTTTTTCCGGGCCAAATCTTGGGACTGCCTCGGTCATCCATGGTGAATGACGGGCTAGGCTACTTGCGATCGCGGGAGGCGTCTGTCTACGCGGCCTGAGGTCGGATAGACCGGTTGATGGAAACTTGCCCTCTTCTCGATCTCGAGTCTAGGCCGGAGTCTACTGATATATTAGCAATAGGAAATAGATAGCAGCACTAGCTATAGGATCCAGTTTGTGCAGAACCCATCATCTGCCGGCTGGACCGTGCCATTGACATAAGGTCATTAACTTTCAACTACGGAGAACTAGTCGAGGATTGACTACGGAGTAGAGAGAGAGAGAGAGTAGAACTCTGTAACACTTCAATCGCTGGGCCTGCTTCAAAGTTCAAAGAGGGGCAAGGTTGTTTCAGGATTGACAACAGCTGATTGGACCCTGACTCGGGAGTCGAGCGGCTGGCGGTTTCAGTGCGCAGGTGCCTGGAGGAAGTGGCGGAAATATCCTGCCCGCGAGGCGACCATTCGCCAGTGCCCCTCCCCAGGCGCCTGTCAGGTTGATCAGTCTTTCTCGGCTTTGGCACCCATGGATACGCTGATGCGCTGATGCGTTGATACTCTTTTGCTAACAGGGGCAAATCCCTCGGATTGGCCCATGTTTGGCTCTTTCTCGGTGGATTCGTCCTCCAACTCTTGCAATATCGGGTTAAGACCAGCCTAACTCACATTTAGTTGGAACAGTGCCACGCTCCAGTGAACCCCATTTCCTGAGCACCATGCGTCAGTTCTCGACTCTTGGGTTCTTGGAATTTTCTGGGCGTAAGTAATGATATTCAGGTCCTCGACTTTCTTCGTTCTGTTTTGTAACTCTTTTTTGCACTCTTATAGCCTGCGTTTGTTTCGTTCTCTTCCTGCTGCAATTGACATTGTAGCTCGTTCATTCACTTCTCTTCCTCTGCTATCTTCTTTCTTTCGTCGTGGAAGGATAGCACTCCCCTTTTTTTTCTTTTCTTTTCTTAATATTCAATTCTTACTTTTTTGACTTCCCTCGTCAGTTGGTAGAGGATCACTGGTGCTTACACTCCTTTCCATCCTTCTTGTCCATACTGGTGGTTATTCTTGTTGTTGTTGGCTCAGTCAGGACTCGGCCCCCATACTTTACCTTCCCCTATAAACTGCGCGCTGTTCCTTCAGGAAAGGAGTCTCACTTTCAATCAAAAGACTACTAATCATTGCGCTCTTTGTTTTTGTGTTGTGTTTCTAGACCCTCCTTGGCTTGGATGTTCACTCTTTAACAGACTAATCCACATACTCCAACTGAGCTACAATCATGCAGCTCCTCCAGTCTCTCTTTTTGTTTTTGTTCTTCAGTTACAGCGTTGTTTCTTTGCCAACTTCGGGTCGCACTCAGCATAAGGGAAGATCTTACAAGGTCAGTCGGGTTCGTCGCGGAGAGGGCGAGTTGCATGGTCCCTCGGCGCTGCGAAAGGCATATCGCAAGTTTGGCATTGTTCCCAGTAACCTCAACATTGAGCTGGAGGACTTCGCCCCCGTTACCACTGTCAAGCACAACGTCGTCGCTGCCAGCGATAACAGCGCCGAGCCAGATCAGGTTGGTGCTGTCAGCGCAACCTCTGTCGAAAGCGATGCCGAATTTGTTTCGCCTGTTGAAATTGGTGGCCAGAAGATCGTCGTGACCTTCGACACAGGCTCAGCGGACTTGTAAGAAACACCGGGTACAAGAGTTACTTGATCGGGATACTGACAAGAGATCGATAATAGCTGGGTCCTGGATACTCGTCTCAACAAGACCCTTGATGGTCATACCCAGTACAACCCCGCCAACTCAACCACGTTCAAGGATATGCCCGGCGCAACTTTCAATGTCTCCTACGGTGATAACTCGTTCGCCGCTGGGCCTGTCGGAACCGACACAGTCAACATCGGCGGTGCAATCGTCAAGAACCAAGCCATCGGAATCCCGACTGAAGTCTCCCAGTCCTTCATCGAAGACACCAATTCGAACGGTCTGGTTGGCCTGGGTTTCTCTTCCATCAACAGCATCGAACCCCAAGCGCAGAACACCTTCTTCGCCAATGCTGCGGCTAATCTCGACGAGCCTGTCTTCACTTCTGCCATCAAGAGTGATGGCGTAGGCGAGTATGGATTCGGTCTGATCGATTCGAGCAAATACCAGGGCACCATGGCCAACGTCAGCGTGGATAGCTCCAACGGATACTGGCAGTTCGATACCACCGAGTTCGCAGTGGGCAATGGCTCTATCCAGACGATCAACAACACGCAGACGGCGATTGCTGATACCGGCACTTCTCTCATGCTGATGGACCAGCAGGTGGTGGATGCTTACTACGCCGACGTGCCTAGCGCCGTGTATGTGAGCAGTGCTGGAGGTTACATCTTCCCTTGTAACACCACTCTCCCCAGCTTCTCGATTGCCATCGGCTCGCAGCACTTGGCTACGGTTCCTGGAAACCTGATTGAGTTCTCCAAGGTTGGCACCAACACCACTACTGGACAAGCTCGTGAGTACTTCCTACCCTACCTGAAGGCATAATCAAGCGATACTTGACTAACAACTCTTAGTTTGCTATGGTGGCATTCAATCAAACTCGGGCGCCTCGCTCCAGATCTTGGGTGACGTCTTCCTGAAGGCCTTCTATGTTGTTTTCGACATGCGTGGTCCTTCCCTGGGTGTCGCGGCGCCCGTGTGATTGTCTTGCGATGAGCACAGCCTCTGTTCGTCTAACTTACTTAATATTGTGAGGATGTAAAGCTGCAATAGCATGCTGTAGAGAATGGAATTGTACCATTAGACCTGTGTCTAAAGTTGAATGAGCTGAGGTTGATGCACAAATCGTAGTTTTATGTATATGATGAGTAATCGTATGAGTGTCAATGGAATGCATAAAATTGTGATTGCACAGAACAAGGGGAAAAGAAAAAGGAGATTCTACCCGCGCACAGCAGAATTGACAGCGCAACTTTTAGTCTTCCTAAACAATTTCAATCTCCAATTCCCAAGATCCCCGTCTTTAGACTGGGATCGCTCTCGTGAGTCCGGCAAGTTGACTTCCATCAAAGCGGCCGTGAGCCTTCTGCGGGTCGCCAGAACAACCCCGCGGTTCGCTCCTCTTCCTTGGGCGACGGCAAGATTATTCGCTGCCCCTCCTGCTCTTCTGCCTCGTCCTCTTCCACTTTCTCCAACACCTTCACCTCTACTTTCTTCCCACCACCCTCTCGCCATCCGCCCCTTCGCAAACATGGCCATCAACTCCGCCCCCGAGTCCTCCCTCCTCTCCCTCCTCTACCGGTCCTACCCGGCCGCCATCTCCCCGGACGCCACCGAGCCCGACCTCCAGACAGCGACCCCGAAAATCTTCCCGCACACCAAGTTTTCCGTCACCGAGGAGGCCGACGTCAAGCAATGGCTGGCCACGATCTCCGGCCTGCAGCACGCCCAGGGCAAGGACGACCAGACGGTGATCGCCAACATACTGGGCCAGCTGAACACTCACCTGGCCACCCGCACCACGCTGCTGGGCGCTAAGCCCTCCGTCGCCGACATTGCCCTCTACGCTCTGCTCGCGCCCCTGGTCGAGAAGTGGTCCCCCGAGGAACGCACCGGCGAGCAGGGCTACCACCACATCGTCCGCCACGTCGACTTCGTCCAGAACAGCCCGCTGTTCGCCCTGCAGATCCCCGAGGAGGAGAAGGTTGCCATCGACGTGAACGACGTGCGCTTCGTGCCCAAGCCCGTCGACCCCAAGGCCGAGAAGGAGCGCAAGAAGAAGGAGAAGGCCGCTGCCGCTGCCGCTGCCGCTGGCGGCGCGGAGGGCAAGCCCCTCGTCGTCGGCCAGGGTAAGCCTGCTGCCGAGAAGAAGCAGAAGGCCGACTCGGTCCCCGCTGCTGCTGCTGCTGCTGCTGCTACCGAAACTGCGGCCGCCGCTGCCGCCGCCAAACCTGAAGGCGGCAAGCCCAAGAAGGAGAAGAAGGAGAAGCAGCCCAAGCAGCCCAAGGCGGCGCCGGCGCCCGCCGCTCCCCCGTCCCCCTCCATCATCGACCTCCGGGTCGGCCACATCCTGCGCGCGATCAACCACCCCAACGCGGACTCGCTGTTCGTGTCGACGATCGACTGCGGTGACGCCCCGGGCACGGAGAACACCTCCCTGGACGAGGCGACGGGCAAGACGGTGCGCACGGTGTGCTCCGGCTTGAACGGGCTGATCCCGCTGGAGGAGATGCAGAACCGCAAGATCGTCGCCGTCTGCAACCTCAAGCCCGTCACCATGCGCGGCATCAAGTCCGTCGCCATGGTGCTGGCCGCCTCCCCGCGCGTCGCCGAGGGCGAGGACTCCCACGCCGGCCCCGTCGAGCTCGTCGCCCCGCCCGCCGACGCCCCCGCCGGCGAGCGCATCACTTTCGACGGTTGGTCCGAGGGCGAGCCCGAGAAGGTCCTCAACCCCAAGAAGAAGGTCTGGGAGACCTTCCAGCCCGGCTTCACCACCACCGACAACCTCGAGGTCGCCTTCGAGAGCGCCGCCGTCCCCGCCGTCCAGGGCCAGGAGGGCAAGCCCGCCCTCGGCCTGCTGAAGACCGCCTCCGGCGGCATCTGCACCGTCAAGAGCTTGAAGGGTGCCACCGTTCGGTAAACAGCGTTTTTCGATGTCCATGATATGTCCAGTTCAGCCCATTTGCAGAGGAAAGAAGTGAAAGAATATTTTCTTTTATTATAACGTATACCTTGTCCTCCTCCCGCGCCTCCCCCCAAAGAGAGAGAAAGAACTTAGCGAGTCCCCTTTTCGAACCCCAAAAGAAAAAATGCCATTTCATTTCACTATATTCTCCTCCTAAGACTCTACAGCGATGTTCTACACAATCGACGTAAATTGTACGGAGTAACTTTCGGTAAAGTCATTATGGCTTGAACGAAGAATCAACTTACTTTGGTAATGGTCTTCCCTTGCAGAGCGAATGAATGGCCGGTGCTTTGGAAAGGAAGGGGGGAGGGGGGCTTTGTGTAACCAGCAACAAACACTAAGTCACCTTATAGGTAAATGACTGAGGTGCCTCAGGTAGTAAGTTTTTCAATGTTGCAGAGTAGAGTGTGACAGTCACTTAATCACCCGCCAGTCGGAGAGTCATACTGCTACTCCTTCCTTCCCCTCTTCGTCTTCTTCGTCTTCTTCGTCTTCTTCGTCTTCTTCCTCCTCTTCCTCCTTTTCGCACTTTACCAATGCAGCAGTAACAGCTTGGTTCCAGTTCCGAGTGACCTCGACTCCTCTTTCTCCTCTTCTACCCCGCATTTGCAACCTCCCTCTGAATCAGAATGCAGGGACATATATATGGGGATCGAGTAGTCCTATCCTCTTTCTCTTTTGAGTCCTGGGTTCCCTTCACGCCGCCACTGAGTTAACCTTCCAGTTGTTGGACTTTAATTCAGTGTGGACTGTGTGCATTTTTGAGCATAAACAGTATACATCCATCCTCAAATCCGGAGATTTACTATCCTTCACCATGAGAGCAGTCCGCTTCTACGGAGCTGGAGACATCCGGGTTAATTAGATCGAAGAGCCGGTCTGCGGCGAGAAGCAAGTCAAGGTATGTGTGTATACCGCGCGACTCCTGGCTTAACATCTTCTGTTTTGCTTTTTCTGGTTGCCACAGCCCTGACATTTCCATTGAGATCCGACCTGCGTTTGTAGGGTTCTGCGGAAGTGGTAAGTAGTCCAATACAATCAGACTCTTAAGAGTATACTTGGCAGCACAGCCAACGGCAAACTGGAAATGATCATCGTTGACACAAGGCTCGTGTGTGTGCGTGTGTGTGATGTCAAGATTTGCATGAGTACACGTGCGGGCCGCATCTGGTACCCCTGACGCCACATGCGATCACCGGGGGAAAGCTCCCAACAACCCTGGGCCACGAGTTTAGCGGCATAGTCGAGGAGGTGGGAGCCGCGGTTGCAGATGCTGTCGCAGACCTCAAAGTTGGAGATCGGGTTGCTGTCCGGCCCAACTTGTCCGACGGGAGTTGTCCTCCCTGTTTGCGCGGAACTCCGAACTGTTGTCGCAATTTGGGCTTTGTGGGCTATAGTAGTAGGTTATACCTTTGCTTTTTTTTGGGGTTGCTTCGGCTATCATCAGGCTGAAAAAAGAAACTTTCAAGGCAATGCAGGGGGCTTGTCGGACCACGTCGTGGTTGACGCCGACCATGCCATTCCGCTACCAGACACCATTCCTTTGGATATCGGCGGTGAGGGAAGAGCTCTATCACTTTTCTGTCGCCAGTCTGGTGCAATCCGCTGACGCGATCTATATAAGCGCTTATTGAACCGTTGTCTGTGGCGTGGCATGCAGCAGACCACAGCCCTCTCGAGGGGGCTCGGACTGTTCTCGTCGTTGGAGGGGTCCCTATTGGTTTGGCTGTGGTTCAAGTGCTTTTTGCCCGAGGAGTCGAGTCTATCGTCGTCGCGACGAGACTTCCGCGACGACGAGAATTTGCGAGTAAATTGGGTGCAACTCATGTCCTTGATCCTCGGACGCAAGATGTCGTCTCCATGGTACAGGCAATGACCGGGAACGCAGGCGCAGATGTAGCCTTTGAATGCTCTGGCGTGCAAGCTGGATTGGATACAGCTCTTCGGGGCATCCGGGTCCGAGGAACAGTCACGATTGTGTCTCTCTGGGAGGCAAAACCGATCGTAGACGCCCAGGCCATCGTGCTAGACGAGAAGCATGTAATCGGGGCGGCAATCTTTGCCGATGGGATCTTTCCAGCTGTCATTGAAGCCATAAGCTCGGGTAAGCTTGAGTGGCGTGCTATCCCTGCCGTCCCATTCACCCTCGCTGATTGCTGATTCGTTGTCTCTTAGGCAAGCTCAATCCTCAATCCATGATCACTAGCAAGATTCGAATGGAAGACATTGTCGAGAAAATTTGAGGCCCTGATCCATGAAAAAGATAAACATGTCAAGATCTTAGTTGACATTTCGGCATGAAGCCCAGGAGGGAGGATCTTAGGTGAGACAAGACGACCTGGTCAGATGCGGCTGTGAAGGTCGCACAGTTGTACCTCAAAGTAGTGTTTGTGTTGTCAAGTCCTCTTCCGAAGCCATACATGACGGCCCCGGGCGTGTGTGATGGCACATTTAGTGTGTATAATGACGCCAGCCACTCTCGGTCTACTAGGAGCTGAAGGCAAGAACCGAAGCCTGTCAGCAATGCCAAGAGAATCCGGCCATGATAATCCTGGGCTAGATACTCATACATACCTACTAGCACGGCCTTCGTCTGCTTCTTCTTTTTTGGTTCTCGCCTGAACCCCCGGGGATGCCCGACAGCAAACCAGAACGAAGCCCTGAGTTCAGTTCGCGTAGTGTAAACGGTTTAACCTCATTTGGGTCCTCAAAGCGATGATATCCTAACCTTAGGAATCAACACGTGTGGATACGAACGACGGGCGGGCGTTTTCTGGTTCTTGGCGAGGGTTGATGAGTGCAACCACGACAGCACGGCGGTCCATTCCACCGGAACTACTGACACACTACTCGGCTGACTGCACTGGCTGCGAAGGAGGTGTGATGATGCCAAGAAATACACGTCGAGCAGGGCAGAGCTGAGCGGGGTTATTCCTCGCTCTCTCGTATAATCAACCCCGAAGTCATGATGTCGTAGCACGTAAACTGAAGACTCCTTTGGTAGTAGGAGTGGTTCCCTTTGGTACAGTGTTAGTCTAGTATTGTACAGCACAGCCATACAAAAGAGTAACCCAGAGATTCGGGCTCCGGACTGGCCATGTTCCAGCCCCGAGTTGTCTAGATGCAAAGCCGACAGGCTAAACTTTTGGATCTTCCATGATCTAGACGTTTGAAGTGTCAGACTAAACGGTCACTGACAGACAGCCAGACCGCTCGGGCAAAAGTTCGACGAGTACGGAGTACTACCAGCCTCCAGGGTACATGTAACAACTGCCCGGTGTACATACAGCTGAGCTGAGTACATATCTCTCTCCTCCTTTCGGATATCGGGACCTGATATGTCTTCTCCGACCGAGCTTTGTGCGTCTTGTGAGGCTGTGAGCACCCTATGCTTTTTTTAGTTAACCATTTTTAACAGATGACAAACCTCTATCACGCGGTCCTGAGGACAATAGTCGCAATGCAAACGACGAAGAAAAAGCAACAATGTCGACATGCTGCTTCCTCTGTATGTACCAGGTAGTACTGTATACCGAGATACCGTACTACGGTTACCCCGGTGGCTGCAGAAGAACATGCGTTCGATCGCGCAACATTCATGATTCGACCCTATCCGAACAGGGCGGAACAACGCCACCTTGTTTCTTGTTTTTTTTTTTTAAATGTGTCTTTTCTTTTCTTTTTTTTTCCTTTCTGTTTTTGTTTGTTTCGTTTTGACGGGGGTTGCGGATCTCCGGGTCGAGGCGAAGAGAAACAAAGTTCTATCCCTTAGAAACTCACGGACCTTAAAACCAGCGGAACTGGGGGAGATCGTGACTCCATCCCCCGCTTGATGAGATGTCATCCACAGCTGGTAGCGGAGACAATCCCCCTCCTCCCTCTTTGTATTTGGGCCAAAGCTTGCGGCTGTTGCGGGTTGATGGTCAATGACTGGTGGTTGTTTTGTTTTGTTTGAGGAGTGTGTGAGTTAAGTCCACTCCACGGTTCTGGGAATTGGTTTGAGAGTTCGCCCACATAGGTTGCCGTCATCCGACCTCGAAACAACCTCGAAGAGGTCCGGGGTAAACGAGAGCATCGGAGAATAAACACACAAAGAGAGGTCACTTGGGGAAGTTGGGGAGTTTAATCATTCGGATTCATTGGGTCGCATTCGTTCTTTCTCGAGCTTTCTCCCCGGACCGACTCGACTCTTACACTCCTTCCTACTACGTCCAGTACATCCGACTAAGATAACTTACTAACTTACTTACATCCTTACATTCAACCATACCTACATTCAGTCATACATACTCGCTTGACACTACTCAAGCAGGGATTAGATGGGTCCTAATGTACTAGGAACCTTTGAAGGAGGAGGTATGCTAAAGGAATGGATCATTATGGGGCACTTTGGAATAATGGAAGGATTATTACAGTTCCTGGATGCGATTCAACTGGACTGGGACAGTCAAATGGCCATGCCCGATGTATGTATGTCTCGCCTGCAAGACTCCCTTTTCCCCCTCCCAATATGACCTGATTTATGACCTGATCTGGGTGACCTAACACTCGACTTTTCTTTTTTTTTTTTCACTGCCCGCTTGGCTTAGAATAGAACTGGGAACTTGCCAGACAGCATCTGTACGAGCAGATTGTTCTGTACCCTGGATGGAAGAGGCATTAACCGTGCGTACATCCATCCGGTCGAGTTACTGACCGTCCTCATCTTATCAAATATCAATCGATCAGTACTATTTATTATGGACAGTCCGTCCTTGAAATTGGCTGGTCAACAGTGTTTTTCTTCCAACTTGCTCGATTCATTGAGATTCATTTTGATTCGGCAACAATTCGCTGTTTGTTCACTTTCATATTTAGTCTTCATCTCTGGGTATCGACCCATCTTGAAAGAAACCCACCAAGAGAGGTCCTAGTCTACCAAGATCTCTCCCATCTACTATTAATACACCATCGGGAATCGCGTGTGGCCCTTCCGAGGTGGAACCGTCCCCTCCCCTCCCACCAAACGAAACCCCCCACTCACAGTCCCGGTGTTTCACTCTGGTTGGTGTCGCTGAACTCTTGGGGGATCTCACTATTTTTTTAGGGGCTCTTCGGGTCTTGGGTCTTGGGTCTTGGGGGGAAGGAGGTCCTTTGGGTTCAGTCTGGCACATCATCAATCATCCTTCCCTTGCCGCAAGGCCGGTTTTCGGTTGGGAAGCACCTTTTTTTTTTCCTTGGTTTGCAATCCCGATCGACTGGCTTCTAGTGGTTCTTCCAGGTATTATTATTCTTCTTCTTCTTTTCCTCTTGGTCCTGCCTCCTTTCATCTTTCCCTTCTTTTTTTTTTGTTTATTTTTTTTTTTTTCGTTGGAAAAAAAATATCACACTCGTTTTCTGCCTTCGACTTATATTCTGATTTGTCTGAATTGGCATCATCTCGGGCTTTCTTTTCCATTCGCCTGCCGCCCGGCCTGGCCTCTACAGAATTTAGCCCCTAAAATCGTCTACCACTGTTACTTACTACTTGACTAGTCGTCGGTCTTGTCGGCTGGCTCACTTGGAAGCGGACCGACGTTCTCGTTCGCATAGATTTATAACCGCGTTCTAACCTCCTTAGATCTTGCGTCGCCATTCACTGTTCTCTGTCTAGACTTGCTGGCTTCGGGTCGAAGCATGTCGGACTGACCTTTCTAAACGTTGCACGATCTACCTGTACTGTATCCCTTGCAGTAAACTTCTTCTACCACCTGCTCGATTCTTGTGCTTCGTCCTTACCATGGGAACTCCACTACATGGTACAGCTATTATCACCGGGGCCAGTGGCCTGCTGGGATCAGAGGTTGCCGTCTCCATCGCCAAAGCACAACCCTTTGTCCACCTGTTGCTGGTGGCTCGGGATATCAGATCCGACACCGTGAAGGATGTACTAAGCCGCATCCGTTTGATTGGGCCGCGGTCCGTCGAGGTGGTCAAGTGTGATCTGGCCTGCTTCAATTCGGTGGCGAGCTTTGCACAGTATACTGTGGAGAGAGTTCGCAGTAAAGAGATTCCTCCTGTCACCCTCCTGATCAATTCCGCGGCCAGCTCGTCATACGTCACCGATCAAGTCACACGAGATGGGTACGACCCGGTCTACCAAACCAACTGCATCGCCCCGTTCTTGTTGACGGTGAGCTTGCTCGAGGCCTTCCGAGCCGGCGACGGAACCCCAAACGGCGGTGCCCGAGTCATCAACATCGGATGCGCCGCCATGTCCAAAGGGTCCCTGGACTACTTCGATGAGCAGGACCCGGACAACGTCAGCCAGGCCCCGGGAACCCCGATCAGTGCAAAGGAAGCCACCGCCCGGTTCGGAAGTAGTAAGCTGTTGATGAGCGCTGCTATGTATGCCTTGCGCCGGAGTCTGGTACTCGTGAGTGAGCCCTTAGTTATTTCTCCAGAGTGATGACTGACTGTTATTGTAGGCGGGCAACATCTCGCTCAATGTATATACGATGGACCCCGGATTTATGACCGGGGAGAGCCATCTCACCGCCTCGGCACCTTTGTCGGTGCGCATGGCGCATCAGACCCGGTCTGGACTCCGGCCCATCTTGCGGGTTTTCTCCAAGAGTGCAATCAACAAGGCTAGCGTTCCAGCCAAGGTCATTGCGAAAGTCGCATTCCAGAGGGAAACGGTAGAGAACTGGGGCAGAG
The DNA here is from genome assembly GCF_003184825.1 of Aspergillus fijiensis CBS 313.89. Classification (NCBI taxonomy): domain Eukaryota; kingdom Fungi; phylum Ascomycota; class Eurotiomycetes; order Eurotiales; family Aspergillaceae; genus Aspergillus; species Aspergillus fijiensis. Next base: position 576,243 of record NW_024468990.1, on the reverse strand, counting down.
AGCGCTATTATATCCTGGATAGCGAGTATGAGGCCGGATCCGTCATTCCCGTGTTGCGAGACTTGCCGCGCATGGATGCGCTGCTGCAGAAGGTGATGCGACAAGTCGAGATCGGTGTCAAGGGCATGGGCTCGCCCCAGTCCAGGGTGTCCCGACTAAGTGCCCACTGATCGGGATTACTCGGGTATTTGGAGTTCTCATCTTGGTCATGGCGTTCTAATCTTGCATTCATCATCTTGGTGTTGTCGTTCGAGGGAAAGGAGTTCAAAAATCCCGAGCATTCTTTGAGGCGTCTTATCGGTTTGCAATCTTGGAGTTTTTCCCTTATCTTTTTTTCTTTGCGGAACCTATGTTATGATAGGGATGTTCTGTAAATAGAGGTTATATCTGTATACGTGCAGAATCAGTCCAATGAGGAAGAGTAATTGAGTCAGTCATTCTTTCATTCGTTCATTCTTCGGCTTGAGAAATGTGGGAAGTGCTAGCAGTGATCCATGATGAAGATGGCTGCAAACGGGCGGGCGGCGGGAAGAAGATTGGGTCTCGTACCGCATTCGGGTCTGGGTCCAGGTTCGCCCGCGGATCCCACCTGGCGGCTTTTGGTCCAAAGGACCGCCTGGAGCCTACGTACCTCCTCTCTCGACGCAATCATTGCTCCGGTCAAAGCCTCGGGGGCTGTTCAGTTCCCTGCCTCCCTTGTCTTTCGTTCCGCATCTTTTCTCTTCATCACCGATCGCGGATTTGCGATATTCCCGCTGGTCTTCATTTTTCCAACCTCAATTCACCTCTTCATCCTCTCCGTCGGCTGCGATTTCATCGGTAGTCTGAGGAAGAAGTTTCTCCAACATCAGAACCTCGACAATTGGTTTGTAAAATCAAGTCGATCTCCTTAGCTGCATGTCATCTTAGGAGAGATGAACAGGCATCACGCCTTCGGCAACGGCTACGCTGCCTATCCCCGTGGCAAGAGCAACAGCTCATTCTCCATCTCCCCCCACCGGTACGCGGTCCTTTCCTCGGCGAACGTCGCGCGCCAGAATCCTGTATCACGTCGATGGGATACAGCGCCGTGTCGACGGAAACCTGAGTAGATCCGTCCGCTAACCTGGGCATTTAGTAGTTTTCAACCCCGGGCACAACCTGCCTTGCGCCGCCGGAGGCAACTCTTCCAGCGACTATGTCTTCTCTGCGGTGTCTCCCTGTTGCTCCTCGTCTTGATTTTCCCGTCGCTGCGCGCCTCCCTCCTTCCGGTGGTATCGCTCGGCCTCCTCCACCCCTACGAAGACCTTCAGATCGAGACGATCCGATACTATGACCTCTCCAAAGTGCAAGGAACCGCCAGTGGCTGGGAGCGCGGGGAGCGGGTGCTCATGTGCACTCCCCTGCGCGATGCCGCCTCCCACCTGCCCATGTTCTTCTCGCACCTGCGGAACCTCACCTACCCGCACAATCTGATCGACCTGGCGTTTCTGGTGTCGGACTCCGAGGATGACACGATGGGCATGTTGTCGCGCATGCTGGACGAACTCCAGCACGATGCGGATCCGAAGATGCCGTACGGCGAGATCTCCGTGATCCAGAAGGACTTTGGACAGCTGGTCAACCAGGATGTGGAGAGCCGACACGGCTTTGCCGCGCAGGCCAGCCGCCGGAAGCTGATGGCCCAGGCTCGGAACTGGCTGCTGAGCGCCACGCTGCGCCCTACGCATAGTTGGGTCTATTGGCGCGACGCGGATGTCTTGACCGCGCCGCAGACGATTCTGGAGGATCTGATGCGGCATGATAAGGATGTCATTGTACCGAGTGAGTTTTCCCGACTTTGATGGCCGCACGCTTGTTTGTATTATGCCCATTCTGACTAATGGTGACCAGATGTGTGGCGACCCCTTCCCGACTGGCTGGGCGGAGAGCAACCGTACGACCTGAACTCGTGGCAAGAATCCGAAACGGCTTTGGCGCTAGCCGACACGTTGGATGAAGACGCGGTCATCGTGGAAGGGTATGCTGAATATGCTACCTGGCGTCCTCATCTTGCCTACCTGCGCGACCCGTACGGAGATCCGGACATGGAGATGGAACTCGACGGCGTAGGAGGTGTCAGTATTCTGGCGAAGGCACGGGTTTTCCGCTCCGGGGTGCACTTCCCAGCTTTCAGCTTCGAGAAGCATGCCGAGACAGAAGCCTTCGGCAAGGTGCGTATCCGGCGGGGCTGTTATCTTGTTGTTGCGTGTGCATGAGACTAACCCTCGGTAGATGGCCAAGCGCATGGGGTTCTCGGTCATCGGCCTCCCACATTACACTATCTGGCATCTTTACGAGCCGAGCGTGGACGACCTGCGGCACATGGAGGAGATGGAGCAGGAACGGAAAGAACGCGAGATGGAGGAGAAAGACCAGGCCGACCGTGCCGAGCGCGTTCAGACCCTGTTCAAGGATGCCAAGACGCAGTGGGACATCGACCATGCCTTCGTCGAGGACGCAATTGCCGAGGATCAGAAGCAAGAGACCGCCGCTTCAGGTTCCTCAAGCGAGACGCTTAAGGGCTCGGAGGAAGGTCCTCTAGCGCAGCCCGCTGTGAAAGAGAGGGGTGGTGCTGGACAGAGCGGCGAGGTTTCTAGTACTCAGATAGAAGAAGCTAAGCGTTAATGGAGCTTTCTTCTGCTGACAGGTATCGAGCTATCTTCTGTTCATGTTTGACATGCCACTCCTGTGCTGGTCATAGGCTTGACGTTCTTTTGTCATGTTTCCAATGTATCCTTGCGTTTTCGTGTTCTCTGCGTTCGTTATTTTGTCAATAATCGCTTACTAGAATATTTTGCATAGTGTCGTCGACCTTATCATGATGGGTCGAATTCCGATTATAGTATAAAACATAGACTCAACCTTTTTTCATCTTCTATCCACCAATCATAATTAACCCGATCAGAGTAATTGAAGGTGTTATCCCGTAAAAAGTCACTCCATATGAGAAAAACCGACCAAATAAACCCATGTCCATGGAATAATACACCGGAAGAAACCGATAAGAGCAACCGCCCATTAAGCGGTGGCCCGTGCGTCTATCAATGCCGCGGTCACCTCCCCCCATCCAACGCGTCCCGCGTCAAATCTTCCAGTTTCCACCAGCAGAGGAGCCTCCAATCTTCCTCCTCCTCCTCCTCCTCCTCCCTTCTCATTCCTTCAATTTCCTCCTCCCCTCGAACAAATTCCTACAAGAACAACTCCCACCAGTCAGAGGAGGATACCAAAATGTCCACCCAATCCGCCCAAAGCATCCTCTTCACCCACACAGCCCCGCAACAAGGCTTCCGATTACTCGAACTCCCCCCGGAGGTCGCGGACCTCCTCGCTTCGGAGAATCCTCCCACGTACGCATTTTCCCTTTCCCTTTCTGGCCCGGAAACTTGAGGCGAGGGGGGTATGCTAACACGGAAGAAATAAAGACTATACCTCAAGACCCCCACCACCACCACCAGCAAAACGAGTGACCCGCGCGAATACGTCAATCTTTGCACTCCGACCCAGACCTACCGCATCCGTCAGGTCCAGTCCTCGAATTCTCTGCATATCTTGAGGCCCAGCGATAGGGGAGGAGGTGATACGGTCCTCCGGCGCGAGGATCTGGCTGTTGTGGATGGGAGGGCGGCTGCTGCTGTTGTTGCTGCTGCTGCACAGAAGGGGGGCCAGGGTGGGGATATGGACGTTGATGTTGAGGTGGATGTGGATGTGGATGTGGATGTGGATGTGGGTGTCGATCTCGCGGAGACGATGACGACGATCGCGAAGTGCGGGTCGACGCTTGAGTTGCATGTGCCGGAGGGGGGGTTCCGGGCTGCGGAGTTCTTGGGGGGTCTGGTGGGCAGGTTTGCGGGGGGGATGAGTGCTGCTGCTGCTGCTGCGGCTACTGGTGGTACTGGTGGTGCGGGGGTCGCGGAGGGCAAGGTGATGGAGGCTGTGTTCGCTGATATCCCGGTTTCCCGGGCGGAATGTGAGAGGGGTTGGGTCGAGGGGTGTGCGTTTGTGTGGCGGGGCAGGGCGTGGGCGCCGACGCCGGAGGTCATGATGGAGGTGTGGAAGCGGGTGGTTGATGGGGCGGTGGTGCAGGGGATTGATCTCCGTGCCCAGTTTCTGGTGGATGATCTGTGGAAGTCGGTGGTGGCGGAGGAGGATGAGGAGGAAGAAGAAGAAGGGGAGGGGCAGTTCCCTCGCGCGTTATTTGAGGCCGTCGTGCGACGCGTGGTTGAGGGGGGGGAGGGGAAGTCCTTGCTTGATGAGACGTTGAAGTGTGAGTTTTTTTGTCTTTCTTTCTCGGTTTCTGTGTGGAGGTCTTGTTGTTGTGGCTGGCTGACACTTTCGGGCTTACTGGTGTAGGGGCTAGTTTGGACAAGGATGCTTGTGTACGATGGGTTGGAGAGACGTATCTGGAGGCTATGGCGCCGATGGCGAGTGCGGCGGTTGGCCGCAGTGAGTTCCTCAACGCTTGGAAGGATCATCTACCTGAGGCTTGGAGGGAGGAGGTGGCTCTGGCTAAATTGACGGTAAGTTGGTTTCTGTTCTGTGCATGCAAAAGACGGTCTCCATTGACCTTCGTGTTAATTACAGGACGCCGTTTATCAACTGCCCGACCCGACGACCATCTGCTTCGTGACGGAATACGAACGACAGCGGTCCAAGAAGAATCTGCCCACCGATGCGAGTGCGTCAACCGCGGCCAAGAAGTCCAGAAACTGGCACGAGCTCTTCAAGAATCAAAAGCGACAGAAGCGGTGACGCTCTAATGTATTCTTCCACCAAATGCACGGCTCCGAAAATGCAGATCATAAACAAATCAGCACCAGGCATATTTCTCATTCAGGCACCACTCCACTGTCTCGCCCAATCCATGCTCGGCGCCGCTCCATCTCAACGATGCGATACTGTCCTTCTGACGGTGAACTAACTCGGCATTGGGCGCGACCATGGCCACTGCCTTTTGCAAAAGGGGTGTCGGATTCCAGAATTCCACTGTGCTCATATTCCACTTGTGTGCCTCGAGTTGCGCGCGTTTCAATATGGCAGCCATGGCCTTGACTGTCCGCTGTGTTTCTTCCGGCGACGTTGGCTCCTCGTACACCCACCGCAGAATATACAGAGTATTTTCCTCCGGCTCTGACCCGAAATTCCTGTTCCATGCACAGTATACGCGCGCTGCTTCTTCGCCAGCACCTTTCACTGCTGGGGCTTCTCTATCGGGGAAAAGAGACTTAACGAAGAACTCCTCCCTCGCCCAATGCCATTTGAGATGATCATAGTCCGGCGCAATTGCAATTTTAGGAGTGTGCGTCTTCAGGGATTCCACTCGGAGGAATTCGCGCTCTTTCTCCAGGATTTGCTCATTGCACACGCGGTCTCGGACATCTTCTGCAGTCAACGTCTTGACCTTTGGTAGGATATCTTCAGCCCCGGTCGAAGAATACTGCTCCTCAGCGATTGCTGGGAGCGCGAAATGAGAAGACAAAAATGGCTTCCAGCCGAATTGAGCATAGAAGTTCTTCCCGATGTCGGAGAAGAGGATGCTGAAGAGAGCCTTCTCCCTGCTTTCAGACTCCATATTCCAGGTGTCGACCTTCTTGCTGAGTTCCTCCATCATCCTCTTCGCATATCCCTTGCCTCTGAACTCAGGCCGGCAGTAAACACTTCCTATGCCGTGCGTTGAGACATCTTCCACTCGGCCGTCGTGCGCCAGCCAGGCCTTCTTCTTGTACGTTTCACATGAGCCTAGGATGGTTCTCTCTCCTTCAGGCTCTCTGTTATCGACCAAAATCCAGCTGGTCAGACCATGCTTGATCAACTGCTGCGCATGGAGATGGCTCTCGCGGGCAATATACGTGTCAAGGTCCAGACGGCCTTTCCAGGCGATGCTGTTCAGCTTCAGAGCTTCAATCTTCTCCGCGGGAGTTGCCGGGACTAACACGAGGTCCGGAGAATCACCCTGCGGGAGAGCAACCCCGTTGGTGTAGTTGTTATCGGCAGCAATCATGGTGTTTTTAGAATCACTTATGGGGAGGTTTCCTGTCTTGGAATGGAGAGGAACCGTGGAACGGACGGAGCTTGGTATATGTACGAAGGCAAATGACCCGGTGACGTGTTTCCACACTCAATTGTAAACGCGACGGTAAACCCCGTGGACTGTACGTATTTCACAAGTGAATGGGGGAAAGGAGGAGCTGCAAGGGGTGAGGGGTCTTTGGTAATATAAGAAATGAATGCCCTGGCTCGATGACGATACGGCAAGCTAACAACAATGGTACCAAAGGAAGTCAACTCCGACGGGGAAGGTTTCCTATTCGCGGTGGTGGCCGAGGACAAGCGACGACAAGCGACGCCTTTTCCCAGTTGAGATGCGTACTGTACCAACTTAACCGAACTATACTTCGAATGATGTAGGTCAGCTGCAACTGTTCACGCTTGTTTGGATCGGGCGATGACCAATGCCAATGGTAGAGTGCTGCTAAAATAGGTGATGTTGTAAGGCGTGTGTCTTGAAGATCTGGGAAGGTCACGATTATTATGGATAGGTAAATTTGATAGTAGCAAAAGACAAAAGTAACTAAAAACTACATACCCCGTCGCTAGCCTTTCAATTCTTGATAAACCGGAGCTCCGGCTTATCGGGGGCCGACGGGGGAAGGAAGAAGGAAGGAAGGAAGGGAGGGGGGGGGGCTGTCATTCTCCAGATCCAGGAGGCGGTCAGCCAGGCAGCTACCACTTACTGCTTCCCCTCTCAGCTCCTTTTCCCTTTCCCCAGAGCCGTCAGTCGTCAGTCAATCAACCACTTCTTTTTCCCCACTACGATATGCTAATATTCAATCCATGCTATGTTGATGTGTTTCCCTTTCCGCCACTATCCCCTGCTTCCAACATCAACTTTCACCCATCCTTCACTCAGGAAGCCTGGCAACTTCTAAAGTCTTCATTCACTGAGAGAGTGTTTATTATCTTCGGTTTGTCAAGCCGTCGTCGCTCTTTCACACATTCAAAGCATTTATCGGTGGGCAGCTTTTTATTGTTATCAGTGCCTATCCTAGCCTAGCCCGCAATCTCCCGCCCGTGCTTGACCAAAGCTAGCGCAGATCACAAAGCCAACACCATCACAGCTCACAACTTCTCTACTCATACTCAGCATCTGTTTCATGAACACTAATTGTGTGCCTAGTCCAACGTTACCTGTAGTACCTACCATCGTATTCACTTCGCCCCTGATCGGCATTTATCCTGCTTTACAACATGATTTACAAGACACTGTACTCGGTGCATGATTCCTTAATCTAGCCTTCGGCCCATTTCCCATACCAAAGGACCATTATCCTACCAACTAGATCCGACGAGTCGCAGAAAAACATTTCTCCGGGTCTCTTTGATCAACTTCTCCGAATGCAACCATGGCATCTCGTCATCCCTACGCATCTAGCGTATCGCAAGTCCTCCGGGAATTAGAGGAGTTCCAGACCATGGACTATGAGAGCGCCTATTATGGCTTTGATGGAGACCTCCTGCTGGCTGACTTGGATCAGGCCGGTCGCTGGGGAACGTCCGCGAACAATAATGAGCCAAATCACGACCCATCCTCCGCAGATCAAAGGCCTACGAAGAAACAAAGGACAGATCGATCGATGCATGAGGGGGCTATCCCAGCAGTGCACACTCCGCACCGCAACACTGACCTAGACTCAAATGCCGTGCAACAACAACAACAAAGAGCTTCAAAGGGTCTTCCTGTGCTCATTGATCTTACAGAAGATGATCACCCGCTAACCGAGATCTTGGAGATCTTCCCAGACATTGATCCCGATTATTTAAAGGGCTTGATCGATCGCCATCTTGCGCTGGTGTCTCAAGCAAAGACAGAGATTCTGCTCACTGCCACTGATAAAGACTTAGCAAAAGGCGCTGTCATCGAAGAAATCCTTCAGAACCCTTCTTACCCCAAGAAGCAGAAGAGACTTAAGAGAACACTTGACGAGCGTGACTCAGTCTCCAAGAAGGAAGACGATACCCAGAAGTGGCTAAAAGCTATCCCTCAAAGAGGAAGTCCTCTGTACCTTGAGATCACGTAAGAGAGTCTCCTACCGGTTGTCCCTCTATACGAAGCAAGCTGAAGATCACTTTTTAGTGCTCGGTTGTTGGCGATTGAATTCCCTACTGTGCCCTGGCCATATATCCAGAACCTTACCCTGCACAAAAGAGAGTTATACGCTGCATATCTCAGTCTGTATGCCCTGGAAGACCCTTCGGCCAAGTCATCCAAGCCTTACACGAACGAACGGAAACGCAATCCTCGCTCACAGACAAGCCTATACATGTCGTACCCGGAAACTCTACCGATCATGAAAGACATTCAACGCGAACTCCAGGCGGCTGCAGAAGCTGCAAAGCAGAATAAGGAGATGAATGCAGGTAGGTCATCTTCCCTGGATACGGAACTCCAGTCTCTGACGCTTGATGGCAACGAAGCGGTCCCCCGTAACAACTTCGAAGATGTCGACGACAAGGAAGCCGAAGAGCGCAACATTCAAACAGGAAACCTAGTGGAATGCCAGTGCTGTTTCGAAGAGGTCCCCGCGAACAAAGCCTTGCCGTGTGAAGGACTTGAAGTTCATTTCTTCTGCTATACTTGCATGAAGTCTTCGGCAGAGACACAGATTGGGATGATGAGGTACAAGCTACAATGTTTTGACGGAAGTGGATGTCAGGCAAAGTTTGATCGGTACGGGCTTGAGCGTGCCTTGGGAGCGAAGATCATGCAAAAGCTCGATGCTCTGCAGCAGCAGGACGAGATTGAGCAAGCTGGGCTGGAAGGCCTTGAGTCCTGTCCCTTCTGCGACTTCCAGGCGATATGTGCTCCCGCCGATGAGGATCGAGAGTTTCGATGCAGGAACCCTGACTGCGAAGTGGTTAGCTGTCGTTTGTGTAAGGAGAAAAGTCATCTCCCGAGCAGCTGCGACGAGGCTAGGAAAGACAAGCGACTCCCGTACCGCCATCGCGTGGAGGAGGCTCTGAGTGAGGCACTCATTCGGCCTTGTCCAACCTGCAAGGTCAAGATTGTCAAGACTGATGGCTGCAACAAGATGACCTGCTCGAAATGCGGGACTCAGATGTGCTATGTCTGCAACGTCAAACTCGGTGCCACCTACGAACACTTCAACCGACCGCCAAACCATTGCCGCTTGTGGGATCAGAATGAAAGATTCCCACTTGGAAGACAGGTTGAACAAGAAATTGAGCAAGTCGAAGCAGATGCTATCGCCAAGATCCTGGCAGAGAACCCTGATGTCACCGAGGAAGAGATCCGAGTGAATCGTCCGGGACAGAAGCAGAAGGCTAGACCGCCCCGGCCAGGTCGACCACAAAATCGGCATGCAAGACCTCCTCAGCCAGATCGCGCGCGTCAGCCTGTTCAACCTCAAGTTCGCCTCAATATTCAGGTCCCTCGGATTCCACAGCCAAACCAGCCGCGTCAACCTATGCAAGCGCCGCAGCACATACAAGCGCCTCGGGTCATACGGCAAGCTGATCCTGCTAACGTCCCCTTCAGAGAACCTTACAACAACCACGTGCAAGCTCAGACAAATCGAGAGCCACCCGACAGAAATTACTATGCCAACAGAATACAAGATATTTACGCCGGTGGACTTCCTTGGAATGCTCCTGGCAACAATTACCCTCTTCCCAATCCACAAATAAATCAGATAAACCCTGGCGAAGCTGGCTTTCTACCGCAGGGCCACCCTCCCAACAACCCAGTGGTAATGCCAATTGATCCTCCTCCTTACTACTCTTGGAACCAAGGCCAGGCTGTACCCATGGCACCACGCTTTCCTCGGCAGAACGTCGTAAACAACCCTGCGCCTAATCCGGTCGGGCCGGGACAAACCATCCAATATCCACCCTACTACGTACCACCTGTCGTTTCTCAGAACGCTCGACGAGCATCCGGCGGACTGGGAGGATATGCTCGCGACTAATTCCAGTGCTGGAAGCTTTTCGCAGACATTGATCCTACCACTGTGATTGTCCGTTGAAATGCTACTTGCTGACCATGTGGCGTTGACCATGACAGCCTCCTAGCATTCACGCATTTTGGTCTTTTTGAATAAATTTAGGGCCTCTATCCCCTGCCTTGATTGGGTTGGTCTTGGAGAGAACAAGAGTCAAGAATATCATCCCATTTCGCTGACTCCAGCTGCCTTCTTTGCTTTTGCATTTTTCTATTAACCATCCACGGTCGAGCAAGCGTTAAGGAGTTCAGGCGTCCCATCTTCATCATCATCATTGTCATCATCGTCATCGTCATCGGTTGTCTCACGCATCACCACCAATCGGTTCTTTCTTGGCTTGGCATAGCCTGGCATAGCTTGACTTCTTGCGCAACAACTTTGCTTGTGCGATCCCTCTGAGTTCTAAATTCCCATGGCAAGGAGACAGACATGTAGGCAGACAGACAGGCAGATAGATGAATCATATTTCCCTGAAAGATATCGGGGACCTGGACTTCGTGCTCCCCAGAGTCGGGAGATATAGGACAACCTATACTTTGGATGTCGTCATCGTCTCATCGTATGGCTTTTCCAAAGCTTTGGGGGTTAAGCTCCAGGGCCATGTTCCCATGCTCACGAACGTAGCCCACTCACTCTCCTCCACTGGATCAGCAGCGTAGGTTCTCCAGGCTACCACGGTTACGGACTCGTCATCACCACAAACACCGACTAGTTCTATGTACCTATCCCAAGCAGAAAGCACAGTTACTTATATCAACACCGAACCCGACCTAGGTTGACAAAAGTCCCTTCCAGATGAAGCAGAGCGTTCCCAACCCCAACCCCAACCCCAACCCCATCCGTCTGAACCCGGTGAGGACACAGTAGAGAAACGAGAAAAGGCAACGAAAGGAGGGCGGGCCATTCATTCAACGCGATCCTCTCCCAGAAAAACAGAGTCGGCAGACTTCCACTCGTTTCCATTCTTCCTTCATTTCCACCTCCAAAAGCAAATTCTAAAGCACAATCGTAATCCTAATATCTCGAACACTGGACACGCTACCTACCTACCCTACTCTTTCCAGACTATCAAATCACCCGCTGGGCAGCGGTTTGTGGCATCCCGAGACAAATACATAAACCCATTCGCAGCTTGGACTCTCCCCAATGCCCCGATCCTGCGCATTGAGTTTTCCAGTGTTCCGTGGTTGGATTGAGGGGGGGGGAGGATGAAAAGTGCGGGGGGGAAAGTTTCCATTTCTTCATGGTGACCCATCTCATTGGTTGTTATTCAATATTTATGTATGTCATGTGTGTAGTTTATAGTAGCCTGAACTATGCGCTTCTTGTTTTTTCTCTCTCTCTTTTCAAGGTGGGATTTCATGCTTTCGGAACTTGAAATTTTGGGCGAAACACACAAAGACTCGAAGCAAACACGGGGACGAACAGGGGAGAAAACCGGATTTTCATGAAGGGGTCGGAGAGGGGGAAGTTTAAATGCGACGAGCTCGGGGGGGAAAAAAGGCTGGCTGGCGGGTGTGCCAGTGGTGGTGGCATCTCCCGTCAAACCACATGATTAATTACAAACAACTCACCCAAATAAGTTACCCCCTCGGGTCACTCGGCTCGAGGCATAAAAGCATAAATCACCCAGGACAAACAAGGCAGGCAGGCAACCTTTCCATGGCGCTGAAATTGGCCGGTGATATGAATTTGCTAGGATCATATAGTTGGAGAGAGAACGAGCTCGACAAATGATAGGAGAGAGAGAGATACAAATAGGAGATGGTATGGAAGATGGTGAGTCCCTTGAAGAGAGGATGTGAACAAGTAGAGAGATATGAAAGTAGGGAGAAAGAAGAAAGAAAGAAAAAAAGAGTAATGAAAGAAGTGATAAAGAAATGACAATCGAAGTGATAAGAAAAGGAACGTGACAAAATGATGATCAGGAAACATTCAAAACGAAGAGCGAGCACAGAAAGACAACAAAAGATATCAACCAAATCTATGATGATGCCATGCGAGTCCCAAAAATCGTCCGCTCCCCATTTTATATATTTGCGCCGCTCAATCGACGACAATTCCTAAATTTCCTCGTCCATCATGTATGTTCGATCATTGGCCACGCTAAATAGAATGAGATATATGAAAAAAAGAGAAAGATAATGAGTAAAGGAGCAGAAAGTGTCTGGTCGGAAAGTCCCAATGGACTAGACAAAGAGGATGCGGCGATCGCGATTGAAACGGAGTTCATGGCGGATGCTCCGAATCCACGGGTTCGTTGAACTTTTGCCGCGCCTCCTCCACCCATAGTTCCAGTCGAAGTTCACCAGCTTCTACCCGGCGTACTGGGACAGTCTTGGCGCGTCCGTTTGACACTTTCGGGGGTGGCGGCTGCGGTTCGCCATTTCTCAACTTCGAGACCGAATACGGCGCGGTACACGATCTGAGGTGGACTTTGCCCGGTTCTGCGACAATCCATGTCTGTTCTTCGGTCGTAGATCCGGCCGGGGGAAGAGCGTCCTCGCGCACTTCGATGCAGACGGTAAAACTGAACTCGTCATCTCGAGGCAATGGCGTCAGCCGTGCGCATGCAGATGCCAGGCGGGCGAGGCAGGCGCGGAACTGTGCTTCCAGGTCGACCGTGGGAGGAGCGGGAGCTCGATCGGGCAAAGGAATGCCTGCCTTGGAGGGATCCTCCTTTCGATCCTCAAAGGTGGTGTGAATCTCCCCGGCGGGCACGCGGGGGAAGCCCGACAGATCGAACGCATATCTTTCGAGGGGCTGGTTGGTACGGAGAGAAGAAATAATGATGCTGACAGCGGTGATTGTGCCCTTCAAGATTTCGGTTCCGACCGCGATCGACGCATCATTGATGTAGTCACACACCTTCGGGTGACGGGATTGCCGGACAGGATAATTGTACGCCCGGACAGGGAGGAACGTTGCTCGCGGGTAGACTGACCGGAGGAACAGGATCTGGTGTATCGATACGGTGAGGAAGTTGGTGAAAGATGCCGCCAACGCAGACTGGTTGTTGGGCAGCGACTTCGGGGCGGTGACAGGAGTTGAGAACGTTGTCATGGTGGTTGTAACGGAAGGGATTGTGGTACTCTCACTGGCAATAGGCATTGCCGTCGAAGGCTCTGGTATCGTCGTTTCCACGGGAGAAATGGTATTGACGGGATCTCGGAGATTCTGAGTGCTGTTCCACCCTGAGGCTAATCATCGCTCTGCCTTTATCGAGTCACGCGAGTCAATAAACTGTTGTCTCTTCCATTTATAAAAGACGAGTGGCGTTCTTCGGGGGGGGGTTATCCCAGTCTAAAGATTGTCTGTGACGTGACAGGGGAATTGAGGGGGGTGGGAGAAAGTGGTGGGGATGGTGATATTGAGGAGGGAGGGGAAGGAGGGGTGGAGAGGGGAGCAACCACGATTCGTGATAGACAAGTAAGTGGTTTGGATACAGAGCAATGCAAGTTGCGAAAGATAAGCGACTTGAGTCAGGAGGGAAAGAGGTCGGGAAGTCGGAGGGAGAGGGAGCAGGAGATAGAGGACAAGATGTGGAAGCGACCAGTGACGGTGAAGTTGTGTTAAGGTAACTTAGTAGTGGTGGTGGGTGGTAATTGTGGTGGTGTTGGTGATGAAAGGTCAAGGAAGAGGCATGATGGGGAAATGGGAAACCACAGAAGAGGGGTGATTGTGATAATGGTCGGTGGTGGTGATGGTGGTGAAACAAGGGGAGAGAGAGGTAGAGGAGGGAGGATTAGACATACGTTGGGTGGACTGGACAACGAGACAACCAAATCTCAGAGCATGGAGGACTTCGTTCGTTGCGATCGTGACAAACGGCGAGGTGAGAGGGGGGGGGGGGGGGGAGAGAGAACCGTAATCGGAGTATTAGAAAAGAGAGAGGGGAGAGAGAGAGATAATGCGGTGATGATGTTGATGATGATGATGGAATTTCTCTTTTTCCCCTGCCCTGGTTGGATGTCCTTTCCCAATTAATTTTCTTTTTTTTTTCCTTTTTTTTTAAGAAAAGGTCCCTCTTTTTCCTTACAAACTGCCTCCCTGAACAACAAACAACAACCACAACGGTAACCACCACCTTTTCCACTGAACCCTCTGCGAAAAGGGAAGAAAAAAACGGGAGAAGGGAAAAGAACAGGGAAATAAGAAGAAGAAGAGAGCACAAACGGATTTTTTTAACTTATACTTCTCTTTCTTTTCTTCGTTCCTTCTTTTCTTCTCTGAAATGTCTTGCGCCAACAGAGACAAGAAGCGGAGGGAAACTGACAGATGGATGGATGGATATGGGACCGACCCTTCTGATTGAAGAGGGGAGAGGGGCGGCGGCGGCGGGCGTGAAAGGGAGAGGTGGGCTACTGCTGGCTGCTTAAGTTGCTCTGAACTGTATCGGATTGGGATAAGCCAAGGTTTCCCAGGGGAGCCCGCTTAAGATCCCGGAGCTAGTGAGGGTAAATCGTGAATATAGTGAATGTGAAAGAGTAAAGACACCCGGGGTTAATACAAGAAGCCAGAAGAAAAACACCAAAACTAAATTGCAAGAGAAGAGAGAGGGAATGGGGCAGAAGAAGAGGAAGAGGTAAGGAGAAGAGAGAGAGAGAGAGAGAGAGGAAAGGAGAAGGAAAGAGAAGGAAGAGCGAGAAGAGGGAGAGTTTGCGGGCAACTCAACTACTCAAGTCTTTCGGAGGGGAAAGCTTGTCGGGCGACGACGAGTCGTTACCTTAGTTAACTAAGAGCAGAAGGCGCCCAAGTCATCCATTCTCATGGCTGTCTCTTTTTAGACTACACTACTAGGTAATCATTAATTCCGTAGTTACGGAGACTGAGTACGGAGTACGGACCATACTACCCATACCTAGTACTCATTCATACTCACCACTCTCCTCTCCCCCTCTGCCTGCACCCCTCTCCCCGTCACGTGGTTGCGTCATGGGTGTGGATGCCCTGCAGCATTCAGCTCAATCATCCATTCTTACCATTCGTTACCTTACCATCTGACGAATAGGCAGGATAGGCAGGATGTACAGTACTGTACAACCCCCCCGAAAATGAGGATTGTCGTTCAGCATCTTGCAAATCCAATCCTTCGTCCTCTACATGGAGTTGAGGCTGGGCTAGGACGGAATGAACCCGACTATAGCAATCTTAGGAAACGAAAACGGTGTAAATTGTAAAGGGAGCAGCATACGTAGAGGCGAAAAGGATTCGGTCATTGTGCATTATAACTTCCCCTCATTGACCATTCAGAGCACGGGGGCAAACTGCAGACAAGTACCTACTAGTAGACACACCCTAGGTACATGTTTGAGTAAATTCAGTGCAGGTGAAGAAAGAACTCCCTCTTCCCTTTGCTTGACTCGGTCCGAAAATCAGACACAGAAAAAAAGGAAAGGAAAGGAAATACCGTGGACAACACCTGGTACTGACAACGAAGGTGGAAGGGAAAGTGCCCAAAGTTCATCATCAACATTCCCCACTCGTTCTGTACCGAGCAACAATGCGCATTCGCTGGTTAGTACCGCCTCTTCCGTTTGCCAGGCCGATCATCTGCTACCAACACTTGACTCGCACAACAAACGGATGTGACAAGGAAAGGCGTGGAAAGCAGAAATGCCAGCCGTGGTTGACCGACGGCGGTGGGTATCCTGGCTATAAGGAACCAAAGTCTAATTGCATACTGGCTGAGATTCTTCCCACTGCGAAAAACGGGTCTTCCACCACTACATGTGCTCTACTCAACCCGGAAATTCATTCAGTGGTCTGTCTCCAAGAGGTGTGTGGTGCAGCCTGCCTTATTAGCCCTTCCCCCCAGCTCTGGAGATATCAGTCTGATATCACCCCCTGGGTTTTAGCGACGATCATGGCGAGTAAGTTATTCTTCGTAGAGAATTATTCATCCGTCCGTCCTCCACATTGCTCAGCGACATCCTTGACTTGCGGGTACTGACTCTGGTAAGTATGTATGCACTGTGCTGGATACTGTATGATCAAGAGTTTCACTGCAGGACTTCATTGCCTTCTTATTACATACAGCTGCCTTTTGTTCTTACCCGAGGTTATTGGCTTGATTAGTTGTGAAACCCAGTCAGCCTTGAAGTACAGTAAGTACGCTCGCATACCAGACATTTGCCCTCCAAGCAATGAATCATTCTACTTCTTTCCTGTTTAGGGGGATTTGCCGCCCCTCAGGTGCTCAATTTAAATAATCAATAATAACTTGCCGGTTTCTCCCCTGCCTTTAACCAAACCCCACCATGATCAACTTTAGTTAACTAAAGTACCAAGTTACTCATACAATTAATCAGCCTCCTCTTCCTCACCTCCCCGGGCCCATCAAAAATCTACAACTTACCCGAAATTCTTTACATAACCATACCCAACGCCACTGGAGCCGCCTCCTTCCCCCTCCCCGCGGGAGCCTTTCTGTACCTTTCCTATGGTCACCGGTACACATATTCGCTGCCGGGTACCTTACCTAGGTACAGTTTCTGGAGTACCTGGGTTCGTCCCAAAGTACCCGATAGATACCAGCAATCAGACCACCTCCCAGGGGTATGAACTCGGATCTCAATCAGAGCCTACCGAAAAAGAAAGCGCCCTACGGCGATAGTCGAAGATTGCCCATCCTCACCCTCCGCGAACCATAGACTGCACCATAGGCTGCATGACCGTCAACCACGACGTTACTTTATCAACCATTAAAGTTCTCACGTCACAGATATCCCTACGGAGTACATAAGAACATCATCCGTTGGGCGGACACTTACCCGCGGATTAGATTGCTCCATTACTCAAAGTGATCATCGTCACTCTTGCTTTTCTCGAACACCCGAACCAGATCTTCTCCACAGGACGCCACACGCCCAGAGGGGAGATCCATAACTCGGGTAGACTAAACAACATCCCTCTTTTCCCTCGCACATTGCTGCCAAGTGCTAGACTAGAATAATGCTAACAAAAACTCGCTTGCCCGTCAGCTTTTTTTTCTCTCCTTTTTTTTTCGCCCTCGCCTGATCACTACCTCAAAGAAGGACCCATGCTATCCGTTGGCTCACTGCGGGCCACTACATCTAACGCTCAAAAACATTTGTAGAGTCGGGTAGCCCGTACCAACATCTCATCCCGCTGATACCAGCCGATTTTTTTCGAATCCCCACTACGTTGCCCCAACTATCACGGGCATTCTTTCTTGGAGTATAATGCACCTTGATTCGCGTAAGAAGCGTTTCAACGCCTTGGTCTGCCTGGGTGATATTCGCAGTTGCCGCTGATCATTGCGAAGGCAAGAAAGGGACCGGTGTCGTCAGGGAGCTGGGGCGCGCAGATCTTGATATAAATATCAACGATCGTTGCGGAAGGGCCACATGCTGGAGAAAAGCCTGTTTGTTTGCCCTGGCGGGACAAGGTCGAAGTACTGAGTATCATGGGTCAACTGAACATGGGATGCCTACGATCAGAGGCACACGTGATGGTTTTCAGTCGCGACCCAAATCCGGGGTAAAGACGATAGTCGAGGGATCTTCCCTGGCACCGAAGACCCTTGTAGGACGAAGGCTAAATCGGAGGTTGGATTTGTCTCACGAGCGTGATCGCGAGATGTACTAGGTACTGATTATCTGTAGAGGTGTGGTTCTTGATAAGATCTTGCCCAGGGATAAGCGCATCGATCGATATCCTTGTCGTCTAGCAGTCAGGGATGGCTTCCTACACAGTTGATGCAGACGATCCGCTTCACGCCCCAGCAACATAGATAAAGGATTTGTGCTCTCAATTGTGAAGCGCACCCTCCTTATCTTCGGCGATGAGCGTCTCCACCGATTGGTGTACCTGACGTCCCTGGGCTGGTCTCGCTAGTGGGTTACTTAGTTATCCTGTCTTTCAAACCCGCAGAGTATGATGTGGCTTCTTTGGATCTCGGGAAAAGGTATAGTTGCACCCATTAGCAGATCAATTGACAGGTGACGAGCCTTTCCATTTCTAGAAATCCATTCTGTGCTCTCGGCATTGCACTCAGATCCATGGCTGACAGATTCGTCGTGATTGATACATTGCCCATACAAATAGCAGGGGCATATATTTCGATAGCATTGAAAGTCCACAGGTTGTGCCGTCGAGATGAGCTAGATAGGGAATTAGCACTCTGGGGTCAGATCAGATCATGCAAGGAAGAGGAAGAGGAAGAGGACCGACCGCATTGAAGGAGTCAAGTCAGACATGTCACCAGTTGCTGTCTCGGTTGTAGCCCCTCTTTCTCTCTTCCCCCCACCCACCGGAGCAAGCGATAAGTTAAGTTGGGGAGATCCTCGAGTCTCACCGCCTTCCCTTCTGCCGCCCGCTCTTCTGCCCCTCCTCACGGTTGTCGCGACAATTCGCAGTGCTGATTTGATCTACTGTCAATGCCAATTACCACCTGAACCGTTTATCGGGTATCAGAGACTGAGGGGACAAATCAACACAGGAAATTCTGAAAATCCCCCACGGACATAAACATCTTAATACTCTCTCTCGTACATAACCATCTCTTTCCAACACCTATCCATTCTTTATACAAATTCCCGTTTACGTCTTCTCGCCCACCATGGAGCAAGAGCTCCTGTCGCTGCTTGCAGACACCCAGTCGTCGGTGGCTGATACCAGAAAGGCCGCCGAACTACAGCTTCTGCGTCTCTACTCCAACGAGACCTTCCCCCTCGCTCTTGCCGCGATCGCTTCTCACGATTCTGTCCCTACCAACCTCCGCCAGTCTGCCCTTTCCGTTCTCCGGACCTTCATTGCCGCGTCCTGGTCTCCGGTTCTCGACGAATTCAAGGGCCAGGTACTTGTCAGCGACGATAACAAGGTGCAAATCCGGCGCGCACTCTTGGAGTTAGCTACGGTCAAGGAGACACCGGAGCGCAAGGTGAAGTCGTCCGCTAGCTTTGCTGTCAGCAAGATCGCCAGCGCCGATTTCCCCGAGCAGTGGCCGGAGCTTTTGCCCTCTCTACTTCAGATCATCAATGACACCAACAGCACAGCCGGGGCCCTGCACGGCGCCCTGAAAGTCCTTCTGGACTTGGTCGATACCGGCTTCAGCGAGGAGCAGTTTTTCAACGTTGCCCGAGACCTAGTTACCTCGCTCTTCAATGTGGCCACCAACGAATCAAGGAAGCCCATCTTGAGAGCATTGGCCGTGGCGGCCTTCCGTGCTTGCTTCGATACCCTGGAGATGGTGCTTGAGCAGCACAAGACGGCGGTTAAGCAGTTTATGGACGAGGTGCTCAATGGCTGGTCTCCGTTCTTCATCGCGACACTCAAGGCACCTCTACCACAGGCTCCCAGCGAGCATGAAGAATCCAAGGACAGCGAGATCCCGTCTCAGTGGAGGGGCGCTATTGGTTTGAAGCTGCAGGTCGTCAAGGTACGTCACTGGAGTAGTGGCCTGCAAACTCACTATTTTTGTTCTTGCTGTGCTAATATTGCCCTGTTCGTTAGACCCTGATGAAAATCCGCATGGTGTTTCCTGGTTTGATGACGCCCCAGAGCCCAGTATACTTCTCGACGATCTGGACCGAGTTGTCCAACATCCAACCAACCTATCACGGATTCTATATCGAGGAAGAGAGACAGGGTCGCTTGGAAGATGTGGACGGACTCCCCTACACACTAGATTTCCTGGTCCTGGAGGAGCTGGATCTCATTCAGACGCTGTTGAAGGCACCGCCCGTCAAGGCAGAGCTTCAGCAGCAGCTACAGAATGCTGGACAGGCGGCTGCCACCTCAAGCTGGTTGCCAGAGATCCTGAAACTAGCCGGTTCATATGCTCAGATCACTTCGGAAGAAGAAGGTTTGTGGGACATCGATGTAAACCTCTTTCTCTCCGAAGAGACCTCTGTCACTGCCAACTACACGCCCCGCACTTGCAGTGGAGATCTAGTCATCAAGCTGGGCGAATGGCTCAAGAATACTGCCGTTGAGGGTCTGCATGCGCATCTCAATACTGTGTTCTCTGATCCGTCTTCCACGTAAGCAGCCTTCCCCAAAATGTTCTCGTCAGGTACTAACGCCATGTTCAATTCTCAGGTGGAAGGCTCGCGAGTCTGCCCTCTACATTCTGAGCCAGATTCTCCGGGACTTCAACGAAGTTTCTCAGCAGGTTCCCGCCGGGCTTGCTAATGGGTTCAGCAACTTCATTCAGTTTGCTATTCAACAGGAAGAGGAGTTCTTGCGGGCCCGCGGCTATCTCGCCGCTGGAGTTCTCTGCCAGGTAGCAGATGAGTCTTTCCAGCAAACCGCGGTTTCGTACCTCGAGGCTTCTCTCAAGGCGGTGGCTAAGGATCCCTCCGAGGTCGTCAGGGTGTCCTGCATCCGGGCACTACAGGATCTCATGCCATCGCTTCCCTCCAGCGCCACCGTTCCACTTCAGGCCGCCGCCATCTCCGCGCTGTCAGACTTCATTTCCTCTCACGACATCTCGGAACATTCTGACAGTGACGATCTCAAAGTCACCCTCGCGGAGACCCTGCGCGATACCATCATCGTCAACCCAAGTGTGGTCTTGTCCTCGAATGCCATCGATGTGCTATTCAACATCGCCAGCAATGGACCTACTAACTTCCAGTTGACGATGATTGTCACGGAGGCCTTTGAGGACATTGTGGAAAATATCTCAGAACAAGGCCCCGAGTCCTTTGTTCGCCTTTGTGAGAAGGTTCTCCCATCCTTGACTGGAGCGATCGATGTTGGCAACCTGACTCAGGAGAACGCTCTGACGAACTTCGCCGCGGACCTCATTCGAGCTCTCGCGGAAAGAGCTTCGGAGCCCCTCCCTAGTGGCTTTGTCGAGGCCGTCATGCCCAAGTTGAACCGCCTGTTACTGGATTCAACAGATGCGGAGTTGATTCGTCCTGCCACAGAAGCCGTGCGCCACATGCTTTCACACGATTTCAACCAGTTCGTCTCGTGGAGAGATCCCGACAGTGGCAAGGAGGCGATCGAAGTTGCCCTCATCATCATCGATCGTTTGTTGGGGCCGGCTGTTGATGACAATGCGGCAACCGAGGTGGGACAGTTGGCAGCCGAATTGGTCGAGCGGGCGGGTTCCGAGCGACTTGGACCTTACCTGCCACAGCTTCTCCAGGCTGTTGCCCAGCGACTTGCAACTGCGCAGCAGGCCCAATTCATTCAGAGCCTCATCCTTGTCTTCGCCCGACTGACGCTCGTCAGCGCGCGTGAAGTTGTCGACTTCCTGTCGCAGGTGAACATCGGCGGCCAGAGCGGCCTTCCCATTGTCCTCAGCAAGTGGCTGGAGAACTCGGTCAACTTCGCCGGCTATGATGAGATCAAGCAGAACATCATCGCGCTTGCGACGCTGTACAACCTGGAAGATCCTCGCATCTCCCAGGTGCAGGTGAAGGGCGATCTGATTATCCAGGACACGGGTCGCATCCGCACCCGGTCCCAGGCTCGCAAGAACCCCGATCAGTACACGACAGTGACCGCGCCCTTGAAGATCATCAAAGTCCTGGTTGAAGAACTGGCCGCGGCCTCGGGCAACAAGGAGATCGACGCCGCCACTGCGGCTGCATTGGAGGAAGAGGGCAGCGACGATGACGACGAATGGGAGGACGTTCCGGGCAACACCCTCGACCTCAACCTTGGAGTCACCAAGCAGGAGCTGATGGCATTCGGTGAGGGTGGCAGTGAGAGTGTGTTCGGAGTGCGCAAGCGTGACGATGAAACTCAAGGCTTTCTGCTGGACTTTTTCCGCAATGCCTCCACGAAGCCCGACTTCCAGCAGCTCTTTACGGCACTGACTCCGGCCGAGCAAGAAAAGTTACACAGCTTGGGTTAAAGGATGACACCAGCTGCCATTGTGCTTCAGTCCTCATTTATCGGTGAGTGTGCTCGAGGCTTCAGTTCGGGTCTGCTATGCAAGTGACGAAGCATTGAGACAGAACTGCGCATTCTAGATAATTAGAGTACATGACCAAAAAAATTAATATCTGGATCATCCCCTCGAGGAGAGACTAACACGGTTGTAGCTCGTAGGAACATTCGATCATTTATTCTACAGTAAGAAAAGCACCGGGCCCTGACGAACTCAAACAGCGCTACACAAACTCTCTGAGGAATAAGTCCGGAGATAGAGTCAATTATCACCGATCGATGTCGCAGGATGATTAAACACCGGAGGGGAGGGGCATCATCTCGGGAATCACCCACGACCCGAACCCAATGAATGCTCGACGACCTGATTACTACGTCGAGGTACTTTGTTAGTGGGTAAAATTGAGCTCGGGGATTTTTAGGAGATGTAAGCCTTCCCCCTTCCCCCCATGAGCCGTCATGGAGAAGAAATAACCAAAAGAAAAAGCAAAGCTCGCGGGGGAAGGAGCAATAAAGTTCTTTCTTCATTTCCTTGCTGTTCAATCAAGGAAAGTTTCCGTGTGTCAAACATCCCACTTGACCGGTACAAGTACTGTACAGGTACAGGTACAGCAGGCTGAGGGAAACGATAGGGAAGGTTGGAAGGGGGCAAAAAGGGAGAGGAGGGATCTATCTTTTCCCCTAGTTAGCCTGTAGACTTACCAGTAGTTAACGTTAACCGGACCATCTCGAACCATTCCCAGACAAGTAAAACTACTAGTCAACCTGGAATGAGGATGCAAGATTATTTTGCAAAGGGATATCTCGATCCAATTCAAGCAATCAAGAATTATTCAATCCCTTCCCACCCCGTTGATATTACTCTATGGGAATCAAGCACATTCGGTTTTCGGTTTTCCATTTTCAGTTTTCAGTAGTCTTGAGAGGGGACCGACCCCTCGGTCCAAGGCTTGACGGTTTGACAGGAGAGTACCTTAGTCTATGGAACGGAGCTCTGTGTGACACTGGGAGTCACACTGACACTGACACTGACACTGACACTGATACTGACGGCTGTGACACACTATGGGAGGGGGACGGTTTTAGCGGTGCGGGGGGGGTGCAGGGGAGGGGGCTTCTTCTTGTTTGTCTTGGTTTTTTGTTGGCTAGGTGCATTGTACCTGGGTGATGGATAAGATTGTTGAATGCCTCGTCTACTTGTTTGTGTCAGTGGGACTTTTTTCTTTTTTGTTTTTCCCTGGTCTCATTGATTTTAGTTCGGTGGTTTGTCGCTGGCTTGTGTTCGCTATCCTGCTCTTGGGCGAGGATGTTATTACTAAGAAGGGGGGAGGGGGAAAGCGACGGAGGAGTCGGGTAGATCAGTACAGCTACAGGTACTGACTGTACATGTACTTGTTGATCGAAGATGGGTCGTTGCGGAGTAACTTACTGTACATACTACATACAGTGAACTTACAGTTGATGTGATGAGAATTCCAAATCATGCCTCTTAGGGTACAGAGTACGCTACCTGAGCTGCTACCTAGAGTACTGGACTATGTAGCTAGGGTTTAGTGGGAAGGCTGGAAGAGGGGGATGTCTTATCTAGCCAATAAGTGGGTGAAGTAGTAAATGGGAGAGATCGATTTCCACCAGCAAAGTGGGTGGGTTTTGGTGATTGTTGATTGGGGTCGTCGATCTCCTGGGGCGGATTCTGCGGATGTACTTGTCAGATTCTTGTTTGTTTGTCTTTGCTGCTTGATCACCTCTCTGTAAGGAGACAAGAGATACGTAGGGAGTAACTTATACGTGTAAGTAATAAGCAAAGAGTCGATAAGGGAGGCAGAATCAAGCGAAGCAAGAAAGAACTTGCTAGGAGGCTGAGTTGACAACCTTGAATACCAAGCAAATTCCAGTGGGACGGAGCCGGCACACCGCCACCCTCCGCCGGACCCGACGCTCTGTTTCTTGGGTCCGCGACTCCCTGACAGGCTGACACCCCCGGTCAATGCGCCGCCGCCAGGCTAACTATTCAATTTCATACTTCCTTCCTATCCCGACTCTCCTCTTTCCTACTGACCTGTCGACGGTCTCGGTCAATTCTTTTTCTTCTTCTTCTTCTTCTTCTTCTTCCTCTTCCTCTTGTTGTTGTTCTATCTCGTCTTCTCACTCCGTACACCTTCCTAATTCCTCCTCATCTGTCACTCTCTCTCTCGTTGACACGTTTGTTCCGCAGTTGGGAAGCATTGTACCGCTGGCGACCTAAAGAAGGATCCCCTTCCCATTCGTTTCCTTGTCGGTCTTTTCCGTCTATACTTCCATCAACCAGTATGCCGCAACCCAACATCGATGAACAAATTCAAATAGACGTAAGATTTCCTGCGCCGTTTCCCATTCTGATTTGACCCGCATTTGCCACTACTGGAATTCACCCACTTCTCCCCTCTATATCAGCCGAGCTGGCAGTTTTTCCGCTGCTGTTCTCACATCACTTCTCAGAACATTATGTGATCTCATTGCAGCAACAATCAATAAGTCGTGGGCTTTCATCAATTGAAGGGCAACAGTCAAATCTCCAAGAAGGGTATATCATCTCTTCGCAGTCATCATCTGTCCTGTCTTGCCACTTGCTCTGCTCCATGTTCCACCAAGTTTCCAGCCCGGAAGATAGAGTACTGCACAACAAAGCTTACCTCTCACCTAGACCGACGATGACAACGATTCTCTCCTGGACGCCCAGTCGATCGTCGGCTCCAACCTCACCATCTCCTCGACCGTGCGCGATTACTGCTTCGAGAACGGCCGGCGCTACCACGCCTACCGCAACGGCCAGTACCCGGTGCCCAATGACCAAGAAGAGCAGGACCGGCTCACGCTGCTGCACCAGCTCTTCAAGAGCGTCACGGGCGGCGAGCTGCACCGCGCCCCGGTCCTCCGCCCCCGGCACCGCCCGCAGCGCGTGCTCGATGTCGGCACCGGCACCGGCGTCTGGGCCCTGGATATCGCGGACGCCTACCCGCACGCGGAGATCGTGGGCACCGACCTCAGCCCCATCCAGCCCCGCTACACCCCGCCCAACTGCTCGTTCATCATCGACGACGCGGAGAGCGACTGGGCTTTCCCGCCCGAGGAGGCCTTCGACTACGTCCACGGCCGGTCCCTCGGGGGCTCGATCGCCGACTGGCCCCGGTTCCTGCAGCAGGCGTACCAGCACGTCAAGCCCGGCGGGTGGGTGGAGATCCAGGAGTTCGAGACCTGGATCCGCTCGGACGATGGGACGGACCAGCAGGCGGTGCGGATCCACGAGTACCAGCGGAAGTTGGACGAGGCGAGCCGCAGGTTCGGGAAGCGCATGAATATCGCCTCCAGTGTGCGGGGTTGGATGCAAGACGCGGGATTTCAGCATGTCACGGATGATACGTACAAGGTGGTTCCCCCTCATAAAAAAATTCCGTTCGCCTCGTCCAGGCCGCGAACGATTACAACTTCATACTGACTCGGGAACATGCAGTGTCCGCTGGGCCCGTGGGCGAGAAACCCGCATTTCAAAGAGCTCGGTCGCATGGGGAAGGCGGCCTTCTTCGATACGATCGAACCGTATTCGCTGGCGTTGTTGACGCGGGTCATGGATTACACGTACGAGCAAGCGCAACGGTACGCCCAGGATGTGCGGCATGAGTTGGTGCACGGCTCGTTCCACATCTATACCCTGTTCCATTATGTGTACGGACAGAAACCACCGGAGAAGGCTAATAATGATGACCATGATGGCGGTGACGATGCTGACGCCGATGCTGCGGATGATGATAACGATGCTGATGACAATAAATGATGTGTATATATGCCATTGTAATGAGCCGAAGTTGTACATATCACCGGTTGAACCTGAGCGGGATGCACTTTTCTTACTACAGTTGAGTCTTGGGCTCATGCTTTCCTTGGGGATGTCTTGCTACTCATAAATGTATCGTTTCAGGGAACCGACACTCTTCATATATAATGTACCGTCCCATCCCCCACCTCCTCGCAACAGTATCTACATCCCGTCGGAACGGAACCAGGTCCCACTTTCAGAGAAACAATCACCCCTGCAGAGAAAACCCCACGCCCTCGCCCGACCCCATTGCCACAAGATTCGCCCGCATCCTCTCAGGGCGCTCGCCGATGCCAAACGCAGCATCCTCGCGCTGCACCCACGCGCCCACCCCATGCTGCAACACCGCCGTCGCCCGCACCGCCGCACTCTTCCCCTCATCCCCCTGACCACCCCCATCCACCGAACCCTTCAACCCCAAACTCCCATGCAACGTCAGCCTCGGCTCCTCCTCCACCCCAGCCCCCGCAACCTTAGCCCGATACACCCCGCGATGCAAGATATTACTATCATAGAACACGGCATCCCCCGGGTGGAGCGTCACAACGACCTGCCCCGGCAACTCAGCGGCGTAGGGGTCGGCGGCGCGCTCGGTGGGCGTGCGCACGCGCCGATGCGACCCCGGCACGACGACCAGCGAGCGATCCTCGCACAGCGCCAGGTTATACTGGGCGTGGGACTGGCGGCCCTGCGGGCTCTTGGTGTGCAGCAGCCGGAGCTCCTCGTCGGCGGACACGTGCTCCGGGATGTCGTCGCGGTGCCAGCGGAGCGCGAAGTCGTGGGTCTCCGGGGCCACGAGGAGGTTGAAGAGTTCCATGACGAGGGGTTCGGGTTCGGGCTCGTTGCCGTTGCCGTTGCCGGTGGCTGCTTTGCCGGGCGTGCTAATTCCCAGTAGCTCCTCGGCGACGGCGAGCACCTTCGCCGAGAAGTAGAAGCGCGCGAACTCCGTCCGGTGCGGCATGTCCGGGTGCAGCAGGTGCTGCACGCCCCAGATGCCGCCGTCGGAGGCCGCGGGCAGGGTGCGCGGCCACGGCGGGAATTGTTTGGGCACCGTGCGGAAGTACGGCCATTGGCCGGTGCGGGTGAGCTGCGTCGCGGCTGTGGCGATGCGGCGGTAGTGGGTGATTTCCGGGGGCGTGAGGAGGGCGGGGATCACGACGAAGCCGTCGCGGTGGAGGGCGGATTGGTAGGGGGTGGGGGATGGCGGGGTTGTCATTGTTTTTATGTTGTTGATGATGAAGGGAAGGAGGAGATGTCGGGGATGGATGGGTAAGTGAGGGATGAGAAAGTCTTTGGTGGTGGTGGTGGTGGTGGGGAAACGAGAGGATGGCCGCGCCGATCTATGGGGCTCGGTATAAATAAACAGTGCTCTGCTCAGTTACTAGCACTGCAGCAAGAGGTACATCCGAAGGGGGTTGGAGTAACATCTACTAGGTATACGGCTATGTTTACGGCTGAATACCACCCTATCAGTAGGGTTACCTTTTTTTTGTCGCTAAGTCTAACCGAGTCAGTTGCTTGGCTTTAGGTCACCTATGCTGAGATAGCTGATAGCTAATAGCTAAGAATGCTTGTCCTGTCGCAGTCTGTTGCTTGAGTCAGTCAGATCGTAGCATTGTTTGGTCTGCCTTGATAACTTTACCCCGCGGCGGGCAGAAACGCGAGCAATCGATAAGAGGAGCCAAAGCGGGGTTCCCAAAGTAACCATGGAACATGGTTACATGCTTGTGTCTCATTTCTATATTTGTTTTTCTGCTGCTGAGCTCATTGTGGATCCCAATCACTAGCATTACATATACTACGTACGCTATCTACGCAGTATTCAGTACAAATCGCGTGGTTAACATACTTGTACTTCGACACGAGCAATGATCCTCTACGCCGATCGATGGAATGAGCTCGTATGACGGAACGGGGTGGCTTGGCTGTGGCTTGGGGTGGATGTGGCTCGGCTCAGCTCAGCTCAGCTCAGCTCAGCTCAGCTCAGTAGGTTCGTTTCTGCCATTGCCAAGCAAAGCAAACCCATGGAAATTGGCTTGTTGGTGTTCCTGAGGAACCCAGGACACGTGATTTGACAATTCGCCAAGCTGTTGTGCTGTATCTTAAAGGTTGAGAGAACTTGGTTGGCTACACTAACTACACCTTCTAACCACCAAAATCTCTCAAATTCGTTCAATATCGCCAACCCGGAGCGTCATCAATTCTCACACAGCTCAGTACACAAGTGCTCTCATTCTTAGAAATGGTTCCATTCTTAGAATACAAGAATGACAGAATAGAAGACAGTAAAGTTCAGATGCTGAAGTAGGAGCCGCCTACGCTTGCCAAAGCAACAGCCACTCAGTAACGATACTCACCTGAGCCATAGCCTTGGTTATAGCCACCGCCGTAGCCGCTATTGCCTCCATAGGAATCATATGAAGGACCCGGGGGGAAATGGCCGGGAGGGTGATGGAGGTGGTCATCGTGTCGGTGATGATGATGACCGTCATCCGACTTGCCGCCGTGCTCATAGCCTTGGCTATAGCCCCCGCCGTAGCCACTGTTGCCTCCATAGGAATCACTTGAACGACCCGGGGGGAAATGGCCGGGAGGGTGACGACCGCCATCCGGCTCGCCGCCGTGCTCATAGCCTTGACTGGGGTAGGCGGGGCGAGGCTGATGGTGACGGTGGGGTTCCTCGCGGGAGCCGCTGTAGTCATAGCCCTGGCTACTGGGATACGACGGCCGTGACTCATAAGGACGAGATTCCTCATAAGAACCGTAAGACTGTCCCGAGTACTGCTGCTGGGATTGGTACGACTGCTGCTGGCTTTGGTAAGAGGCCTGGTATGTCGAGCTCTGAGTCTGTTCGTCTTGGTATGAGGACTGGTATGTCGAGCTTTGAGTCTGCTCGGGCTCCTCGTTTCTCGATGAACCGCCAACCATGAGGTTGGAGAAGGCACTGTTCAGGCCCCCTAGGTTAGAGATACCAGGAATGGGCAAGTTGGAAAGGCCTCCGAATGGTAAGACACCGCTCTGCTGCTGCTGCTGCTGTGAGGAAGGAGGACGATGCTGCTGGCTATGTCCAGATTGATTCCCACTACCGCCATGGGTGTGGGGTACACCACCCGTGTTCTTGCCGGATTTTACACCCTCGGCGCTTAGAATGTCGTTAAGTCTAGAGCCTCTATCGGATCGCGATTGAACCCAGGTCTCAACAGCTTCAAACATAGTCCGGTGAGCCTCGTTGCGGTTGTCACGAAGAGCAGGGTGGTGGAACACCTTCAAGCAATCATCCAACACTTGCTCCTCCGAGATGTTGATGTTCTCCCAAGCATGGAGAACGCGTGGAGCCACGTACTTGAGAATAGCAGATGCGACCTGACCAGCAGGCTCGTTGAGGATGTTGGCAAAGTGGTCCTTGGACAACATGGAGTGGGTTGGATCGGTACAGTCGGGGTCTGTCCACGGCTCATACTGATGCTGGCCAGAGGCATCAATCACGCCAGAAGAGCCAGTTTGCAGCGACTTGGAAGCAGCATTGATGATAGGACGAATGAAAGGTGCGAGGAGAGACATGATGAAGACCGTCAGGGTCTCCGTGATCTTCTCGACGACGGCCTCCAGCCCAGGAATTTTCTCAATGATCGAGGTGAGTTTACGAACCACCTTATCTCTGAACTCGAGGATTGGATAGATCTGCGCAATGGTCTTGTTCGGGTCAAAGTCTTGCAGTGCCGAGCCACCGGATCCTCCACTAGACTGAGGCCGTGCTGATTCCCCAGCCCTATAGCTGCTAGGCTCTTCATCGTCAAAGCCGCGAGAGCGCGAGGACTCGTAATCATCAAAGCCGCGAGAGCGCGAGGAACCGTAATCTTCCTCGAAGCCTCTGCTTGAGCCATAGCCCTGGCGAGCACCGCCGCTCCGATTTGCGGACTCTTGAGCCTCCGACCGACGCTTGAGCTCTTCGGCTTCCTCGACAAGATCCTTCGTTCCCGGAATCCCGCCCAACAGATTCGTGAAAGCGCCAAGGGCATTCGCGGACGAGTTATTCTGAGCATCTCCAAGAGCGATATCCATCTCGTTAACTTCCGACTGGGTGAAGTGATCGGTGGCTTCTCCCAGCACAGAATGAAAGAAATCCACCATACCGAATGTCCCTGTCACCAGCGGGAAGACCCGGCGGCCGCGAACGTTCAGTTCCGTGTTGACACCGGTGTGCGGGAAGACATTCTTGAAGCCCATCTCACGAAGCACAAGCTCACAGTAATTGGTGTGTGCCGCGAAGTCTTCCAGGGTGTGGAGGCCCTGACCCAGACACCGCAGAGCCTCGCAAAGGTCGGCCTCGTTGCCCTTGTCTCTGCCGTGGGTGTAGGTCCGCCCATAGTGAATGCTCCGAGCCAGGCTGTACTTAATATATCCGGAGCTGGTCGTCCAGTCCCCACCTTCGTTGGCGATGTAGTTCTTCATGCCGGTTTCAGGGTCGATCTCGAGTTCCACCTGGCGGATCGGCCCACGCAAGCGTTTGTCGTACTGGCGCGCATCCTGGTTGTCCGCATAGTCCTTAGGGTTGTCAATATGCTCCTCAGGGCGGTAAACACCGAGTCTCTCGGAGGTGACCTCGAACTCCGCCGTCGCGTATCCGAAGGTCATGAAAGACAGAATCCAAACAAGGATACGGATAGTATCGGCTTGTAGGTTCTTGAGAGTACCGACATCCATGGCCTGCGAGTAATCACGCAACCAGTTACCAAAGTAGACGCGCTTGACCATGGTGGAAGTCCACTTGTGTCCTTTGATAAAGGCGACCGTCTTAAGCATATCTTCAATGTCTCCATGGCGCCAGTTCTTGCCCTCCACGGCGGAGATCGATGCGATGTCTAGCTGGGTTTAGCAGGTGAACATGAAGACAAAATGGCCTCGAAGGGGTTGTTTACTTCCAGCGCCAAAGGCGTAGGTCTGAGCCGGCAGCAGAACGAGCAAAAGGCCCAGGATGAGGAGGGCATGGGAGCCCAAATTCAGCCGCGGAGCCATAGCGCGGAAGATCTGCAGGGTCTCCGGGCAAAAGTGGGTGGATAATGTGGAAGCAGTAAGGAGGTCGAATCCCGCGAGTAGACGTAACTAAAGGCGCATGCAGCGGGAAGAGAGTCTGCAGTGTTTTGCAGAAAACAAGACAGTAAAGACGGTCGAAAGAAGAAGTGAAGAGAGAGAAAAAAAAATGACGAAGCGAGTTTGTTTTTCACTGATCTGCGAGAGGCGCAAGCCACGGCCAAGACAAGCTGCCCAGAGAGTCTTGGGAGTTGGGACTCGCTGCCCCGCCATTCTGCCTCTTTGGGAAACCCCAAGCCGCGTCATTGCGGTTATGATTTACTGTGAATACTGCACGTTCTAGACTACTCTTCGGAGTACATATACTGCAGCTGTCCGTTCACGAGTAACACTCCTCGGGTATCGGTAGTCGAATAGTCTACCACCAAAACTGTTGTGTTCGCATCCATGAATCCTTGTGACTACAGGCATGGCAGTATAGATCCATGATCCCAAACAATGAGACGGGTCGCTTTTCTTGGCAGTGGCAGAAACGAGCTGAGCTGAGCTGAGCTACAGCCACCCCAAGCCACACCCCATTTCGTCATACGAGCTGACTTCATGGGTAAAGAGAATCGAAGCTTGTGTCAGAGTATGTGAACCACGCAGTTCCTACCGAATGGATGAAGCAGTCGTAAATTACCTGGCCAGGGAAAGGAAAGGAAGGGGGGGGGGGGGGATTAGTTTATTTGGATCTGATCTACTGTAGCACGATGCAACGACATAATGCCAACACTACCTTATCCTCCAACAAGACCAGCCCGGCTAGCTCAATCGGCAGAGCGTGAGACTCTTAATCTCAAGGTTGCGGGTTCAACCCCCGCGTTGGGCTTCATCTTTTTGTCTTTTTGAGATCCTCCACTTATTCCGTGCATAAATTCTCATTCCATGTGTGACTGGGATCTTGGTTTTTTTACAACAATTACAATCATCCTGTATAAAACTCCTAAGTTTGCTCGTTGTTGCCCCTGGCACGTCGCCACCGTGTCCGTTGGTTTGGGTTTGAAGTACATATATCCCGCAAACCATGGATCACGTACCGTTCGTTCAACTCCTCATCTCCTCTGCTGTAGTGAGAATTACATCTCGAATGCTGCTAGAGAGCCGGCAGTCCGGCTCAGTACTGCCACATAACCCACCTGCCTTCTGATAACCATGTACACCCGACCCCATAGCAAGTCGGGGCACGCCAAAGAGAGAAAGAAGCGCACCCGGCGGAAGCAAAGATTGCTCCAGCACCGGGGAAACACTAACTACAGCCGACACAGGGTATAACTGTAAGCAAGGAGTAGTAGTATCAATAGTTGTATGTAATGTCAGATACTGGTGATGATGCATTAAATTGACCAAGGCGCCGAAGCTTCTATATACACTCACTGTACCCATAACGAGTACAGTGCAATAGTCATGGGAGGGATAAAGAGATAGCCACACATGCAGCCCACAGGATAAAGATGAAATCAAGGAAAGGAAAATCGAGGATGCGCCTGCCTTCCACTCGCGCTAATTTAGAAAAGTCCAGCGCTGCCCGTGTATAAGAACAGAAAATCGGAACCGAAATGACTATCTCGCTAAAAACATCGTGAATCTCCCTCATCGTCGGTGTCGCATAGTGGTTGACCATGTTGATATACCTAGCAGTCGTAGGAAAGCAGAACCGAAGAAGGGTAGTGATGATTGTGGAACATTAGGGTCTACAATTTCGTCCCCTCGCGTCCACTATCGCTAAGCCTACGCGGACGAAGCGGGATGGCGGAGGTGCTGGGCCCGGCAGCAGCCGTGGGAGTATGGCCACCGGGGGTGGTGCCAGTGCGGACACCCCCAGTCCGTTGTGAGCTTTGGTGTTGGTGGAGTCGAGGGTTCAGAAGCCATTGCACCTGCATGCGTATACTGCTCACCGCGGCGTTGGTGTGGGCCATGTCCTCCTTGATGCGGAGGCATTCGCTCATGATCGCCATGCTGGCGCGGGCGTCGAGATCCGTGATGGCGTGGGATAACTGTCCGACTTCCTCGCGGAGGGACTCGTGTAAGGAGAGAAGATAGTTTGTCGTGGTGGCGGTGTATTGGTTGGAACTATCGATCTGGGACTGGCTGTTGGGGGATGTTGAGTCGTTGTTATTGCGGCGGGGTGGGGTAGAAGTCGTTGCGCGATCATCCGGGCCAGCAGAAGCAGTTGGCGACTGGGCCAGGGTGGTTCGGATGTTCGCTAAAGCGTCGTCGAAGATCTCGTTCCGTTGTTTGAGATGGCGAATGGTGAGTTCGAGCGAGTCGAGGCGCGCATTCTGAGCGTCAAAGTACGGGCCCATAGAGATCAAAGGGCAGGTTTGCTCGTGCGTGGCTAAGTCGGCGCGCTTGAGTTGAATGGGACAGCCGTATTTCGAGGCGGCACAGCCGTGAATGGATTCAGGGCAAGAGTCTGCATGTTGTTTGAGTTCTCTGCGTAGGATCGTGGTATGGCAGTCTGGGCAGGTGGTTTGGAGATTGGGGCATAATTCGTCAATGTGTTCCTGTCGGAGGCACAAGGTTAGCAGGCCATGAAAATGCAATGCAATGAACCCGGAGTCTAATAGTTTTGTGCGCACCTTATAGTCTTGCTCCATGATATTACCCTCGCAGCGCGCGCATTGGTGGAGTTCATGCAAGCATCTCCCCTCCGGGTCGAGGTCCTTCTTCCGTGTCTTCAACCCACATGAGCCCAGCGGACAGTCCATCGGTCTATACCCGCAGTACTTTTCAACATGAGTCTGAATGAACACTCTTGGAGCCACTTCCTCACACCCTTCGATCCGAAATGGGCACCTCACTCGAATCTCGTCGCACATGTTGACCAGGAGACGGGGGAGTTTGAGGTAAACTCCGCCGGTGGGTGTGCGACAGGCAGGGCACGTAAAGTCGTCTCGAGATGCTGCGAAGGTCGTGATGGCCGATACAAGGCATTTCTGGCAGAATACGTGATCGCACTTCAACCGGACTGGGTGTATGAAGGGGCAGTGGCATATCGGACACATAAGATGGTCATCGTAGCTGGAAACGTAGTCCAGTGAGCGCAGGTCGACGCTCTCGTCGCGGTCGCAATTCGCCTCCATGACCAAAAGGTCTTCAAGGGTGATGTTTGTCATGTTGAGATGTTTTGCTCTGCCATGAGGGGTTTCTAATATGTGATAAGAGCCTCGAGATTGATCCTCCGCCCGTCCGGGAGCCGATTCTGCGCAAGGAGGTAGAGGAGGAGATCAACCGTTTAATTGCCGTTCTTGAACCGGGGAACGAAACGATAGCTCGAAGCAAAGACCCATGAGGGGGCTCGAAAGGTGACCAAAAGAGGGTATATCGGACGAAAAGAGTGTTTGAGGGCGCGGGTATGAGTCGGTCAAGGAAGGAAGATGTAGTGACCTCGGGAGGGAGCGCAATTACTGGGAGAATGGATGAATTGCGGGGAGGGAGCGAGACTGACCGATGGAATTCAATGCGGCGCGGAGAGCGGCAGATCCACCACCAGCACACTGGCACTACTGCTGCTGCAGCCGATCATCCCTCGTCCTTCGCCATCTCATCTCCAATCTCACTTATCCTCTCTCACAACGAACTCCCAATCAAGCCACCTCAACCCATCTCTTGTCATATTTCTGTCTCCACCAGCCCGGCGCTGTTCTTCTTCCCCGGCGGAATTATCCTAAATTAGCGCAGTCGTCAAACAGCCTGACACGAAATCCGTACAATCCCACCCGACCGTTCCGCTGTCTACTCCGCAATCATCATCGCATCTCACCCACCTCGAACGCCTCTCAAGACACCCAGACCCTCTCATTCACGAGCCCACCAACCTCCTACTTCCTGCCTCTCACAACAAATCGCCACCATGCCAAACCCCAGCCAACTCCTCCTCCTCGCCGACCACATCAAGCTCTCGCTCCTCGAGCGTCAACGCGCCATCTCCCTCAGCCTGGAGCCCAACAGCCAAGACGGCGAGATCTCGCGGTCCCTGGACTCCTTCAAAGAAGGCATCGACGCCATCGAAGCCGAGTGCGCGCAGCTCGAAGCCCAGAAGGGCCGGCACGATGACGACGTCACCGACCTCCGCGACCAGCTCAGCCACCTCCACTCCCAGCACGACGAGCTGTCCGCTCAGTTCCACGAGATCACGACTGCCATTGCCGAGGCGGCCTCTGCTTCCTCGTCCGCATCGTCCGGCTTCGCCAACCACGTGAAGAACTCCTCCCCGGACCTTAAGCAGCCCGTCCCGCAGCACCCGTCCTCGAAATCCGTGCGCTTCATGGACGCCGCGGCGGCGGCCGAGGCGGCCGAGGCCGACGACGAGGAGCACCGGCGCAACCTCTTCCGGCCGTACCGCGACTCGCCGTCCCCGCCGCCCGGGGCCAGCGCCGCCAGCATGGACGGGCTGTCGAACGAGCAGATCTACGATCACCACGCGCAGGCGCTCCGGGACCAGGACGAGCATCTGGACCGGCTGGGCGAGTCGATCAGCCGGCAGCACCAGCTGAGCATCCAGATCGGGGACGAGCTGGAGGGCCATGTGGCGTTGCTGGATGATCTGGACGGGCATGTGGATCGGCATCAGGGGCGGTTGGACAAGGCGAGGAAGCGCCTGGATCGGTTCCGGCGCAGTGCCGGAGAGAATTGGAGTATGATGACCATCGTCGGGTTGATTATCACGCTGGTGATCTTGATCGTGCTTTTGAAGTGACATTTTCTTTAATCTCGCGGGTTCGGAGAGTTTATATATATGGTTTGTTTTGGGTTGGGTTTGGGGGGTCGTTTGTGATTCCCAGGAGGGCGAGTCCGGCGTTTGTACTGTGTTTGAGTCGTGTTTTGTGTCTTTCTTCTCTCCCTCCCCTCCTTTTTCTAACTACCCACTCCTTCGTCTGTTCCCTTCAGTTAATATATACCGACAGCAGCTATCATGTTTTTTCTTCCCTCCCTCATTGACGGGACTGCGGCGTTGCGGGGGTACCTTATCATCATACATCTACACCCAGGGTTTGGTCCATAGCTACTACACACAAGATGGAATCCATCACACAGTACCTAGTACTTTTTATACAAGGAGACACACACCCACAATCAAATCCACCACTATCAGAATCCCAATCCACCATCCTCTACCCATTCCACAGCATCAAAGCAAATCAAGAAACCCTCTTGGAAGAATAATATTGAATCTCATCTAACCCAGATAGATGAATTAAAAAAAAGCCTAAACCCCCCAAACATACATACATAATACAAGACGCAATCATTAACGATCAAAAAAAAGACACACAAGGAATCTATTGAGTCTTATTCACGTTGCCCTCCCGGTTGGGCAGACCTTTCGTGCGCTCCTGCAGCGTCGCAAAGTCCTTGTCATCGCTGTCGATGTCACCCCGATCAGCCTTGACCTGTGGTATGGCGATGCGATTAGTATACTCTGCCGCTTCGGAAAGCTAGGGATTGAAGGGTGAGGGTGAAGGTGACAACGCACCGAAGCTTCACTGTTGCTAGCCAGCTCCTGCTTCCACTTGGCGGTGCCTTGCTTGCTGTGCTTGAGCTGGTCGTTCTTGTGCTCTTCGTAGATCTTGTCGAGGTCGTCGCGGTCTGGTGTTGAGGGAAGGGGGAGGGTCAGTATTCTTGGGGGTTGGGTTGGGTTTGGCAATGCGGGAAAACTCACTGCGATCGCTCTCGTTGAGGCCGGCGCGGGGAGCGGAGGTGTGCAGAGCGGAGGTCATGGCGGGGCGGAGGGGGGTGGCCAGACGAGGGGCAAGGGTCGTGCGGACGGTGGTGAGGAAAGACATGATGCTGACTTTAAAAATTGCTCTGGGAGGGGGGTTTTTGTCAGTGTCTTCTACTCTTGTCTTTCGTTTCGATTGCTGTTGTAGCGACTGGGTTGGCGGTGGTGGTCGAGATGAGGGCAAGGAGTTGATGGTAGTGAACGAATAGTGTTGGCGACGAGGTAGAAAAAAGGAAGACACAGCAGGAATGATGTCAATGACACCAGCGCTGAGAGTCTGAAGAGCTTACCTTATTCAATTGATGGATTTTAGATAGAGAATGAATATCGATAGTAATAGAAGCTATCTCAGTGGATGGGAAAAGTAGATGTAGTACAGTAATAACGAACTTGGAAACAATGCAGGAAGGATGGGGGGGACGCTTTTTAAAACAGCAAATTGCAATTTCCGTTCTGCCTCGGGTAAAGGGTTAAAGGTATCTACGTCGACGTCGGTCCAGCCCAGAAAAATGACTCCATTATTCGCTGAAGTAAGTTGTTGCTGGAGTGAGTGAAGGCGTGAGTGGTCAAGACGAAAAAGTCGCATTCGCGTTGCAAGGTGACGTCATGGATAGCACATGCGGGTTTTCTCTCTTCTCTCCACTGACGCCCGTTGCCTTTGACCGGCGTGGAGTACAAGATTAGCACAGGTCCTGTTTGAGAGGGCCATGCTGCTACCTCTTCTGGGACTGTACCACTGAGTTGTATGTCCATTCCAGTACCTCTTACTTGCTTAACTCTGTAGATTGTTGGAATTGAACCGAATAGGTTTTCTTGTATGTGTTGTAGGTGGTGAGTTCAACTCAAGTCACTCAGCACATGTAAGTTAGTATCCCTTGATCCGGCCAGGCCAGCGGGTTGAAGTGCGTCTGCCATGTTTGCTGCTGCAGATCAAGGCTATGACATCACCCATACTCCCCCCTCAACACACTTTCTTAAGTTTTAGAAAAATCCCTTGTTGTCGCGTCGACATAGTCGCCAATTCCAATGGATATGATATGTTTCTCATCTCCATGGATAAATTTCATCGTCAAAACTTCTTCACCGAAGAGCTCGCTTGAGGCACGCATGGATATATTTTCCGAGGCATCGCCACCACAGTTGGAGCGGAAGGGGCTCACATCACCTCTTGTTAAGCCTGTCAACAGCCATGGTACTGGAATGATATATCTCCCCCTGCAACATGAATGAAGTGCATCACTACGTGGTGATCTGGCAATCCACTCCATCATCCTCGCAATTGCAACTCCACAGCCTGCAAAAACAACGCTGCCGCCTGGATGATCTAGCAGAAGTGATACTTCGAAGGAATGGACACTCATTAGAGCAAATGGTGGAGATTGCGCAAGTCCAAACTAATGGAACAACTATGTATAGGCATTACCCGCATGGTCAACAAGTTATAGACATAGGAAACTCGATGGAAGATGAACCACCCAGGGAAAACATCATACACTGCATATGGATCACACTCGCCGGGAGTCCCCAGGTACAGAATTATCCGAACGAATCAACGCGGAAGCAGACAGAAGTGAAACAAAGTCGTCGTCGGGCGACAGAAGAAAGCAACATCGGTCTAGACTTCGCTGCGATGGCGAAAGGTCCCTCAGAACTCCACATCCAGTCCATGGATTTTCACAGCCAGTTGACCTGAAACAGCAACAAGCACCGCATGTCACCAACCCCCAAACCATTTACATAAAGATTTTCCAAACGAAAAGAAATGACAGATGAGCCAGAAGCAACCAAAACATCCCAACCAACACAACAAAACCCAATGCAGACGTATATCGTTTCCGCCTTTCTAGATCCCTGAAAGCATGAGATAAAAATCCGTCCCACCCAAAATTGTGCACAAACACCGAGCCAAAAATAAGATGAATAAACCGCTGAACATGTCTGGCATAGCCGCCAGAAATCCAAAAGCAACTCCAGAACCTAGATGAGCGCCTGAATGGCAGAAAGTGCCGCGCTTTCTATACATCGTCGCGGACAAAGGCAAAGCAGGTGATTT
Source organism: Aspergillus fijiensis CBS 313.89 (assembly GCF_003184825.1). Classification (NCBI taxonomy): domain Eukaryota; kingdom Fungi; phylum Ascomycota; class Eurotiomycetes; order Eurotiales; family Aspergillaceae; genus Aspergillus; species Aspergillus fijiensis. Next base: position 537,634 of record NW_024468990.1, on the reverse strand, counting down.
TCCCTAACCGGATGAGGAAAACAAGGTATCGTTGGTGATGAAACGCAGAAATCGAATCGCAGGCGCCGTCGCTCGCAAGAAGCCGAAAGCATCAGAGTCTAGGTATAAGTGTGTTCGAAGTCGTCATCGGTAAAAGGTGTATATACAGAGAATAACTGGTTTAGCCGTTGGCGTTTTTGCAATCGTCAAGCGAAGAAGGGGGAATTTGGGTTTGATCGTGAATGCGATGGCCGTGTCGAACAGAAACAAGCAAGGAAAGAATTATGACCCGCGGTTAGGGAGCCCGACAATGCAGAAGCCGGACGAAGGAAGAAGAACGTGCCATGGGCGAAAGTAGGCCCGATTGCCAGTGGACTGGCGACATGTCAACACACGGTTCTTACCACCGACGCTGAGCATTCTGCATCGAGGCAGGCGAAATTGACGTGGGCGGGCTCGTCAAGGTCATGCCGGTGTTGGGGTTGACAATAGGAATGACCTTGCGGGTGCGAACGGCAGATGGCTGTTGGTAGTTCACGTGACTGAGGTTACCGGTAACCCCTGAGTGAACATAGGCATTCGTAGACGCAGGAGACAACGAGATGGAAGGCGTAACCTGCTGCACGGGCTGAATCTGGTGCTGAAGAGGAGACGAATCAGGAGAGCCACTGGAAAGTGACGAGCGATCCGAAGATGCGGAGTGGATCGAGTGCAGCTGAAAGAGAAATCCTGTCAATAGGCTGTTCTCGAAAAACGGCACATTTTGCCTGGTCGGGACGAGTGACAAATACATACATCATCTTCTGTCAGTAGCCCGGGGCAGAATTCCAGGTCATCGTCCAGGTCGAAAGAGCGTCCAGCCTCAAATCGTGCACGAAAAGCAGTCACCGCGGGAGCCTCGGCAAGCTCCCTCATACTCTTGACACCGCGGAATTGGCGCTGGGCATTCTGCGCGGCCATTTTGGGTCCTCGACGAGAGCGACCGCCGTGGTGATTGTTCGAGGTCGTCATGTGGGTGGCAGCGCCGTGGTGAGGGTGTTGGTGCTGGTGTTGGTGCTGGTGGCCGTAGAAGAAGGTCGACATCTTGACGGTATGATGGGTGGATAATGCAGCGAACGACACCGAGACGTTATATCGTTGAAAAAGTAGGCTCGAGGGTGTTTAAGTGGATACAAACAAGGGTCGACGCTCTGGAATCCCGCAAACAAGTACTCCGAACAAACTAGACGAACCAAAAGGGAATAGGGTATGTGAAGAAGAATGACAGAGAGTTGGGATGGAATGTGTGGTGAAAGTAGTGGTAGTGGTAGTGGTAGTAGTAGTAGTAGTGAAGGTGAAAGGAAACAGGAACGAAACGGATCAGAAGTGAGAATTGGGAATGAGAATTAAGCAAGCGAACAGGGGGGAAGTAAGAAGAGTAAATGCGAAATGGAAGCGGAAGTGGAAGAATAAGAAGAGAGACTGAAGGTGGAGAGGGGGGGGAGGCGGTGGTGTGAATTTGCGCGCTTAGTTTGGGTTGTGGGATGGGGAATCGATCATTGACTGTGAACAATGGGTGGGCGGGACAAGAAAGGTGGAAGAGAGAGCGAGAAAAAGAGCCGTGCAGCGGGCGCTCGGAGCGGACGGGAGGCGAAGGCGAGAAAGACAGAGAGAGAACAGAGAGAGGAAAGCAAGAGGGGCTGAGCCAGTGGAAAGGAAGTTCAGTGGAGACCCGCAAGGGAAGCGCGGTAACTTACGTACCTGGCTTGTATGAGGACGGAACGGATGGAACTACCTAGTATTCATTCCTTCATTCGAGTCCCTTGTCCCCTAGTCAGTGGTTAATCAGTCCCTGGAAGCGGTCGATCTGCAGAGGGTTTGGACTCTTCGAGAGAGCCGAGCCTGGGAATCGCGGTATTCGCCGCTGCCGTAAGGTATTGTTAACATGGTATTCCAGTAATGAATGGTTACGAGTGGTTACAACTGGTTTCAGACCGGTCGGCGCTAGCCAGGTCACGCACCATCCTTAGGGCAGGGAGTTCAACCAACCAGAAACTCATCAACCGATGCTCAGTGGCAAGGCAAATCCTCCAAAAGCCAATTATCGCCGCTTGAGACGTTCTCAGTGGGCTTATGGCAGCCACTGGACAGTATGAACCAATGAGGAGATGTTTACTCACTGTAATCGACCGCTAAGGCGGGTGAAAGTGACGTTGAGAAGTACCGATCTAGTCCTCTTTCAGCCTAAAACCTACATCCTACATCACCTCGACGCCTAATATCTGGGACCTCAGAGCGCTTCCATCTCAACAGTAACTACCTTTTCAGTCGTGCAGGCGGCGGCTGTCGCTCGGCTGGTTTATCTTGAGTTTCTTAAGGCTGTACCGTATATTGTATGAATGCAATCTAGTTACGTACAGTACATGCGATGATGGTATGACGATGACGGGACCGGCAGTGATGCGGCCACCATTGGGGTTGTATGATGCATAGGTACGGAGGACGCCCGTTGAACTTCACAACTGGAAGGTGGGGGATCTTCGGCTATTATTGATCAGGCTATCGTCTCTCCTCTCGCAATTGCATGTACGATGACGACGGGCAAAGATCTCCAGATGAGAATACAAGATCGTGATGCCAACTTGCACTCATCACTGCTTGCTGGCTTTGTACAAGTGTTCATTGTTGGAAGGAAAGGAATTCAGGGGGGGCAATAGTCGTCCATCGTAACTGTAATTCAGTCAGGTATTAGATTCAGCGGCGTCTCGAAAAGGGAAAGGGCCGGTATGTGGTGGTTTCCACTTCCGAAGACAGGCATGCGCTGGCAAACAGACACAATGCCCACTACGACATCTGCGGGTAATGATTTGCAAAGGCGTGAGTGTGTGCACATCAGTATGTGTGTGGTGAGACCCACCCTGCAGAAGCTACGGAGTAGAGTGATTCGCACCTTTTGGCCCTTGAACCGTGCCATTGCGGTTTGAGGGGTGTCTGAGGTACTGGGAGTGTGTTTGAGAGAAGACGGAAACCCTCCTAAGATTGCCGAGCACTGGTTGTTCTACATTACATTAATTTGGGGAAGAGGGAGTTCGACTGACTAAGGGAAATCAATCCAGCACCTCCTGGCTGAGCGGGCCGCGCATGAGTTTTCCAAGTCCCAACCATTGATCATGGCCACCCTTCGGCGGCTTCGACAATGATTCCATAATGAAAACTAACTCTCCACATGATGCTCAGAGACTTTCTCCATAGTCCAACGCTCCACTCACACCAAAATTGGGCGCCCAATAATAGTGCTATTGCAAGTGCCCCCTCTCATTAACTGATCATAAAACAAGAACGAACCAAAGGTCATGTTTGCAATTTATAAGAGTGAGCCTTTGTTTTGTCAACAAACCAATTCCCAGGTAACCAATATCCTGGACTATGCGCCCGTAGTTGGTTATACCAGGAACAGTAACTGTCACAATCACTGATGATGTGAATCGATCAGGGTACAAACCACCTAAAATCCAACCACAATACAGGTTGATGGCTACTTGCTCAATTGTCATCAATTCGTCAAGGTCAACTCATGTAAGATCTCGAATCGGGGTTGGTTGCAGCTCCAAGCTGCTAAAATAATGCTCTATTTCCGTCCACATGGGGGCAACGCTACAGCCACAGTATGGCTTTGCTGCACAGACGCATACACAGGTACAGGTATGGAGTACACAAACAAACCCCCTTTCCAGCCCATGTTGGACAGGTACTACGGATAATGCACCCCTATCTATGAATAGCATCTTCCCCCAACAAATCCAGCTGAAGGAAGATGCCATCTGTTCCAATGCCTGTTCAAAATCAATCCGGACCCCGAGCGAGCCATTGACCCCATAGCATTTAGACTTCAGAAGGGAGCCGGCCCTTTTCAACGTGGTTGTTGGCTTCCACTACTTGAGTACCTCGTACAGTCCACACACACACCTACAAACGAGACTGAATGCAACCGAAGGCGGCTACTGCAGCGCCCGGCTCCATGGGCAGCAAACAAATGGGACGGTAAGATGCAAGCTGATAGGCGGGCAAGCTCACCAGCTCCTCTCTGCTCATGCCGCATGGCCCCATGGGCTGCAGCCTACTGCAGGTTGTCGGGTGGTGCGGCCATGCCTGGACTTTTGCTCCTGGAGGATGAGGATGGGGATGGGGATGGGATGGGATGGGAATGGTGGCCCTGGCGGCCTAGCCTGCTGGAACTTGTGTCCTGCAAGGAAGAGAACACGCATTTTTAGGCAGCGTTAGACTATAAGTTAGCTATTGGTGTCAGAAAGCGATTGGGGTAAACCTGGCCCGCGTGCATAGTATTAAGTTTCTTCCACTGAGTATTTGTTGTACTCAGCATGGTTTTCTGATGCTCCCCTCTCACCCACCTCTGAAGTCTGGAGGACTCTTCAAGGGAACCAGTTTTCTTGCGAAGGGACGGAATGGTCTACTCCATTCCATCATGAGAGATCAATTGGGAGTTAGCCATTTTGGGACACTGGGAGGCAAAATTGTGTGCTGATATTGTTTGTCATGATCTCATGATAGATTAGCATTGATGATGATGATTATGCAATCGTCAGAAGGCGGAGGGGTTGATTCCGGAGTACGGAGTTGACTCTGTGAAAGGATGCATCATGGAACAATATGGATCTTTGGGGGTGGGAGAGGCTCACCACTAACTTACCCAGGACTCACTACGTAACTTAGCTAGTCCAGTAATGTTACTCCGTGCTTAGCAGTATCTCCACAATCCGTCATCACTGGTATCGAGTATTGTCAGGCCGTATCGCCACAATACGGACGCTTGCAACCTAGTGCAAGAGAGATCCCGATCCCCTCGAATCTCCCCACGCTTGAAAGGGGGCAAAAGCAGCCACATCCATCTTAGCTTTGGAAATAAAGTTTTCTTACCCCAGGGATTGACCCGAATGTCATCGCAAGAGAGAAGAATGTATTGTATCTGGCCATGCTCACTCACCATCAGAGGAGTCTGCCCCAAAGAGGGCTCACGGAAGTACTGTACCCAATCAACCTCAGAGTAGATATCTACGTACTTCGCCACCCTGACTCAACGCAGCAGCGATACACAGCCCATCCCCAATCGATCCACTACAGACGAGAGCGAGAGAGCTCTGCTCGATTTATCTTATCTATCGAATCTCAAACTCTGTGGTCAGGTCAGATCAGGTCAGGTCAGGTCAGGCCAGGCGATTCAAATTCCAAGACTCGGAGTGCGTAGGCGCGGGGAAGAGAAGCTTTTTTCCATGTCGACACTCAACATTTACATCAGCCTACATACCTTTGGAGGCAAGGGATATGAGACATACACGATCTACCAACCCGCGACGGACTGGCTGCTGTCGGTCTCAGTAAGCGCTCACAATGCCGGCTGCTTTCGTTAACGAAGAGTTGCGACCCCTGACCCTTACCCACCCTCGCATCCCTTTGATTGATCGATATCTGCCAGCCTTTTATTGAATCATACTTGCTCCTAGGCTACCCTCTAATCCAATGTCATGTATAGTGCACATGTGCTTACAGTAGACTAAGATGTAGACGCTTCGTGTGAACCGTGCTTAGCCTGTAATGCTCATACAGATGTGCGAGCGGAGGTTCCTCCACAGGGCTCTTCTTCCTGTTAGGAGCCTGGACTAAGGCAGGTACGTACTCCCAAGCATCTGCCGCAGTAGGAGCAGCAGCAGTAGAAGAGGCGAATTACTTTATTGTGGTTATAGTGTGGCGGGCTATTTTTGCGGACCATAGGGCTTGACGGTCTAGATCGATGGTGCAATTGTACATATAGATTCGGAATGCACTATCTAGCACTCCCACTGATCACTTCCATTCAGGACCCAGGGTATGTGGGAAAGAATGGATGCAGCTTATCTGGGACCGACAGATCGGGGATTTTTTGTCCGTGGATCATGGATCTGGGGTTGAAGGCTGTTGTTCCCCGATCGGTTCTTCGTCTTTGTTGGATTGATTGGCTGGGTTTATCCTGGTACCAACACTATGCTGGACATGGCTTGCCTCTATCATGGATGGAGGCAGGTGTATCCTGGTATACAGTTTCTTTGACCAGAGCCTCTTCATTTGAGACTACACAATTGACCAATCTGTCAATTCTGTCGAGGAGCCGTGATCCATAGGTAAATAGGAAATTCCCAAGCAGGGAGATATATAGCCCATGCATCGCCACCCCTACCATCTGGAAGACGCAGATAATGTTGAATACCAGTCAAAGAGCTTCCGCTTCAGTCCCTAGTTCCATAGCAAACCACTCTTTCGAATCCTGGGCGCAGAGATGTCCATCCCTGAAGTAGCTATCCTTCTGAAGCATGGCTAATTTTCACACCGTGCGGAACCCCCTTTCAACCTAAGTACAGAGGAGTAAGAAGAAGCCCCGTCAGCCTGCAGAAAACAAATTAGCGGTTGATTTCCCGTGGCTTGTTGGTCCCCTCGAGCTGCAGTTCTACTTCGGGTTCGGTGCAGATGCGACTTGAGCTGCGTCTTTCGGGTAAGTGCAGCTGTTTCTTTGGGAGACGCGGGGAGGCTGGCGTAATGGAATCAGGAATCTGAGAGCTATTCAAGTTGGGATCCGTAGATATTGTGGGTTCGATTGATATGTAGATATTAATTATCTCGATGTCCATCTCATCATTCTTAAGTAGGAAATATTTATTCCGTAGATTTTAGGTAAATTCATGTATATCGTACCGGCCGGAAACGCCCGACAAGATGTCCTCTGCCATGTATAAATTCACAGGTGTTCTGGGTGTTTCTTAACTTCAGTGACTGTTGCATGTTTCTGTGTGGTGTGCCATTTAATATGAAAGATTGTTGTGTATGCTGAGGAGGGATGTCAACTGGTTTGCGCAGATGGACCCCAGTTTTGTACCTAGCCATCAACCGCTTCTTCGCTAGTCAAATGTTGCTTGATAGATGTGACAACGACATGCTGATCGAGCCCGAATCAGATGAGCCCGCCTCGCCCCGTCAGTGGCGGAACTTTCAATCCTGATACTGTAACATCGATGCCACTGTCAAGGGAGCCCGTGTGTTACAACACCAAGTGCAGAATACCCCAAGCCATTATGTATTTCGATGTGCCATTCGCCCGACAGTGCGGCAATTAGGTCAAAATTACCTAGAGCGATCGCTTCTGCTTCCATGGCTATGATGCAAGGTGTGACAAGCCTGCCGTTCGAGAACGTTGCACAAACGAGGCTTAGGACTTGTTTTCAATTGCGGGGTACAAACACTTCGTCCAAGTCAAGCCCAACCTCACTTGTCAAGGTTCTTGGTTTTGACCATGCGACCCAGCAGTTCCTTGCAGTGCTTTTCACTGTACTGCTCCCATATTTCGTAAAGCGAGACCAGCTCTTGCGTGCACTCGATGACTGCTTTGATGTCGATCTCACTCTCAGCTAGCCATGCGACTAGCCTCTGAATCCGCGCGGGAGGACCACTGCCGTTTTTATCACTCAGAGCCGCCAGGATGTTCAAGCCCCCATCCCGCATCGCTCCAGCCAATGGTGCGGCGGAACCATGAAAACTGGTCTGGCTTGGCTTGAAGACCACGGCAACAATGATCGCCATGACGGCGATGACATGCGGCGGGTACAAAAGTGGCAAGTCGGTTAGATAGTGGTCGTTGATCACTGACCATGCAAGTGCTACCTCGTCCGACGTAAGCGATAGCTCCGGCTGGAGTTCGGATAGAGTTCGATAGGGGTGATGGACGATGAGCTGCGAGCTCATCTCGGAGATGAGAGAAAATTCGCACTCGCCCAGCTTTGATACATCTGGGGCAATGAATTCTGCGCAAGCATCAGCGAGTGACAATGATGAATAAATGGGTGATGATTCGTACCTGGCCAGAGGCCCCGCGCTTCTCCGACAACAAAGCGAATATGTTGAGGGCACTCCTCCATTTTACAAGCGAGGTAGAACGCAGTAGTCACGACCAGGTAGGGATTCGTGTGCCTGATCTCATTTTTAGTATAGAAGCGTTTGACGTATACTTGCGCTGTTGCTAGCGCTTGCTGTCGCGTGGACATTCTCTTGCCAAGCTTGATCAATTCTGTGCAAATGTTTAGTTGGAAGTCCTGCTGACAAACCCGATAGTCAAGGGCCTTACGCTGGCTGAAATAAATATTAAGCAACCTTTGATCCGGCAGAGGAAACTGCGAATGAGCGACTTTGTCTTTCTCCTTGAAGCTTTCGCGGATCTCCGCCAGCTTCTCACGCGTAAACAGCCAGTGTCGTCGTTGGGTCGACGCCCAGTAATTGGCGGCCATGATGACTAGGGAATGGTATTATTGGCCTCAGTGTTCGATATGCCAAAGTTGAGGTCAAATACCCAGTGCTGTCATCGATGGGGCATTCTCGGCAGGAACTATGTACGGGTGTATGGATGGATCGTGCGTGGTTGGGGGATTTTATTTTAGGGACCCCGTCTAGGTTGGTCTACCGCCGAGTTGGGCAGCTTATGAGAACAGATTCGCAAGTCCTTTGCCTTGTGCAGATCTCAAGTGTTTCGATTCATTGAATGTGAGTATAAAAAGAGTGACTTTGCAAATAGTATGTGAATAAGGCGGAACGGTCGCGATGAGAGGTGATTGATTAGTAGTCCATCTGGCAGGTGACCATCGGAGAGAAACGCTTCCCAAACCGGTTAGAAGCTAACTTCTTCCCCCCCTTCCCCCTTTGGTCCCGTGAGAGACCGGGCCGGGGTCTAGTTTTCTTCCGGCCTTGTCGCGGTAAACCCAAGCAAGCAGAGTGTGAGAGAAAGTGAAAAGCAAATCATCGCGGCTCGATTTCTCACGGCTATCGATCGGCTCCTGCGCAGAAAACAAGAACCATCGACCACAACAATGTTTGTCACTTTATCTCCCTCTTTATAATAAGCCCACCACTCTCTCAACTCTCCGCTCTACCCCACTTCTAGCCTTTGCGACTTCGATGCTAGAATCATCGTCTAAATCTCTTTCTTCCCTGTTGCGACAGGGCTCCGAATTTACATCACTAGCCCCCGTGACCCCTCCTTGAAAAATAATGACGGAGTTCCGATAATCTCTCGAATAACCGAACATGGATAACGGCGAGTCAAAATCGGATCGTGACCAGCGAGTCGCCCGACTATGGAAGCGCCTGGACACCAAAGGAGAAGGTCATCTTGATTTTCATGGTCTGAAAAAGGGGTTTAAAAAGATTGATCACCGTAAGCTTCAACCTACCTACCTATGACCCGATCCCGTGCTTCTGCTGCAGGTGACCAACCTCCGTACGTCAAAACCACAGCTCTCAAGAATGCGGACAGCATGCTGCGCAGTATCATCAAGGCGGTCGATACCAACGAAGATGGCTTTATAGATTATCCTGGTAAGATCACGCGCATGCTTTCCCAACGGTCTATTTGTCTCTCCCCGGGCAACTGGCTTGAACCGCCCGGCATTTTTCCAACCTAATTATCATCAGAGTTCCGCGCATTTGTCGACCACACTGAGCTCGGATTGTGGCAGCTATTCGTGAGCATCGACCACAACCACAACGGAGAAATCGATAAGAATGAGCTCAAAACAGCCTTCGCGAGATCCGGGGTAACGGTCTCGAACGCCAAGTTGGAAGAATTCTTTGCGGAGGTCGATAGGAACAAGGATGGCGTCATCTCTTATGCCGAGTGGAGGTATGCCTACTTAATGGCGGTCAGCTGAAGAAAGCTCCGGGGGTTTGCAGCTAATGATGGTCCTATTATTTAGGGATTTCCTGCTCTTCCTGCCCGCCTACTCGTCCTCCAACCTCCGCTCCGTTTTGTCATACTACACGGCCACGGGCAATCTAAACCCGGAAGGAGATGTCCACATCAATGACCTGCAGGGTTTAGGTACAGACCTCTCGTTTCTTAGATGTTATATCTTGGCCATCAAAAACTTCTTGCACCATATCTCCCCAGTGCATCTCTTGACCAGCCTTCTCCCCTCAGCCTATGCGGAAATCGGCGGAGTACCAGAGCCCGGATTCGCATTCGAGACTGCTTCCGTACCGTCAGATGCCGATTTGGAGCTGGAGTGGCTGCCCATACCCAGGACCGTCGCCATGTGGATGTCCTTTCGATATTATGAAAAGAAGTTAACCGAGAACACTCCTCAATTAGGCTATTTCATCGCGGGCGGAATTGCAGGAGCCGTGTCACGGACAGCCACTGCTCCTCTTGATCGACTCAAAGTCTACCTTATCGCTCAGACTGGTGTGAAGCAGTCCGCAGTGCAGGCGGCCAAGGATGGGGCTCCGATACGTGCAGCGGGGAAAGCATCCAAAACCCTTGCCGAGGCTGTCAAAGAACTATGGCGTGCGGGAGGTCTTCGGAGTTTGTTCGCAGGTATTTTTCGGACACGGCCCCGTGTTGCGAAGCAATGCTAACCGTCCAAGGCAACGGCTTGAATGTAGTCAAGGTCATGCCCGAGTCAGCCATTAAATTTGGCGCCTACGAGGTGAATGCGTCCTTCCCGGGCGAGTCGTTCGCTGACGATGCTAACACAAATGCAGTCGGCCAAACGCGCTTTTGCCCGCCTTGAGGGCCACAATGATACGAAGCAACTTAAACCAACTTCCCAGTTCTTGTCCGGAGGCTGTGGTGGAATGGTTGCACAGTATGCTGCACCACAAATTTAACCATACGCTCGATATCTAACCACGTTACAGGTGCTTCGTCTACCCTCTCGATACTCTCAAATTGTAGGTGTACATTTTGATTCCGTGTGATTGGATGTCTTTGTGGCTAATCCCGTTCCTAGTCGGATGCAATGTTCAACTGTTGAAGGTGGTCCGCGCGGCAACCAGCTCATCGCAGCCACGGCTAAGAAGGTCTGGAACAAGCATGGAATCTTCGGCTTTTTCCGTGGCCTGCCGCTGGGCCTCGTGGGGATGTTTCCCTACGCTGCCATAGATCTGACGACATTCGAGTACATGAAGCGGGCCCTTATAGCACGCAAGGCACGGCTTCACAATTGCCATGAGGACGATGTCCCACTAAACAATTTCTCCACCGGAGCGATCGGCGCTACGAGCGGAGGCTTCAGTGCCTCCATGGTCTATCCTCTAAACGTGCTCCGAACAAGATTGCAGGCTCAAGGCACTATTCTCCACCCCACCACATATACTGGCATCTTCGATGTCGCTCGCAAGACCATCCAAGCAGAAGGTTTCCGTGGCCTGTACAAGGGACTCACGCCTAACCTCCTCAAAGTTGCACCTGCAGTTTCGATCAGTTACGTCGTCTACGAGAATGCCAAGCGAGCTCTGGGGTTGAGGTAAGGGCCTCGAAGCGAAGCACGAGTTATATCGCCCTTCGCCCTTCGCCCTCCCATTTTAGGCCGCCCACCGCGTTTCGTTTTACCTTCCTCGATTTTTAGAATTCATTTTCCAAGATACCCTAGAAAAGCCAGTGGCCCGACCGGCCACCGTTGTTCGCTCTGTTCGGGTGGTGGGAATGCGCGATCGTCGAGACCTCTAGCTATGTATAGACGAGGGTGTCTCTTCCTCTTCCCGCAGTCTCCCGTCCCGAAACCCCCGAAGGCTTTACTGTTTTGATTTTATGTCATTCGCATATGGCAATCACAAAAGCCATATTGCAGATTGGATGACCCAACTGTTTGGAAGAGTCGCATGCCCGACCTTTCCCTAAGCATGGGAGGTGTTGAGCGGTAGAGCATGTTACGGAGTTTTATTTCCTGTTTCGAATCTTTTCTTTTTCACTGGCCCCCTAGCCCTCCAGCTTTGTATAATGGGGACATTTCCCCGATAATGTTTGCAGGGAGAGATACTGGATGCCCATGCTAGCCTTCAAGCTTTTTTTTTTTTTTCATCTTGGTCATATGTCCACTTTGTATGTAAAAAACTTTCCACCCTTTTGCAAGATAATGGGGATGATGATAGAAAGGTACAGTACATTTAACTCATTGAGTATAGTTCATAAAATTGTTCTAAAATTATTTGGTACTCATCCTTCGTGACAACTGTATCGATGCGATACAAACAACAATACCGCCCAATCCACCACCAACAATTTTTAACCTTCCGACCCTTTCCTGAAAACCTAAACAACAGCTCGCACCTCCTCCTCCAACGGCAGCACATCCGGCACCGGCCCCATGGGCGTGATCCCGAAGGGGTTGATCTGCTTATGACTCTTGGTATAGTGCTTCTTGATATGCTCGAAGTTGGTGGTGTCACGGAACGCGGGCACCTCCCAGTACAGCGTGCGCAACCACCGGTGGATGGCCGGGTACCCGGACCGGATGTCGCGGATATTGCACTTGAAGTGCTGCACGTAGACGGGGTCGAACCGCACGATGGTCGTGAACAGCCGGATGTCGGCCTCGGTGAGGCGGTCGCCGAAGAAGTACGGGCCCCGCTTGGTGTTTTCGGCGAGATGCTTCTCGATCCGGTCCAGCGAGGCGAAGAGCTGCGTCACGGCCTTCTCGTAGGCCTCCTGCGTCGTGGCGAAGCCGGACTTGTAGACGCCGTTGTTGACATCGTTGTAGATCCAGTCGTTGGAGGTGTCGATCTCGGTTTGGAGGTCCGTCGGGTAGGGGTCGATGCTGCGGTGGTGCTCGGGGAGAAGGGGGTCGAATTCGTGGTAGAGCATGCGGATGATCTCGGCGCTCTGGTTCGGGTGGTTAGATCTGGGGTTAAGGGGTGAAGCGGGGAAGGGGGAAGGGGAGGGGACACACGTACCTCGTTGCTTACGATGCGCTTGGTCTTCTTGTCATACAGGACCGGAACGGTGAAGCGCGCGCTGTAGTTGGGGTCTTCGGCGAAGTAGATCTCGCGCAGGTGCGTGAATTCCGGGTGGTTGGGGTCGGAGGTGACGTTCTGCGAGGGCTCTTGCTCCTCCGCGGTGGCGAAGCGCCATCCTATTGTGATTCCGGGCGTGAGTATTTATCGAACTGTATTGTGGGTGTGCTGGGAAAGTCAGGAAGTCAAACCTTTCTCGCCCAGGTGCCAGTGCACGGAAGTGAAGGAGATGATGTCCTCGAGGCCCTTGAGCTTGCGGGTGATCAAGGTGCGGTGGGCTGTGGACAACAGAAAAGAATCACGGTTAGTTGAGTTGGTGTATGGCTGGCAAGAAGCTTGGACTAATCAAGAACTCACCCCAGGGACAGGCGTATGAGACGTAAAGGTGATAGCGGCCCTTCTCGGGGGGAAATTCAGCGCCGGGCTTGTTGGAAATGAAGTTGCGGAACGCCGATGTTTGACGCTTGAATTCGCCGGACTTGTCGGCGGGATTGACCCAATCGGTGATTTTGTTGGTCTATCAATTGGCATCAAAGAGTCAGGAAGACAGTTCGCATTTTCGTGAATCAAACAAGAGAAGGCTGTTACCTACCGCCATGGTGCGCGTTGAAGATACGAGATATGATGGTGCGGAGAGGCCGGAGTTTGACAATTTGGAGAACCCCGCGGAATAACTGGGTTGCACGAAATGCTGCGATAGCTGGCGGATACGAGGCAATACTTTGAACATGAGCAAACAGAGCCCAACAAGCCGGGAGCAATTGGTAGCTTTATAGTTGTGAAACAAAAGAACAAGCTGGCAGGATCCTTTTGAGAAATTGAATACGAGCTCGAGGCCACTTGCTGAGGGGCAATGCGGGGTGGGTGGAGATGACGTTATCAAATGCTTACTGATGCGCCAGTCATCCGTCTGGGACCCTCTGGGTCTTTTTCTTCCATGACAAACATTTAGCTCAGCACAACCACCACCTTAACTTATCTACATACTTCCTGACTAGTGATTATTACGGGAACTGAGTTTTAATTAACGAACACGAACACAACAACAAACAAATCACTCACCGCATTCTCTAGGAAATATTCCGAAATCTGACAAACATGTCAACGAACGACAGTTATAGCATTGCTTCTACTTACATAACGTTTATCTACGTTCATCCCAGCATAATCATTCTATACCAAGAACTTCGGCAAGGTAGACTATCGCTTTGCCTGCCTACTTCCTCAACTTCACCATCACGTAAGGAATCTCAACATCCTCCTCAGTCGTATCTTCTGCCGTCACCTCGAAAATGATGTTCTTCTGGTGCTCCGGAACAGGCTTCTTGCTAATGTGCTCAACCAGCTTACTCATCCTATTGCATTTTGGATTAGTATCATTTTCCTAGTCCCTGGAGGAACGCGTGCAGAGTGCGCTTGTGGGATAACTTACTTCAGAGGAAGACGGTCCTTAAGCTTGGACGGCGGGTAGAAGCTGGCGTACAGAAGACTAACACCAGAACTGACCATGCTGATCTCCAGACCCAGGTCGGAGAAATGCTTGATGAAGTCCTGGAGCGGAATATCATCCAACTCAAAGCGGTCCCAAATCTGGTCAATAACGACCTCACCCTGCTTGCCCTGGTACTTGCCCTTCGGACTGGCAATGGGTTCACTGAACCCAAGGAAGGGCAGCGCCAGATTGACGAAGCCGTTCTTGTACTGTTCAATGTCGTCCTTACCGTCGATGATCTTGTACAATTCAAGGGCAACCAATCCAGTCACCAGGGCGGTAGTTGTGGCAATGGCAGGAATGATCTTGCCAGCAATAAATTTTGTCTTGTGGCGGTCGGCTTGGGGGATCTCGTAGTTGTCGGCACGCAAGTTACTAGCCGCAGTGATGAAGTCAATGTGATGGTTGGTGTCGTCATCCTTCTCAAACTCGACTGGGTTCAGGCGGAAGCCAGCGAGAGACTTGGGAGATGGAAGTGAGTCAACGAGCTTTTGAATTTCCTGCCCATCATCGAAAGAAGAGCCAGAGGCAGGAGCATCCGGGTCCGGGTCATTCTCATTAGCCTGGATCTTGACGCCGGACTTGGGCGTGAACTCAGGAATGATCATGTTATCGACAATCTTCTTGTAGTAGCCCTTGTCTGCACCGGGGTTCTTAATGCCGTAGTTGAAGGCATGAAGGTTGGCTCCAGCAATGACGAAAGAGAGATGAGTGGGGTTGGTGCTGTCGAACTTGAGGGGGGTAGGAGCCCGCTTGGGCCCAGACCAGAACGGTTGCCCAGTGGAGGTCTTGGAGTCCTTGGGGAAGTTAAACAGGAGCTGCTGGATGGCGTTGTTGTACTGAGCCTCGAACTGCTGGCGGGCCCAGACGATGCAGTCATCGAAGGTCAACGGCTTATCCGTCACCAGGAAGTCACGCAAATGCTCCAGAGTCTGCTTCTCGTTGCCAGCCTGCTTGAGAGTTTGCTCAATGTAGTTGGGCTGCGACAGATACATGTTGACGGCTTCCGGAGGACCAACAAAGTACGTCTGGAAGAGGTCCCGAGCCCAAGCAATAGTGTGCTCAATGCGGTTGGGGAAACTCTTCAGGGTACACATGGGGAAGGTCTTCTCGGGCGGGTCCTGGGAGCTTGAATAGGACTCGGTGATACGAGGAAGCACGACTTGGGTGTTGCCCTTGGTGCCGAGAGTGCCACTTTCGAGCAGTGGCTTTCTGAAGAAGACACACCGGCGATCAACATAAGTCCTCGCGTCAACATTGTCCAAAGCATTCGTGACACCATCCAGGCGCTCCCAGAACTCCTCGTTGAAGATGTGCTCGGTATCAGAGCCTACGCGATCGCGAAGAGTGACAATCTTACCCTTGAGCTCGGGGTTCATCGCCTCCACAGCGGCAGAGGCACATTCACTCTTGAGTTTGCCGACGTCTCTGGAGCGGAACAAGAATTGCCGGTTAAGGTTGCTCTTCTCGATCTGGTCCATGTCCGTAACGTAGATTTTTCCCTTGGGACCGGTTCCTAGGCCCATCATGGCCCAGTTTTTCAGCGTCTCGCAGCCAATGGCACCAGAACCAACCAGGAACTGAGTGACGTTGGAAATCTTCTCCTGGAACTCCTTTCCAAAAACGGCAATCTGGCCGTCGTAGCGAGTGCCCAGGGGCTTGCAGGCCTCCTCGGAGCGGGTGACAGAAGTCGGAAGAGACTCCAGTGAGTCAAAGTACAGCCACTGATAGACAGGGTTGAACTTGCCGGAGACAGCCTTCAACACCTCCTGAGCGGCGAGACCTCCGAAGAGCGCGGCCAGCGGGTTCAAGTCACCACGGGCTTGGTAGCTGAGCTCCTTGAGAAGCTTCTCGTCTAACTCCACCTTCTCCTCCAGGCTAGACGATAGGTCGTTGGCAATCTTCAGCACCTCTTGAGCATCACTGTCGTTGTGAGGACGAGGAAGTTCACCGCCATGACCTTCTGCAAACTTGTGTAATGCTTGCACTCCAACGTGAAGCTGCAGCGGGCGATCGAACTTCGCGAAATCCGACACCATGACTTCGGGCTTCTTGAGCTGTTCCTCGAGTGGTGCGAAATCCATGAACTTTGGCATCTTGACCTGAGTATAAATACCACCAGCTTCGTAGGTTCCGAATTCAGACACGTCTCCAATGGAGAAAGTATAGGGGCCCTTGACGGTGACCTTGCGAGGAGCACATCCGTTCAGGCCCTCCATTCCTTTGACTTCCGAGAAAGTCACAAAATCACCATCTTCCAAGCCGTGTCGGGTCTCATCCAATGCCGAGACCAAGCCTTCCTCATCGATACTGGCCACGATTCCGCTGAGTGGCTCCTCGCCCGTAGCATCGCCGACCGTGAAGTTCTTTCCGAAGTCGTTGAAAAGATAACCAAAAAGACCGAAAGTGTCCGTGATAGTGAGGTAAATACCGTTCTTGTGGCAGAAGTCGGCGATAGCGAGCTGTTCTTTCAGTGGGGTCAGGGTAAGAACAATCGCTTGGTAGCGTTTCAGCTGTTCCAGGTCGTCAACTAGGCTGGCGCCTTCATGAACTGTAACCGGGACATAGGAGTTCAATTCCGCAACTCTCGGCGCTGTCACCTCGGCACGAGGCTTGCCGACATCTTGGGGCTGGAGGAAGAACTGGGAAGAGAGGTCTGAGATGGCAACCGGTGCAGGGTCGTACAGAGTGAGGGACTTGACACCAGCAAGAGCGATGTTCTTAGCTGAAACGCTGTCAGTCAAGTGTGCTCCCATTCTTGCCAAAACGTGGGTGGTGCCTACCAATCTCAACACCCAGACCCTTCAAACCAACAACCAGGACATTCGATTTGCCCATACGTTTCATAGCTTCATGGCCGAGGACATACCTAGAATAGACGGCCACCTATCAGTGTCTCATCAACCAGCGAAAGCAAAAACCAGCTTGTACTTACAGTTGCCGGCTGTAAAGAGATTCATCAATCTCTCCCTGCTTGATCAACTCCACAGTTTCCTGTGGGTTGTCAATTTGCATCTTGGAGTCCTATGGTCGATTAGCAGTCGGATATTGAGTGGGGCTGTGAGTATTAGGAAGACATACAGTCATGATCTTCTTCTCCGGCGGAGCTTTGTTATCAACAGACGCTCTGCGCTTTCCAGGCTTCGCAGCGTCACGAACGGGAAGTTCGGAAGAAATTGTGAAAGTTCTCAAAGGAAAGTCTTGCCACGGGAGCAAGACTTTCTAATCAGGTTGAATGGGGCCTACAGCTCGCACTGCAAGTCACGGAGGAGGGGTAAAGGCGCTAGAGTCGAGGAAGGTTTGGGTAGGGGAGGACGTAACGACAAAAGGGAGGAGGAAGAAATGAGGATTTTGAGCGGATGGAAAAGAGTAGGAGAGATGTTGAGTAGAAAAAAAAGTCCAAAGCAAGAAAGAGTTGGATAGACAGCGAAGAGGAGAAAGATGGATCACTAATGCTACGACTTCCCTCGGCGGCGACGTAAGAGAGGGACAAGCTGTCGATAGTGCTGACTCAGCCAATATCGCAGCCGTGATTGGCTAGAGCCCCGCGGACACTGGCCAGCACCGATGGAACTTAAGAAAACGGAAAGAAGGGTCCGTCCCGACCGGAGGTTGCCAGGCACTTCGTTTGCTTTTTGTTGATGCGTCGCCGTTTAGTCTTTGACATTTGGACTCTTTGATCAACTCTCCCATCATGCATTTGTTGAGAAAGGCTAGAACTTAAACAAACTAAGATACTCTCTGCTCTCTAGACCGTTATTGGGCTAATAGGCTGGTATCTCATTTGTTCTATGCCTTGCCGCAGGTATCATCTACCTCCGCAGAACTCGCGACGCGCCGCGATATAGGGCGAGGGGCTAGCAAAGAGGCTTGCTTGCTCATAGCCACGACTCAATGCCAGCACCTATACATGTGTCGCTTTGAGATCCTGGGACGTTCAATTCTATATTGGCAACGTCAGAAGTCTAAACGAGATAGAGATCTCGCCTTGAGGTTCGCTTGCGCTCTTTCGGTATCTCCATTAATGACAGTCTGACCTCGAGTTTGCGTCCACCTAGGGAATTACCACCACAATGCTCCACGAAATCCTCCTCTGCCTCTCAGGCCAGCCGTCGCCTCTTTTCAATCCGCAAAGTGAAGAATCTCTTGTCGCTGAAGATGCCTTCCCTCTCGTCTCTCCCCCGGAAAAGGCCCTCCTCGCCTCACTTGCCCATTTAAGCCGTCTCCATGCCAGATTGCGACATAGTACAGGATTGATATCGGCCTCCCATCCATCCGTCATTTGTCGGGCAGTCTCAACGGCTATCAGTTCGCAACATCTTGGGGGGTTTCAGCGAAAAATACTAGAGGTGGAAAAGGCGATTTTGGTCGAAGACAGTGCTTATGTCGGCGGTTACGGTATTGTGCCACTGTCCACAATAGTCGGGGAATTCGCGCCTTGGACTCGGCGACTTGAATGGATGTGGCAGGTAGTCAGGTATATACAGCTTGCAAACACGAAAGGGGTCGGCCCAACGTGCAGTGGCGCAGCCTTGATGGACCACCTTCGAGCGGAGCTGCAAACGGGTTATGCTGATGTGAGGGAGATTGCACTTCACCTGGTTAGCACTGCGGAGATCGCTTGGATCCGGCAATTATCAACATGGTTATTATATGGTAACCTTCCGATTCTTGGGAAAACCGACTTCTTTATCCAGGAAGCGAATGAGACAAATTTTGAACTGCATTCAGAGCTCCTACCGCAATTTGTGCTACCCCAGACGGCATCATCTATCCTCTTTATTGGCAAGACTTTGAATCTAATCCGAGCGAAACGGGGTACTTTGAACGATACCGGTATCTCCACGTCCCCAGTCACGCTACGGGAAGAGCATATTAAACATCTTGCTGCTCTGAAGTCACCAATGACGGCAACCATGATCTCCACTGTTGTTGTGTCTATACGGCTTTCTTTGTCTCAAAGTACGCTCTCAGCCCTCCTGCCGACAGCTAAGATCCTTGAAACGTTGTCTGTCTTACATGATTTCTTGCTACTCGGACGTGGAGAATTCGCAACGGCGCTTGTTTCGCATGCAGACTCTCGTCTACATGAGAAGCGACAGAGAAATGCGAACTCAAGATTCAAGAGTGAACCGATGGCTGGACTTGAAAACACATCTATCAAAGAGGTCGACGTGATGGCAACCTTGGCCCAGACTTTGACGGAGCTCTACTCTCTGCAAAATGAAGAAGATCCTGCAGATGATGAACTTGATCACGCAAAGTCCTTGCTACGTTTGACGATCGATGAGCACAGAGATGATGGAGAAGAGGCGCTGTCTGAAGTTGCGAACGAAGTGCACTCAGGAATCAAGTTGTCGAAAATAACCTTCGACGACCTCTTGTTTCCCATCGCAACGAAGCTTTCGGTGCAAGTCAATCCTCCTCTCGATTTGTTCCTTTCCGCCTCTGATACGTCCGTGTACTCGAAGATCCACTCCTTCCTCTTAGGTATCCGTCGCACTCATATCCACCTTGGTGACCTTTGGAAACGCACCTCTCTCCGGAGATGCTATCCTTCGCCCTGGGGGCCTCCTCGAAGCAACACTCCTTATGGCCAGAACAGGCTAAGGGAAGGGAGACAGAGGGACAACGTCAGACTCAGGCAGATGAGGGCAGTTTGGGCAACGTGTAGCGGCTCGCTCTTTGTGCTGTCCGAGATCGGAAGTTATTTTCAGGGAGAGGTCATCAACGAATCATGGCAACACTTCCAACAATGGATTGAAGGCGGCACATCACAATCGACATATGCTACAAGCTCCCGACCTGGAACAGCATCATCGTCGAGAAGCAAACAGACTAGTGCACCCCTGACAACTTCCCGAGCGTCGGATTCGAGCTTAAACCGCGATAGCCAGGGCCTCAGACGGCATGATCCGGAAACTATAACTGCTGCCCATCGTCGGTACCTTTTCACTTTAGCTGAAGCTCTTTTCCTGACAGACGTGCCATTTACGAAGGTGCTGAGGTTCCTGCTCGCAGGCATCGAGCATTTTATTGCGCTTGTGGTGCGCCTAGAAGGCATACAACGCCATATGGACCTAGAAACAGACGAAGGGGTGATCGACTCTTTGGTAGACTACGCAGGAGAGGAACGGGAAGTGTGGCAGGCTCTAGAAGCTGCACGGCTTGGTGTCGAAGGTGGGATCAGAGATGTTATCTTTCGCCTTCGAGACATAGATGATAACCGATCTGGCGAAGGGCGGCAATTGTTTGACACGGTCAAGGACAAAGGTGATGACTGGTCGTATCAGTCTCTTGATGCCGAGCCCGGTTTTCAACACTACGTTCCCCGGAAGGCAGCCGGCGTTGATCGGCTTCTCATGAAACTAGACTTCGGGAATGCCAATGGAAGCATTGGACCTGGTGCTGCTGCAGGCGGGATTGCCGGCATTGCTTAATGCACAAGGTATGGCATACCTTGGCACACAAATCTCGCGATTGCATGGAAAGAAGGCGTCAGCTTCAATAAGCTCGGGGCATAGCAGAGTCATCAAGCCCGACTGCAGCCATTGATAATGGCCCAACCCACCCTCTGCGTTTTTACGCATAGAACGTGGCGGCATCGCTCGCCCTTGATTTCTACTTCAGCGCAACAACTCTAAGCCGACTAGGCCATGACTCGCAGGTTTGGAGCTCCACCTCGGATTCTCCAAACCATTTTCCCTCTGCATTATGCTGTACATGCCCCAGAAAGCTGATTATGAAAGGATGTGTCTCTTTATTCCAAGTTCAGATGCCCGGGCTATGCATGACACACCAATTTACCCGGAAAATCCCGGGCGGAAATCTCTGTTACCAGTCTTAAGTACAATCATGATGGGAGAAGGGAGTTGGTTGGCTACCGACGAACACTCTCCAAGGTGACATGCATGTCTCCTTACTGGCAAAGCCATTTCAGTCATAATGAGAGTCTGTGCCATTCCTTAAAAGTGTTCATCTTTAGCATGAACTCAAGATGCGGACGCCTTGAGAGATACGAGCTCAGGGGTCCAGTCGCATATCCAAAAGGCTTACATCGAATCCAATATACGATTACCAAATCCCAAACACCTGTTGGACGGACTATAAATAAAGCACGAAACTCAGATCACACACATGATCCATGGTCGGGCTTTTCACGGGTTACTCAAACAGGCAATTCCTTCTTGAGCACGGATTTGAATCTAGTCCGAAAACTTCTTCCATCCTTTGACGGTGATCGACAAGCCCTCCCCCTTTTGTGTTGACCAGCCATCCCTTGACTCGAGCCGACTTGTTCCTGAGTCAGTATCTCGCCCAAGGCTGGTATCATTGCAAGGGGTTGTTCGAAATAGCATAGATCGCCAACCATCGAAAGGCTTGGCAGATCACAGGAATCTACAGGATATTCTGGAATGCATTGATCATGAGCGGATATGCAGCCCGCTCGGCGGACTGTACCTCAGCCTTCGGAATGTCATTATTCGGAAGCTCCACAGAATTGTGCAAAAGTACTACCAATCTCGCCCAGAGAAAGTCCAGTGAGATACGAGTGACACACTGGAGTAAACTGGAGAACAGTCTCCTGGAAGAAGACGTTGCCACACGATAATACGAGGACTCATTAAGTGGATGGCTCGTGTGCTGTCAAGAATCTGTACAAGATTCATGATCCGGCTTGGAGAATCAGCAACGCAGCCAAGAGGAAAACCCTGCCAATATCTTCAACGCTGGACTTCGATCGACATATTTGGCAAGGATCATGGCTGGAGATAAGTGTCAATGATCAAGACAGATAAGAAAAGATCCTTGGAAGTTTGATGCTGTAAGGGTGTGTTAAAACATTACACCATCACTGGTCACTGGGGATGCCGAGACCGTCATTGGAGGGATCCCGTTCCATGGATCGAGCCTCGGCCAAAGAAGCCGGGGTAAGCTCATCTTTACTCCTCCTCCTTGGCAACTCCCCAGCACCGCTACACTGACCGAGGGCAGGGCAGGAAAAAAAATTGAAGAGACCCCCTTGAACTGGTCGCCAGAGGGTTGAGATCAGAGATATCCGGGAACCATAGCCGACAATCCTACTTCGAGTAGCATTGACCGTCCTTGCTGTGCTGGTTGTTGGTCTGAATTTGAATCGGATCCAGCTGTTCGGCCTCCCCATACTCGGGAATCCCCTCCTTGTGGGCCTTTCCTAGAGGATGATCGTCATCCCTCGATCAACTGATCAAGGCCGGCAGCCGGACTCTGCATCCAAGCAATGGGCAGTTGGTTGTTGCTCCACGATAGCTCCTCAAACACGACCTTTGCCCCAATCATTTCTCTATGCCACTGCCTCGAGACGCGCCCGCTCCCTGTGGCAAGCTTAAATCGCGGGGAACTATCGATGCACGGACTAGTCCCCGTACCATGGAATTTAGTTAGCAATGAATTGGCATGGGCCCTGAAGTCATCGTGAAAGCAGCTCTAGATTCTGACAGCCTGCCCATGGATGGTATCACGCGGCCAGCTTGATTTTTGCTTGGCCCTTTTCTTTCCTTTGTACAACGTGTATGCCTAGCTTTTCTCGGATAATTGACCTTGGCGTGGGTTCATAAGAGTATAAACTCCAAGTCCGCTCAGTCAAGGAGACGACACAAGGTGACGAGGAATCGCGGCCATTCGACCGTGAGGTGGTAGTTTTCTTTACTCATTTTCTTTTCACTCTTCACCTTCGTCCTCGCATACACTGCATCTTCCGCAATGCGCTTCACATTGTGTCGGTCGCTTCCGACATTGCCTCGACGAGCAGGCTTCTGTATCCCGTCTTCAATCCTCCGAGCCTCGTATTCCACGAGTTCGACTCCCCATGGCGCGCATCACATCCAGACACGTGAGTCGAAATTGAATCCCGAGCACAAGGACGGGCGTCGATTCCGCGAGTTCGATCTCGAAGACCGGGTGTTCGCCGTCACCGGAGGCGGCCGCGGACTCGGACTGGCGATGGCCGAAGCTCTCATGGAAGCCGGCGCAAAGGGTAGGCAGGCCCATATCCGACCCCAGCCCACCCTCCTTGCCATCCCAACCATACTAACCCATCCCCCCCCCCCCCAAAAAAACAGTGCACTGCCTCGACCGCCTAGAGAACCCGCACCCGGACTTCCTGGCGGCGCAAGACCACGCGGCGAGCACCTACGGCGGCGCGCTGCACTACCACCGGGTGGACGTGCGGGACGCCGAGGAAGTGAACGCGCTCTTCGCGACGATCGCGGCGCAGGACCAGCGGCTGGACGGGCTGTTGGCCGCCGCGGGGATCAACCACCTGCAGGCGGCACTGGAGCACTCCCCGGCGGCGCTGCAGGAGGTCATGTCCATCAACTACAACGGGGTGTTCCACGCGGCGACGGCGGCGGCGCGCCAGATGTTCGCCTACCAGCAGAAGGGCTCGATCCTGCTGGTGGCCAGCATGAGCGGCCTGATCGCCAACAAGGGCATGACCTCGCCCGTGTACAACTCGTCCAAGGCCGCCGTCATCCAGCTGGCCCGCTCCCTCGCCATGGAATGGGGCCGCCACGGCGTCCGCGTCAACAGCCTCTGCCCCGGCCACATCCTCACCCCGATGGTCGAGCAGGTCTTCCACCAGAACCCCGCCGCCCGCGCCGTCTGGGAGGCCGAGAATATGCTCGGCCGCTTGGCCACCCCCGAGGAGTTCCGCGGCGCCGCGCTGTTCGCGTTGAGTGATGCTAGTAGCTTTATGACGGGGAGCACGTTGGTCATCGATGGGGGCCATACGGCTTGGTAGATTAGTCTTTCTTTTTCGAAGCGCTGGGAAGATACATACGCGCGTGATACATACATCGATTAGGACGATGGAAGATGGAAGGGAGGAGTGGGGATACCCTCTATACTTAATGCTTGTTGATTATGGAAGTGCTCTTCAAGGAGGATGAGGTTCGCTCTGCGTAGGAGAAAAAAGGAGGGGAATGCGGGACATAATCATGTTGCTTCTTACGCTGTTCTGTCGGTCTCATACTGGACTTTGTCGTGCGGGCTTCTTTCCGGATGGCTGTATTTTTGCCTTGATTGGAGCGTTATTGCTTGATATAGCTGGGCCATTATTTCTTACTGGCACCCGGGTTTTACTAGCAGATATCCTTTCTCGCTTACTTCAATTAAGTGACTCTGGGATGAGGGGTAGAATGTGCTGGACTTCGATACGTAAGCCTCCTAGAATGATGGATTAGGCTGGGGGGTCACCGTACCAGCGCATCAGTCGCTACGCCGATGAATTGACGACGAGATCAACATCTTCCCACTGTATCGAGACTTCAAACCTACAAGTTTGTAAATGCTAACCAAACTATAGACTCAACTCTATATTCCCTCACCAAGATGAACAGCAATCTATCTCCCCAAGCGAATAAGTTATCGAACTCATATGTTTTCCCCACAAACGAATACGCCACAAATCGGTCCAGAGACCTACCATCACCAAGAACCCCTATTCCATCTCAAAGAGGATCAAAGGATATACCCACCGCCATCGTCCCCAACAGCCAGCCCCTTCCTTCTGCTCCTCCTCCTCTCCCCAAAAATCAACACCTCACTCTCCTCCCCACCCTCCCTCCTCTCCATCTCAAACTCCTCATCCCCCGCACCACCACCCTGTTTCCCCAGCTGCACCCTCCAATTCTCCCTCCCCAACATCCCCCTCAGCACCACCGCCAACACGGCCACGAGCACCATACACCCCGCACACACCCCCATGCCCCGCACATACCACGGCCCCTCGCTGGCAGGGTACAGCCTTGTCCCCAGCAGGGGCCCGCACTGGCCCACCAGGTTCAGCAGCGCGACGCTAGCACCCTTACCCTCCTGCGCGGGCCGGTTGTCCATGCTCCAGGTGATGATCAGCGTGATGGCGGAGAAGAAGCCCGCGATCGCCGGGTAGAGGCTGACGTAGCGGATGGTGGTTTGTAGCGTGGTTAGGTGGCGGTCGGCGAAGAAGGCGTGGTAGTGGCCCGTGAGCGCGAGGGTGAGGTAGGCGGTGGCCGAGACGAGGGCGTGGGCGATCAGGAAGGGGCTGCGGCGGCGGTGGCGGTCCGAGTAGTAGGCTGTGAGGAGGACGGCGAGGAAGGCGAGCACGTAGGGCGGTGCGCTGAGGGCTTGGGATTGGAGTGCGGTGTAGCCCATTCTGTGTTTGCGGGGGGTGAGTGGTTAGTTTTGAGGGTTGCGGGGGATGGGGGTAGGTTTTGAGGGGGGAGCGTACTCTGCTATTATCGTGGGAAGGAAGACGGGCATCGAGCTGAAGGCAACGTTGCAGCTGAAGAACATGAACTGTAGGATCTCGTTAGTTGATTGTATAATGTGGAGGTTAGATGAGTGGGTACAGAGGGACTCACAGCGGTGATGTACGCTTTGGGATCGGCGAGGGTCTTTTTGACTTCCCCCCAATTGAAGGACCCTCCAAGTCGCCGTGATAAGATGCCACTGCCATTGCTACTACTGTCATCCATGCGGAGCTGAGCGATCATCCTTTGCCGCGAGTCCAGAAACCGCGCGGTACCGGGCGAGTCGGGGATCCAGAGCCAGGCGAAGACGGCGACAATCACGCTGGGGAACCCTTCCACCAGGAATAAGGTGCGCCACGGGGCAATGGGGCCTCCGCTGCTGAACTTGACGATCACCCAGGCGAGGCTGCTGGCGAAGGAGGAGGCCAGCGGGGCGGCGGAGATGAAGAGCCCGTTGCGGAAGGCGAGTTCCTCCCGCTTGTAGAACTGGGAGAGATAGAAGGGCACGCCGGGCCCGAAGGCTGCCTCGGTGATCCCCAGCGTTGCGCGAAGGAAGACGAGCGCGCCGAAGGAGGTGGCGAGCGATTGGAAAGAGGCGACGAGGCCCCATCCAAAGACGCACAGGGCGATGTAGATGTGCGCGGGCACCAGTCGATACATTAGAGTCATCCATTCGAAGAGGATGTAGGTGATGTAGAAGGCTGTGAGCAGCCACTCATACTGCGAGGAGGAAAGCTGCAGGTCCTCCTCCAGACCGGCAATCTTCGCATTGCCGATATCTGCATGCGTGGGTTAGCTAAGTAGTTTGCCAGGTTGGTATTTTAGGGGGCGCATGGTCCAGGCAACTTGGAACGTACTTGACCGGTCGAGAAAGGAAAGTAAGTATAATAATGCCAGAAATGGAACGAGTTTGCAATCGAAGCGTTTGACCACCTGTTGCTCCTCCTCAATTGTATACTTGAGAAGATCGTGGGAAGAATCTCTGCTGGAATTGGGCCGGATATCATCATAGGAATCATATCCATCGTCCAGCCCATCGTCGGAAGAAACCGAAAGGTCAGCCTCGTCGTTAAAGTCCGTCTGCACTCTCAGAGATCCTACGGTAGGACGAGAGAGCCGGGATGCGGAGGGGCCATTATTATCCTCCTCTGATCTGTCGGAGGCCGGAGTGTACAGAAGCCCATCGGACGACGAAGACCCACTGCCGAAAGGGGAAGATGTGGTTCCGGTCGGGCCAGCGCGCAAGGAGGTCATTTGGCTTGATGCGCGTTGTCTAAATAAATCATAACTAGAACAGATCAAAGCCAAACTAAGTTGATCGCATTGAACCCATGTATTTTATCAACGACGGTAGAAAGGATAAGGTACAGTACAGCGAAGGTGAAGAGATCAGGTTCAGGATCGATAAGAGCAGAACAAGCCAACTCCTCCTCCCGAGCACGTGGCAGCAGCCCCAAAGCTAAAAGAGCCGAAAGATCGACAGCCAAGAACTTCAGTCCCATCCATCGTCATTAAACAATAAACAATGAATCAGTTAGTTGAGTTAGTTACTGCTTGATTAGATACATCAATGTTCCATCCCCGCATCCCCGCATCCCTGTATCCAATACCATGAGCATAAGCACCTTATCGGTCACTAAATAGCAGAAATGAGCAGATACCCCAAGCATCTCCTCACGAGCGCTTGGTATCTGGATTAGCTATCACGAGAAGGACGGTAGCTATCGACAGGGCGTTTGCGTTTGTTCGAAGGACAAGGACTAGCCCCGTTCTTCCTGCCATTACTGGTGCCGTTGGTCCTGTCATTCCTGTCATTGGGGGCTGCCTCGACGGGACGTCCATTGTTGCCACGAGGTGTATCATGGGCTCTAGCTCGCGGAGTAGGATCGCCCACATAACGCCTGGGATCCTCACGACGCGATCCCCGGAAGTGGATTCCGCCTCCGTCATGACGACCAGGATCTTCGAAGCGGCGCTGACGCCCCCCGCTGAGTTGCGCGGCGCGGTCGCGTGCCAGCCGGAAATGATATTCAATGTCTGGGATGAGGGGATGGTTGGGACGCCCGTTGGCCCGAAGGTACTGCAACGCATTCTCTGCCGTGTCACGCAGGAACCGGACCGAAGACTCGGTATCCGTGTTAGTCTCACTGTGACGGTAGAACTCGTTCTTGGCCTGGCGGAACCGGATGACCAGGCGGTTGATGTTCGGCTGGATGCTGATCCCGTGGCAGGGCGAGCTGGGTCGTCCAGACGCGTCTCGAGTGCCCGTTGTACCTGGGCCTCCATGACCGGTGCTAGGGTTGCCGGTGGCGCTGGCAGCTCCGCTTACGCTTTCAGTGTCACCAAGTCCGAGAACTAAGCGACGGGAAATGTATTAGCATGTAGTCTCCCCTTTTGACCGGTAAACTTGGGGACACGAGAGCGGTTTCATACCTCTTTCCAACTCAAGGTTGAACTCTATGTAGTCGGAGGCGACCTGCTGATTGACAGAGCAGGAGATATCAGCTCCAAGGAACTCGGTGAGGTAGAAGTCTTGCACTTCGGAGCCAATCTCAAATCCATTATGACCTATTGCCACCAATGCCCGGTCATAGAGACTGATCTCGCCGTCCGCGGCATCCTGGGACCGCCGGTTGATGAGAGAAATATGGTTGCGGATGATTCGGTCGAGGGCGTCTATGTTCTCTGGGTTCCGCCAAAGATGCAGCAGAAGAGGAGAGGGCTCGTGGTTAGAAGCAGTCCACTTGGCCACCATCTGATTCAACTTTTGGATTAGATGTGGCTCAAGAGTTGCCGTGGAGAAGAGAGTGGACATCGTCCCAGCTGCGGAAATTTTGTGTCTTCGCCGATGTGATAACGTAAGGAGTGTTTTTGACAAACGAATTTGAATTGTTGACAATGCACGTTCAAAAGATAAAGAGACAGCAGGCGACTTGAAAGGCAGATCAGAGGAACGAAGATGGAGCTGGTAGTGCTTGGAGTGAAGGCATGGGTCGCTTAGTCGGCGAGGGGTCCACTCCTAGTGCAGCTCAGTGGTGTTGTGGTGGTGGTAGAACAAGCAGACCTCTATTTACTGTCTACTTCTGGACACTAGAGAGTTTCATGGTCTCCAAAACTGAACTGCGTTGAAACAGCTGGTGGCACTTTCTGCACAAACACAGGGCAAATGATGATGATGAT
Organism: Aspergillus fijiensis CBS 313.89; assembly: GCF_003184825.1. Lineage (NCBI taxonomy): Eukaryota > Fungi > Ascomycota > Eurotiomycetes > Eurotiales > Aspergillaceae > Aspergillus > Aspergillus fijiensis. Next base: position 508,912 of record NW_024468990.1, on the reverse strand, counting down.
GATGAAGAGTGGCAGGAAGAGCATAGATAGCGCGCGGCCACTGGGAAGTAAAAGGGTTCGCTTACGAGTATGTGCTTGACAACAACAGACTCAATATGGATGTTCACACACCAGAGGTAACCGCGGATGTTGAAACCATGCGTATGAAAGGCTGATGTGGGAGTTAAAGAGTCCATTGGGTTATAAACAGATTCGAGGCCACTATTCAAACGTACAAACAAAAAAACACAGTTGAGGCAATTATGTTCACATGTTGTTGAGATGACAAGAACAGGGCACAGGTTGTCATCAATCATCACTTGGCATCGGCATCATATCATACAATCGATAATATCAATTGATACGGTTCCATAGTCGCTTGACTTCATCCACCAGCACCGATACTTGGCTGCCCTGTCCATTCTTTGCGCAATCTTTCCAAACGCCGCCATCGCGGACACACCAGACGGACTCATCGAGTCGGAGCGTGCAGCTTGTCTTGACGCCAAGCTTCGCACTATGGATGGCGCTCTCGCGTAGCAGAGCCATGCCGCTGAGCGGCGCACTGTCGCCGCCGTAGTCGGGATCATCGATTTCCTGACTAGCACATGCGTTCAAGGCACTAAAGTCTATGCCATGCTCCAATGCGCACTGCTCGACGTGATGGCGTTCCGGGATTTGGGAGTACGACCCAACAAGACAGTTTGCAAAGCCAAGGGACCGAATTGTCGGGGTACGCGCAGTCATTGGACCAACAGCGCTTTCGACTCCCTGAGGAGGGAAAGGAAGATTTGCAGCACAGAGAAGAAGCATATCTCCTATACATTCGGTGGGGCCGTGCTTGCATTGAATTTCCGAGGATTTGTTTGACACACTAGAGTGTAATGTTAGCTCATATGGTATTTGTGAATCCATGGACATGAGACCAGACAGGAGACAGGCACAACTCACTCAGCAATAAATGACAATTTGAAATCGACCTTGTCGCTGATTTGCTCCATCGCAGGCACGACAAGCTGCTGCAGACAGTCACGTGCGTCTGGACATTTGCTCATAATGTGAGCTTCTAGGGGCACTTTCTTGGTGGTTTGCGCTGAGAGCGAGGTCCCGGGCAACGCGGGCATGAAGAGCGCCTCATCACTTGTCAGCGTAGAGCCATTCTGATTTCTCTTGCCTTGGTGACAAGAGAAGAAGTTGATGCCGGAAATGGAGTTTGTCGTTGACAACACGAGCAAGCCGATAAGAGCAACAACCCCCAGATAAGTGGCGAGCCGGGTAATGAACCGGTCGCGTCGGCGGCTGAAGGAATGGGGAAGAGTGGAGTCGGAGATGTCAACGTAGCCGGTGTCGTGGGCTCTCTTTTCCATCTTGGCAGAGCTCGTAGTACTCCGATGAGTACTAGGTTGTGGGCAATGTAGTGCAAGTTGAGGATGGAATGGGCTGGGCTGGATTCGGGAGGGTGAGATCAAGGAAAGGTGGTGGGGGAAGATCGTGATCCGTGATTAATGGATGTCAACGAGTCAGCGGCCCGGCAATTTGCCCTCGCGTTACACTTGCAAAAAAACAGCCCAAAAACGTTCATACAGGTTCCCATTAATGCAGTTGTCGGATCGTTAGGGGAATCTCAGATCGTCAATTGCGTAATGCTTCAGCAGTTGGGTTTCAGATTGAGGGATTCAGTTCTACTTCTTCGCTGTGCTGTCTATGTGAACCTCAATTGCCATGCTTCTTGCATGAATCATACATTGAAGTTGCATTGTTGCAGCAATGCCGCCGGGGTTGGAACTCAACCAACGCCTTATGCACTCCATACGCACTACGACTCTCGATGGGCTTCGGAGCAGCCCTAGCTGGATGAACGGCTACGATCCACGCAGCAGCTTATCCGTACTGATCCGTGCGAGTCAGAACACGGCATAGATCAGTTGTTGACAGTCCACCCAGTGCGAACACCTCATCCACTTAAGGCATTCAGGCTCCAACTTTTGGACATATTATTCAATGTCTGCTGTCGCAAGTTACGAATGCCGAATAACAACTGAGACATGCTACTGCCATGCTGAGCTACTAGAGCTAAGTTAACCCGCAGGACTATAACTTACTATCGGTAACCTCAAACATAAGCTTCTAGCCTACAATCTAGCCATGAGGGGAGCAATCTAATATCCACGCCGATTACAAGAGAAAGCAATTTACATGGCACTTAAAGCACCAGACCTTTGATTTCCATTGGTATTAATTTTCGGATAAGATACTCTGTCGCATAATCTTAGATCAAACGCCTTTCAGTGAGCACGGTCATCGCGGACCTGATAGCGCAACCCGTGAAGGAGTGATGGCAGATGGAACTAAAGCTCCTCAAGTTAGCTGTCTGCAGGCAGGCACTCCATCCAGAGCTCGGTGACGAGGCCTATCACGCTAATTGACATAAGAGGGAAGCCCTCCGAGCATCAGCAGTATTCTTAGTGGAGGCCCTTGATCTCAAGTAGCACACTAAGGGTCAACAAGGGAGAGGACTAGACTACTCCGTAGTGCATAGCATACAAAGATATGCGACTACTATGACGGGACCCGTTAGCCTATCGCGCAGATCACAGGGCAAGTTGCTTGGCTGGCCCGGAACCTCCGCAAGTGTACCGGTCATCAGTCCTGCCCTGAAGCCCTTCTTGCCCCCCCAAGTGAATCTCCGACTTCGGAGCTCTGACCGTATTGCCCAGAGCAGCCTGCATCTGACGCAATTCACACCTCCCAAACAAAACCTGCGGTGGTGATGACTCCCTTCTCTATCCGAGGACTCGTATGGACATCTTTTTGTATCCTGTGGCTTGTCTGAATGGGGCCCACCGCGCCGTGGTCACAACATCGCAAGTATAAGCGAGGAGTCATCACTGACCCAGACTTCTCGGCTGGCCAATCGGGGCGAACGAACTTTCTCCGGCGAGGGCAGCAGTGGTCTGAGAGTAGTGCCGTCAGTACATCGCAGGTTCACAACTGAGCATTGGCATCGAGGCGTGGTGTCATGGCAAGTCGTTTGGTCGGCTATGCTGGAGACTATACGAAGCGCCGACAGATAGAGGTCGAAGCGTAAATCCCATCTGACTCGACTTCACCTATTCCTCCACTCGGCTGCCTTCTCGGATTAGGAGAGTTTGATCTAACGCCTAGTACGTATCTCCAAAGCAAGGCTTGAAAGGCATCATGTTGTGACTCAACGGACATGATACGCATAAGGGACAAATGGCCCCACCATTTACCACATGGCTAGATAGACGCTCGAACCAGGATGACGAGCTAACAATTTTCTCAACGATTCTGTTTCAAAGTTGCGATAATCTGATTCGTAGTCTGGTATTCAAGACAGCGGTGTTGGTGAAAAAGAGCATCCATTGCATACTGGCCTCCTCTGTGCAAGGCGAGAGCGGAACGAGGCAGTCAGTAGTTTAAATGACAGCTGGTGCAGCTAGGCTTGGCCGAAAAAATGATTCCATGGCAAATCAGACCTGACACCAAGGAGGAAATGCGGTCACCAATTGAAAACGAAGGGGGATTTCTTGTATATTGGCGTGGTATTTGAGATAAGAGAGGAAGAGGAGAAGGTGACGTTGACTACTTAGCGGGAAGGGGACGGTTTCCCGGAGGGGAAAAGACCACGAAGGGGGTGTGGGTGGTGGAAAAATCAAAGGGAAAACAACAACAACAACAATAACAACAGGGACAACAAATAATTGTTGTTGTCTATCACCTCACATCCCACAGGTTCCAATCACAATTAATCGTTGATTATGGTGAGAGCCTTGGTCAGCGGAACCTCACCACCAGGTAGGCTACAGTACAACTCAACTACAACTGAATGGCATTCCATATAGGTGGAAGGGGGAAAAGATGAGGGTCCAGAATCAGATCGAGCCAGTATCATCCTGGGTCATCGACCGAGTAACTACTAGTTACTACTAAGTTACAACTACCTAGTAGTAACTTAGTAGTACATCCTCCACTCCTTCCATGGTAGCGTCACATCGTCTATCCGCCGATGGTCGCATCTGCATTTTCCCCATCATCCACAACGGCCGGCGGCTCTGAAGGCTAATACGTACTCGTCACTCTTTTTTTTCCCTCTTTTCCTTCTTTTCTTTTACCACTTCAACCCGTTTCCTTTTCTTTCCTTTCTCCTCCGTTTCTCCGTCGTGCCCCTTCTTGCCCACCGTCTGGCTACTGAAACTACTTTAGTCTTCTTGGGGTGGGGAATGGCAATGAACTCTTACTCACTGGCTGGTCCTGTTTTCTTTCTACTGTACGGAAAATGATTATAATATTTAATTGAAAGTATTTCCACCTGTGCTCTTCCAGCATCATTCACTATCACGCCTCAGGTACGTACTCCCCACAGTCAACTGTGTTCTACCGTCCTGGTGGGGTTCTTTGACTTACAAGAGTATGCCTCTGTCCCTTCACTCCCCCCTCCTCCCTTCTCCTTCTTGCAGTCCACTTTTTTTTGCCAGACTCCCTGCATCATGATCGTCACTGTCGCACCCTTCTTGTCCGGCGAAATATCTCAGCCTTTCCTCTTTTCATCATACAGACAGGCCACTGCAGCTGATAACGTCCGCGCTCGAACCCGTGCATTGACTGTAACCTTGGGAGCTGACGGTCACACTCATCATAGTCTAGAGCAAGCTGCAAGATAACGTCCCCCCTTGGAGAACCTATCGTCCCCGGACCTACGACCCCCACGGAAAGACCCCCAGCTAGGGTTTGCATCTTGAATTCCTTCAGCAATCAACAGGATCGCGTACGACAGGGCTCGCCGTTGTATGCGTCCTATCACCGGGACTGAAATCCCCATTCCTGCTCCCCCACATCCCGTCCTACCTGGTAAACATTCCGCGAGGACAAGCAGATAAACACCATACCTGAACCCTTTCCTTCCGCCAACTTACCGCTCTGTCGCACAAGTTACTCTTCACCGAAACGATTGCTACCCGCAAGTCACACGCGTCGGTAACTTGCCTGTTCGACCGCCCTCCTCGGCGCGGAACCCCTTCACAACATGACTTCCACGAGTCCTATAGAGGTGGACAAAAGCAGGGATGAAGACCATGATAACATACACGATGATCCACTCGAAGAAGAGGACGAGGAGGAGAACGCTGAAATGGACCCCTCACACCAGGAATACCTAGAACTTCAGCGTAAATTGGATGAATTTCTGTCGCCGTTGGTTCTGGATGAAGCGGTCCTGTATCAGCTCGCGCGCCGCTTCTCCACAATCTATAAAGACCTAGCCCTGCATTCCAAGGAGCAATTCCTACCGACACCGGTTACCCGTCTGCCCACCGGTCTGGAGACGGGTCGATACCTAGCCATCGATGTCGGCGGAACCAATCTTCGGGTTGCCTTCATCGAGTTGCTTGGAGAGGCGGCCGAGTCTGATACACCGCCAGGCGATGCTTCAGCGCGGTCGAGAGATACCCTACGCAAGGCACAGAGACAGCGTGTAAAGCGGACATTAGAAAGAGCATGGCCCATTCAAGAGCATCTGAAGATGGATAAGGCGGAGGACCTGTTCTCCTGGATTGGCGACTGCATCGCGGAGGTCGTGGCGGAGAGCCTGACATCGGAGAGCACTCGTGGCGAGATTCCGGAGGAATTAGAGATGGGCATTACATTTAGTTTTCCCATCATGTAAGTGTTACCCAGTGAGTTGGCAGGGTCAATCCTGTCTTACTAACGCAGCCTAGGCAAGAATCGCTCACTGAGGCGACGTTGATGCCGATGGGCAAAGGATTTGCGATTTCATCCGACCTCGATCTCCGCAAAATCCTTCTAAGTGGCTACGAAAAGCACACCAGACGACCGGACGACGAATGTGAACCATCCAGCAAACGGCGGAAGCTCTTTAATCTCCCTAAATTAAAGATCGCGGCGATCACCAATGACACCGTGGCCACTATCGCTTCTCTTGCCTACTCTGTGAAGTCATTGCCCAACAGCAGAGTTGCGATGGGAATTATTGTGGGGACGGGTTGCAATGCAACCATTCCCATGAAGCTCAGCTCGCTCCACAGCTCCAAAGCAAAACAGGTACAACAGAGAAATCCCGAGGCTGACGAAACTGTGGTCAACACCGAATGGACGATTTCTGGTGCCGCTCCGCCGTTGAAAGAGCTCAACATAATCACCCATTGGGACATCGAGCTTGATCAGGCATGTGCACGACCGGGGTTTCAACCGTTCGAGTATATGACTGGCGGCCGTTACATTGGCGAACTCATTCGGCTCATTCTCTGTGATTATCTCACAACCCAAGGTGGTTTATCCAAGAAGGATCTACCCGCATCTCTGGTAAAAGAATATGCCTTGACGACCTCCTTCATATCTGACAAGGTTGCTCGCTCCCGGTCCGACCATGAACTCGCAAGTGAGCTGGCTCAGGCCCTGCCGCCTCCTGAATCTAGCGAGTGGAATTGGGATGCACCGTCGGCCACCGCTTTCCGCAAGATTGCTAGGACTGTGCAACGGCGATCTGCAGGTTTGATCGCGGCAGCCGTTGTAGGACTCCTTGCATGTGCACAGGAGATCGAACTGAAAGTCGACAGTCCCGGGGGTTCCCCCACAACTGAGATCAGTGCCAACCTGGATCTATCCGCGGTCTCGAAGCATTTAGAACCGGAAGCATCTGGAACGAGTGGATCAAGTAGCATTAATGGACCCATTGTTCCGGTCTTGTCCCCCACGCCTGTCCCTGCAGACTGGCAGTCAGGGCCCGAGGAACTCGTGGTCGCATACACAGGTGGGATCATTCAGCATTACCCTAGCTTCAAGGAGATGTGTCAACAGTACATCGATCGACTCATCATGAGAACGGGTCCGCAGAAGAGCGGCAAGTCGGTGTTCTTGCGCGAGGCGTCTGATGGGGGTGTCATTGGCGCGGGTGTTCTGGCAGGCATGGTTGGAAACATGTAAGATGCTGGAAAGCAGATTCGGTAATGTGTAGACAGTTGGCTTGGCTTGGCTTGGCTTTGGCTTGTTTTTGAGGACCTGAGGACCTGCACTTCGAGGCGTCAAGTACCAGCATTTCGGAGGGCATACTTGCAGTATATGCGTAAGGCGTTTCTACGGCGGCCATTGTATTCCTCTTCGATGATATTATAGCTACAATTAGGATCTTTGATACATATGCTTGGCAGAATGTGATCGCGATTGACAGGTAGAGTGTCATTTCTCGTTATCAGGTTGTATCTGGGGTGAATTGAATCATCAGGAGTGCAGGCTCAGGGCTGTATCCTCAAGTTACCACACGGGGAAAGGTGTTTTGGTCCAGCGACTCGCTTCAGACTCGCTCATCGCTTGAGTCACGATAGCAACCTAATGCGCCAAGCCGTCTCGTCTCTCAGATATAGCGAAACATGTTATTGCGCACGCTGCGCTTCATAGCCGTGGGCTTGCCATCCTCGTACTCGATCCCGGAAGCACCACCGCCTCCAGACATCTGCTCGAGGCGCTCCCGAAGCTCTTGGTCTGCCTGCGAGACGCTCTTCAATTTGGGGTCGGTGGCAGGCTTTTTAGCTTTAGGTGTGTTTTCTTGGGATGATTGTGTGTTCGATGAGTTTTCGTCTAGATTATGTTAGTCAAAAGCTGAAATCAATCTACTAAAGTGAGTTTGGTGATGATGTGTCTTTCAACTGACCCTTGGTACTAGTATCTGCTAATCTACACGCGGTGGAGGAGACATACTTTATTTCGGATGGAATGTGCGCAAAGAGCGTATGTGGAGAGATAGTCGATGAGCTCAGTCTCGTTAGACATGAGGACCTGCGGGTTAAGCATAGACTGAGCATCGTGAAGTGATCAAGTTTATTTTTTTTTTACTTCTTTCGAGACCCTCGATTTCTTGGACATCTACTCCCAACACCCTTATCGTACTGATGTAATGGATGGCAAAGCGACACACTACGTCACATGACTCGACCCCAACTCCCCAAGAGATCCACATCACGTGAAGATATCTCTCTGGCAGTCACAACTCCAACCTTCCAACTCCACCAGCTGACAAAACTGACCGTTTATAACCCCCTTCACGTTCCCCGATCTCAGCCCACACCACGAAAACCCCCGATAACTCTGTTTACAATTACCCCGACCTCTGCAGCCAGCCAAAGAAGCGAGAACGATGAGCGCCCAGGCATACTACGAGCTCTACCGCGGGAGCAGGTACATCCATCCCCCCCCCCTCAGTAACGCCCGGAGAAACCCACCCAGACACTAACACACAACCAAAAACAGCATCGGCCTCTCCCTCACGGACACCCTGGACGACCTGATCAACGAGGGCCGGATCGAGCCCCAACTCGCCATGAAGATCCTCTCCACCTTTGACCGCATCGTCACCGAGGTGTTGGCGGATAAGGTGCGCGCGAGGTTGACTTTCAAGGTACCGTCTTGCCCTCTTGCCTCTTGCCCTGAAAAGCCAAAGATCCCACTCTCTGCGCAGCAGACTGGGGTCCATTCTTTCCGCCGCGATAAAACTAACCATCCGTGCGTGAACGCTACAGGGCCACCTCGACACCTACCGATTCTGCGATGAGGTCTGGACCTTCCTGATCAAGGACGTGACGTTCAAGCTGGACAACCAGACCACCGTGTCGGCGGACAAGGTGAAGATTGTGAGCTGTAACAGCAAGCGGCCTGGGGAGGTTTAGGTGGTGCTGTGGCAGGGGTTGACTTGGTTTCAGGTTTCTTTTATGCGCTCGGCTGGTTTGTCTTTTTTTTTTTTTTTTTTTTTTTTTCTTTCTGAAAAATGGCGTTATATGCATTACAGCCCAGATTCTTTGTGCATATGGGTGCGGGGCAATGCGAATTGTGTGTCTTGCTGGGTTTGGGATTGGGCGTTTGATATGGGGTGTGTGTGGGCTTTTGTTTCTGATGTTGGGGATGAGATCTGGGGGAGAAAGTGATTTTCTTATGCTCTTGTTGCGAGAGAAAGAGTGGCTTTTAGAAGATTGACTTAAATTTGATACCCAAGGTTGAAACCATATCCTCACATCAACAATTCAAATCAACTGAAAAAGAAAAGAAGGTGAAAGTGAAAGTGAAAGCAGCCAGGGGATAAGTTACAATTGACCTCACGATAGTACTGCCGCCCGCCGGCCACTTCGGGTTGGAGACCAGGTGTGGAGCAACCAGCCCTCCCAACAGGGTTATATGGGCAGTACCTAAATCTAAAAGCAAAGAGGCGGGGTGGTCCCGGCCCGCGGGAGATTATCGAACGCGTTTCCCAACTTACCCGTCGCGATCCATATCGCAGCTCTAAGCCCAACGCAACCATCCTACCTTCAAAAAGATCAAAGGATGTCTATCCTCCATAACCTGCAGCTAATACCAACAACCGAAAATGCCCCGGAATCTCCCTTGGCTCCTCGACACCACCGCAAGCAGTAAACACTCCTCCTCCTCCTCAGCAACCCGACCCCGGGCCTCCACACCGCAACCCCGTCGCGCGGGCGCGACATCATCATCATCAGCAGCAGCAGCAGCAGCAGCATCATCATCAACCACGCGAAACAATGCGCGCAAGCTGACCAGCAGCCCCCCGGGCTCCGGGGGATCTCGCACCCGTCGACGAGACTTCCTCCGATCCTGTATGTTTCACCACACCCACAAAACCTACCTCTCGATCATCGCGTTCGCAGCGGGAGTGAGCGAAGAGAACTACTAACCAAGTAACTAACGAATCTCAAAGCCCCGACACCCCCCTCATCCCCGATCCACCGCTGTCCATCGGAAGAGTTAGCCACCCTTTGCCCCTCTCCCCCCATTCCACCCCACTCTACATGTTGAATGCTTACCCCCCCCTCCAAAAAAAAAGATATCTCATCCCCGGCCTCCAAAATGACGACATCTACATGATGGTCGAAGACGAATTCTACAGCGTCGCCCAGTCCTTCACCCAGCACTTGCATTACGCCGAGTACGTGCGCCGGAAGAAGGAGGTGAAGGCGCAGCAGCGAGAACTTCTGCAGCAGCAGCAGCAACAAAGACCCACCGATGGGGTCACCCCGCTCAGTGAGGAGAGTAGAAAGCGAAACGCCCAGGAGGAGTTGGCGGCGAGGCAGCGGGAGGGGTTGGAGACGATGACTGCTGGGGTAAGGCCGGTCGTGAGTGGGGATGAGGATGAGGGTGAAGCAGAAGATGATGAGGCCTGGGCGGGGACTTCGTTGCATGAGTTGATGGTTAGTCCGAGGAAGAATCGGTCGTTGGTCGGGGTGCAGGGGATACGGTCGGCGACGAGGGCGGCGGCGGGGTTTGCGCAGGCCGCGGGGGGTGTTGGGAGGAGGGTTGGGGCTGGGATTGGGGGTGCGGGTGATGGGGGTAGCAGACATGGGAGAGATGATGGGCACCAAGTTGACGACGATCAGGACGCAACGGCGTCCGATGATGAGGACGATGACCTCGATGCGCCTGCGCATGCGAAGACCACACCTCACCAAGTTTCGCGACGACGCCAAACGCGACGCTCTCCTCCGCTTCCAACAGAGGAATACAACTACGCGACGAGCTCGGATGCTTCACCCACGTCTTCATCCTACGAAACCCCTACGGTCGAGCCAAAATCCAAAAAAGCGCAGTCTATGAATGCCACTACTACTACATATCGTACACCAACTCCAATTGCTATTAAATCCAAGAGGAGATTAATCTTTGATGACTGGGACCAGCTTCCAGAGCCGCCGCCCAAGTCGAACATCCAGGTCCAATCCCGCATGTCGTCGTCGTCGTCCAGTGAAGCTCCTCCTCCTCCTCCACCGCAAAATCCACGAGGCATTGATCCAAAGGCGAAGAAGAAATCGCGTCTCAACGAAGTGCCAACCTTCCTTCTCTGAGGTGATGTGTAATTATGATTCCGGGCGCAAGCGCGCGCGCATTGCTCCGTTGCGTGTGTGTGCGTGTGTGCATGTATGGCGTTGACAAAGTCAGGTTGGGCACCGAGTTTCTCCCATATTGATGGCGGGGTTGTTCGTCGTCGTCTTCGTCATCACTATCGTCGTTGATAATGTTTATCAGGAGGATGTCATGAACATTCACTCCTCCTGTTCAGCCAACGGCTTGGGAGCCGCCGCCGCCGCCGTCCGACTCAATCGCCGGACATGCGTCTTGATCTTATCCCGTGTCGACTGTTGCCGTTCGATGGCCGCGATGGCGATATCCTTTTCCTTTTCCAGGGTCGATCCACGACTGTGCAGAGTTGCGGCACTACAAACAAACCAAACAGTTAGTCCCAACACCGTCCAGTGCAGTGCAAACAGAACCGGACTTACTCGTCGTCCGGGAAGAACGAAGGCATTTCCTCCTTCCGAAAATTTGTAGGGGGACCCTGCAGCGCCGTTATCAGTAACTTGAAATCTTGCATCCCGGGTATGCATGTTGCCAAACTCACAATCTCCAGCACCCGCGGCTGCGGCTTCTCGCGCTTGAACGGGGCCTTAATCAGTCGACCTAGCTGCCGAAAACACTCCATGGTTTCTTTTCTGTCTATTGCCTCTATTTCCTGCGAAGGTGTTCTTTGGTTTGGTTGGGAATCAAATGAGTGTGAGGTTGCTAGCAAGCAAGAAACAATTGTAAACGATGGTGTGGTTGGTGGTTCGGTTTTGAACGAATGGCGTGTGTCGCGGTCGGTATACAACAAGAAGGGAGCAAAGTCGATGAAGCAAGCTGATGAAGCCGATGACGACGATGATCAAAAGGCGATCAATCCAAATCCAGTAATCCTTCCGGACAATCGAGTAGCGAGCGAATAAGCAAATGTTTGTCTGCTTTTTGGTGGTTGTTCTAAAAACGGGGGATGGTCTCTAGTAGTATCCAAATGAGTGACCGTTGTGGTTGAGGTGGAGAGCAACTCCGTAGTAAGGCGGCGGAGAGAGACAGAGAGAGGCTATGCAAGCAAGCAAGCAAATATTCCCAACAACGAAAAAGAAAAAAGAACACCAGGAAACAAAGCAAGAGTCAAAGACAGACTACAAAAACCCACACAGATAAGGAAATCTGGTTTCTAAACGAGGGACAGGCTGCCGGAAGCAGAACACAGGGAAAAAGAAAAGAAAACGAAAAAAAAAGCAAAGAGAAGTGCTTTCTCTATAACATTGGGCGGGGAACAGGGACGACGAGGTGGAGGGCGAGAGAAAGAGGAGGGAAAAGAAAGAGAGAGGAAGAGGGGGAGGAGGGAGAGAGATCTCTTTTTTTACGTGGATCGAGAATGAAGAAACGAAGCGGCCAGTGGGGGGTGGGTGTTGTGTCCCTTTGGGGGAAGTGTGGAGGAGATAATATATTCAAGAAATTGAACTCCAATTCGCCCTGTTTTTTGGCTCAAAAGGGGAGAAAAGAGAGAGACACGACAGGCTGCTGACAGAGTTGCAATTGGACGGTCTTTTTCGGGGGGATTGTTATTTTTGCTCGCCCGTGTCAAAATGCAAGAATTAATGCAGGCGTTCCTTTTGGTCTGGTAGTTAGTTAGTTAGGGAATGACAAAGGCAGGAAGGAACATTGGAAGAGTAAGACAAGATAATCTACCGTGACAGCTAAGTTATTCTATACGGAGTGCACTCTCCCCTGTGCAGGCCAGAGAATCCCGTTGCTCTAGCTTCTCGGGACGCTAATGGGGGATTTACGCGCTATGTGACACATTCCATTCTTTGCTCCTATGAGTAGGTTACTAGCTTGGTCGATTTCCCTGGGACAACAACAGTAGTCTAGGTACGTTACGGAGTACTGGGTAATTGACTCGACTCGCCAAATATGTTCGGGTCCGCCCCCATTCATCCTTTATCCCTGCCCCCTTCCTTTTTCTTTTCTTTTTTTTCCTTTTTTCCTTCTTTTGTTGTTCTAGACGGATGGATGCAGACAGGGTAGGGTATGTATGGCCCCAGGGGCAGAGGGGCCAGGCGGATGCAATGCGTTGGCGGGCTGGCTGCGATGCTTGCTTGCTTGCTTGCTTGCTTGCTTGTTTAGCGTAGCGTGGCTTGTACTGTACTTCGGTGGTTGTTGATGTGGTGGCTATTGTCGGTTGCTATTGTTGTTGCTGTTAGTAAGTAAGTCTACGGTACGTAACTTAAGTTAGGTCATAGGCGTCATTTCCATGTTTAACCCCCTCCCCTGCTCCTCCCTGAAACCGTGGTTCGTTCAGGCACCAGGCACCAAGCACTAAATAGAGGGTTGATCCCGAGAACTCGACATCATCGAGGTTGTTGGGGCTGTGTGTGCCTGTCGATCCTCACCTGGATCTGATAGATGATGAAATATGTGACCTGGTGTAGAAGACGCAGAGGTGTAAATGAAAGGACATTACCCAGGAAATGAAGACCCCTAACTAACCGGTGCCAGCACTCACTATCTCCCTCGACTCACCATGATTTGTGCTTTACAGTACTCCGTACTCCCTTCCTGTACTGTACATATAGAATAAGATATCTTCCTACATACGTACTACATGCCAGAATAGCCCTGCCCTGAGGATGTCCCCGTAGCAATGGCCAATGCCCCCCCGGGGGGGAGGTGGAGGGGCGAATTGGAAGGATCACCAAATCAGGGCTCTCCATTCCCCGATCTGGGGGAGAAAGAAGGGAGATCGTCCACCATCTGAAGCAATAGTCGAACCCTTTCCTTGATACTCACCGACTGGAGGTAAGTTGAGTTGAGTGACTCAGTATCTATCTCTATGACGATGTCAGCAACAGGAATAGCATTATTTTGGGGATAAGTCGATCGAATCTGAAATTTGCTGCGACTGCATACACCGGGACAGTGACAGCTGCTACAGCTGCTACAGCGGCTACCTCCCGGCCCCTGAAACTAGCGTAATGTACTTCGTATGTGCCGGTGGAATCTAGAGATAAAGCCCCAACCTCCCTTGTATAGTATTCTAGGTAGGTACTGTACCTAGTGCTGTACAGCCAGTAAATAGTTACTGTACGCTGTGCTGCGATTCGCCCCCAACTAGCCCAGCCCAGTCAGCAAAACCAGCCCCAGCTGAAGTTCTGCTCCCTGCCTCATTCAACGATGATGTAGGCTTGGTTTGTGTTTGTATTTGTGGTTCAGGGTGGTCAATCCATCGGTTGTCAACAGAAGTCGCGTACCGGTCGGTATATTGATCACAGAATCAATTCAAAACTAGTAATCAATTGACAACCAAATCTCGCCCCTTGTACAATACTACCCGCCTACCTACCCTACCCATGACTGAACCTAAATTCCCCATCCGCCATCATTCCAGAGTCTTCATTCCCCTTCCCTCCAGTAACTACATCCATCTACCGTCCCTTCCCTTCCGTCCCCCCTTCCCCCCATATTCCCTCCTTGCATACAACCAGAAAAAAAAAAAAAAAAGACCAATCACCTGATCTCAACCCGCAAACTCTCCATAAGTTTCCAGTGGAGCAACCGGAACCCGCGTCGATCAGGTACCGCTGGCCTACCGGTACTAAGTCCAGGTAGCCTCCGGACCAAAGACTCGACTCCCAAAACCCGTAGTTAACTAGCATTCATCACAGGCCTACGGAGTAACTTCACCTACCGGTACTTCACATGGTGCATTCTTCAACCAAACACAGAAACCAAAAAATTGGCAGGGTATGATATCCCCCTCCCTCCCTTCTTCCCCTTTCAGAAAATTAGATAAGGAAGTTAGTTAAGGAAATGGCGAGATTCAACGGGGAAGGGACTACTGATCCCTACCAACGAATCTCATAATAAATAATAACCCAGTGCTCTCCCACTTGATACTTTCGACGTCTGAACACACACACACACACACACAGAGAGAGAGAGAGAGAGCATCCAAGCAAAACCACCACCACCACTTCTAATCCTCCAAGCATCGCCACTGCCACTGCTCCTACTCTCAAATCACCCGACCATGCCAGCTGCATCAAACAACCTTGCCAAGAACAGCCTCTAATCAAAAGAGACTGGCAAGGCCCACACGGAATCTAAAGTAATGAATCAATTATTGTCATAGGCTGTCTATTTATCTTCTGAAAGACATTCTCATGGTGTTGGAAACTCGGCTCACGCCGGGGAAGGGATCGGTTGGTCTGCACCGCGCTGACTATTTTATGAGTTGGATCAAGTACTAGTACTAGGGATAAGATAGATAATAGTACTCCGTACAGTAACTTACTACAATATCTGCGTCCTACCTACAGCACAATTGCAATACCCTCCTGAATGCATCTCTTTCTGGGGATGTCTTCATCATGATGAATTCTGGTCCTGAACGAGTAAAAGTATGCATGTAGAGGAAGTTACTTCTCGGTGGTACTCGGTGCATCACTACGCTACTTAATCTCCCCCAATATCATCACCACAGTCGTGATACACTTAGATGTAACTACGCCCACAGCCTCCAGCCCTCGGTCAAGGTAGACACACCTTAAGAAGCATCCTCGGAACTCACACTTCTTCCTCAACACTCAAAGTCACTATCTCAATACAAAACTAACCATACCAGTCCACACAGACGCACAACCTCCTTTGCTGTAGGTACTGTCCCTCTCATCATCGAAGATCCCGCACCAACCGTGCCCCGGCCCAAGGATAAGGATAATTCCGCTGATACCAGTTGACACTTATCCCAATGTTAGCAATGTACACGGCCAGAAAGAAAACAACTTACAATGTCGTCCGCCCCGCAATCCTGGGGTGAGTGGCCCAGGACCCGCCAAGAATGATATTGTGCTTTCCATCGAAGAAGTCGGCTTCAAGGTCACATTAGCATTCGTCTCAACAGGTAACATGAACCTCTTGAGGTAGAACGTACAGGTATACCCCGGATAAATCTTCATCGCCTCAAATCCTTCATGTCGCTCCAAAGTCGAGCTCGTCCATTCCCATACCCCGCCTAATTCGCCGTGCCCGGCAAGTCGATCGCTGTGCTGGATGACCGGGGTAGGGTGCCAGTGCTTGAACCCGACGTTGCAGTCGTCGAGGTCCACAAACACTGGCTGGGAATCATGCGAAGGCTTCACAGGAGCATTCATCTTGGTGGGGAGGACGCCGTTTCCGTGTCCATTAACACCATTTGTCTCGCTGTGGCTATTAATCATTAGTCTGACTCATAAAAAAAAAGAATCAGGGGACCGACCAAAATCCATTGGGCAAATCCTGCTTGACTCCATTCAATCGAGCTGCGTGAGCATAGATACTCTTCACTTCCTCGAAGCTTGGAATTCGACAACCCATCCATTGCGCATATTGTGCCAGCTCATCATAAGACGCAATGACCGGCCAATCCTGCGCATACTCCAACGGCACCGGCCCAAACACCGTACGAACAGCAAAGCTCGCCAGGTACTCCTTCGTAGCGTGGCCATTACTCTGTCCACCATGCACAACGCCAGACGACCCCTTGGGGTGGTTCCAAATCCACGACTCTGGTTTTTGGCCCAAGCTATTCGCTTGAAGGTATCTAGCATATTCCCCATTCGTGATGGGTCGACCCTGTGCCTGGAATGCCGGGACGGAAATGACCCTCGCCGGCTTCTCGTTGTCCCATGCGTAGGACACACTAGGCACCGATTGCCCGTCATCGTCAAGTCCTATGGATAGGGTCTGTTCTGGAATGGTGAACCAGTCGTTCGGCCTCTCGCGCTCTCGGGCATCTTGGAATATTCTTTCAAAGTCCGGCTTGGGGACCGCAGGAGGGGGGTTTATCCGCTCACTCTGAATGAGCATGTAGAGAAAAGTCTCGAGGTGCATGGCTTCATGCTCGAAGCCGATCCAAAGAGCTTCGCCCAGCGTCCGATCCTGGACCAGGTCGTTCTTCTGGTAGATGGACCGAACGCGACTGCGAACTCGTTCTTGGTAATCCAAAATCTCGTCGAGCGGCGGCCACTCATCTGGAATTTCGCTATGTGAATGGCACTGTTCAGGGTTGTCCACATCGGGGTCAATGCCACGTTCGAAAATCAGCTGGTATGACGCGGGATAAGTCGGCTCATCGCCCAGTGCTCGAGTGAGATGGATATCTGTCTATGCTTAGCAAAGTCAAAGTCAACCCAGTAGCCAAGCACTTTACCTAAAAATGTAGGAATGTGCCCAAAGTAGAAAATTAAGGCGTTGCGCAGTTTGATCGGCTTGGAAAGCAGCTTCTCGCGAGGCACCATCGATCTAGTGACGATGTCCCACGCCGTCCAAAGCTTCCGAAACTCTTCGTATGTCGGGACGGCACCTGCCGCATACTGTGAAGGTTTCGTCGGATAATTCAAAACTGCTGAGGACAGAATATGAAGATCTGTAGGACACGCGAGTTAGCTTCAGACAACATATCAGGCCGACTCCAGAGCGCCACGCGCATGGAATGAACAGGAAGTTGGTGAGTGAAGGACGTACGATACTCCCCGGCCTCATTCCCATACTCCACCTTATGGATCAACCCAGCATCATGCCACAACTGCTCCCGCTGCGTAGCACTATACTTGTATGCCTCTTCAAAAATCAGCTTTTCGCCCTGCTTGATCACCGTTCCATTGATGGTCACGTCATGCTTCGGCGCGTAGAACGCCCGATGTGTCCCTTCAGCAACATTGTAGTCCGTAATAACGTCCCAGTCCTCCAGCTTGAACGCCTCATACCCCAGCACGGCATTGGCATGAACCAGTCCATTCTCGTAGAATTGCCGCGTAATACCCTTGGAGTCATTATAAGCCCGGAACACCTTGTCCGGATCACTACAAGCGTCCAGGCCAATAATCATCAGATCGTCAGGGCCCAGGAGGCGAGCGAATTGCCCCAGGAAGCTCGCCGCGGACGGCCGGTCAAAGTTGCCAATCGACGACCCCATGGACATGATCACCGTCGGCAGCTTCCGGTTTTCGGGCCTATCCAGCCAAGCCATAGCGTCGTCGTAGGTGCCATGCAGGCCGTGGAACTCGACGTGCGTGAAGTCGTCGATCGAAATCTCGGAAAAGGTGCGTTGAAGCTCGGGCAGGGACAGATCGAGGGCGTAATAATCGACGTGCTTGCCGGCCGACTCAAACTCGCGGAGCAGAATCTCAACTTTGCGGAGGTTTCTATACAGTTCAATTTCATTTTAGTTTCCGTTGTCCGGATTCCAGAAAAAAAAATGGAAAGCAGCACGTACCCGCTCCCTAGCTCTAGTAACTGCGCATTGTCCGGAATGCGCTCCACGATCCGCTGGGCGTGCGTGCGCAGCACCTCAATCTCCGCATTGGTTAAATAGTACTCCTCGAGATAAGTTATCTCTTCGAAGAGCTTCAGTCCCTGGTCATTATACAGCAGCATGGTGGGCATTGAGCGAGTGGTGCCAGCCGGAGGAGAGATTCCTCGCTGGATCTCGTTCACCAGGGAGAACTCCAGTGCATTTTGGTGGATGGCCACAATGTCGACACTCTTGGTGGGACAAGTTAACGGAGACATGGTTGCAGGTCCGTGTGGCTTGAAGTCTATTTTATAATATACCGAGGTCCTCTGGAAGGGGGAACAAGGAAAGCCCAGGAGGATAATACGTATATCCCAATTCAAACACCAAAATTTTGGGACTAGCCAAAAGGCGCACTTTAATTAGGTCTGCGAGAGAAAGATAAGAGAGAGAGAAAGAGGTAGGGAGAGAGAAACAAAGAGAAGGCAATGTAGTTTGTGTGCGCCTAAGAATGTTGTTGTATAAATGCGTATGCACGTCGGGTGCAAAGGGGAGTATGTATGGAGGAAAGAGGGGTAAAATGAGGAGGATGAAGAGGAAGAGGGGTGAAATGCAAGTCAGTCAGTCAAGTCAGTCGGCCCTTGCAGCACCGAGAAGATCTGAGCGAGGTGTAAATAAACAGGAAAAGCAAGACCAGCTGCATAAGTAGTGGCCTTCTGCTGGTGGGGGGGAAGAGAGGGGGGGACGGTGCCCTGTATGAGTAGCATGTCCCTGAACATTTGTGGAAAAGAGTCGGAATGCAAACAGCCCACCGGGGCATGGATCTTATCAGTCAGCCATGGATGATGAGACTCGCAACTATTGCTCGAGGGCAGTCAGACCACGGCTGAAAGGAGGGGAAGTTGATGGGGTTATTTTTACATGGAACGAACGATACCCCACCACGCAAGGAAGGGGATTCCTTGGAGGTCGGTCCATTCATCATGATTTTGTTTTTGTCCCCCGAACTCCCCCGCTGAGTGGTGGAACGATCCAATGGAGCTGTGGGAAAAGCGGAAGTGACGCAGGCATACGGGTGCGATTTCCAACGAGTCTGACAATCTGACAATAAAGTTGGGCGAGAACGAGAGAGTGAGAGAGAGAAGAGAGGGAGGGAGGGAAAGAGATGGATTGAGTGGATGGATCGAGGAGTGCATGAGAGGGTCATGACGTTGTTGTTTGCATTGCTTTGTGCTTTGTGGTGTTTGCACTGTTGCACTGTTGCACTGTTGCACTATTTGTTAGCCAGGCTGCCTGCCAGGGTCGTATCGGCCCCACTCTGGGGTGGAGATCTCCACCTGTTTGCTGCGTTTGGATGTTTTGTCTTCAGCTCACGGACATACTCCGTACTGCTCTATGAGTATCTGAGATCATTCGGCGCTTTTTTTCCTTGTTGCTTTTGTTGCACTAACTCAGATCCACGTCTCTGCTTACCAAGGCTGTGATCCATCCTGACTCACAGCAAGGTTTTCTTGATTCATAATCCAATTCGTGTTGCCCGAAGCTTTCAGAAACAAAAAGCAGAAAAATGGTCCGCCAGATGCGCCAAGTCCAGCAACTCGGTGCCTGCCTGTGGTTGCACTGTCAGATGATCACCACAGATCTACCGTACCGAATGATGACAGGACCAGGAAAGCTGAACAGATGTGATAAGATTAGGGCTACCCAGATCCTTGCTGCGCTGCAGCTGCCAGGATGATTATCATGACCCAGGTCATTTTAGCTCGCTCCATCAAATCTCTCTGGAGTCCGAGTAAACTGTTACGATGGAGACACTTCGCCTTGATGTCTCGGGAAACCACAGAATGGCTTGGGGGCACGCCTCACCAGAAAGAGACACAATTGCTTTGTCCCACGGCGCTTTGTCCTCCAGCGAGCTCCATGAAAGAGCCCTTTCACCATCAAGCCCAAGGGCACACCCGCACATATGAATATATAAGCCCCCTTAGCATCTCCAACAACTTCATAACCAAACAAACCCCAGCACCTTTGGCCATACATATACTCAACAACGGAAAAAAAAATGAACCCATTACCACCCATCAAGCGCCACTTCTTCGGCGAATCCTCCTCCGAGGACGAAGTGGACCGCACGCGGAACGATGACTCCGACGAGTATCAATTCAAGGACTTCTCAGACGAGGACGCCGGCAACGACTCCGACCTCGCCTCGGAATACAACCCGGAGCCGCTGCCGCCGCTGGACGAGGGCGACACCTCCTGGAAGGAGTACGACCCGGACGAGAACTACTGGTACGTGGGGACGGAGTTCCTGGACCGCCAGTCGACCCCGTCGCCGACGCTGGTAGAGGCCCGGGAGAAGGCGGCGGCGCGAAAGGCGGCGCGTCGCAGGAAGAAAGCCGAGGCGCGAGCAGCGCTGGAGGAACACCAACGGAGACGCGCACAATCCCCGATCGAGCCGCTGCTGGCCGAGCTCGACGAGAAGCTGGATCGGTGGGAGGTCACCCTGGCCCTGCACCGGGCGATCACCTTCCTCGAGGAGGGCCAGGACCGCGAGGCCGAGCACTTTGTCCTCGAGGCCTTTGGCATCGCCAACCGGCTCGGCAACCCGGTGTGCCTGGCGCGGTGCCAGTACTGGCAGGGTAGGGTGGAGTACTTTCGCGAGAACTACCAGGAGGCGCAGCAGTGCTTCCAGGCGTGTCGGGAGGGGATCCTGGACGCGCCGGAGGGTGAGACCATCAAGTGGTACCTGCGGGTGTCCAGGCCCGGGCTGACCGATGAAGAACGGCAGCAGATCGAGCAATCGGAGCAGGATCGAGATCATGCTCATGACTTGTATGGGTACTCGCCGCAGTCGACTAGTCCTCTTTCCGCGAACTTCCATTTCCCCCATCTTCAGGACACCGAGCACACATGGGGGGAGGAGGGGGACGAGGAGGGGGAGCTACCCGGTGAAGCTGTGCCTTATGAGACCGATGAAGAACAGCAGCAAACCGAAAATCCGGAGCAGGACCGAGATCGAGCTCACAGCTTGTATGGGTATTCGCCGGAGAACGCTAGCCCTGTATCCGCAGACTTCCACTTTCCCCCGCACACATGGGGAAAAGAAAAGGAGGACCGGCGGCCACCCAAGGAAGCAACCCCCGACAAGGACCACGATGACGGTCGGCGAAGACTTCTAACTCCCAAGTCCCGC
Source organism: Aspergillus fijiensis CBS 313.89 (assembly GCF_003184825.1). NCBI lineage: Eukaryota > Fungi > Ascomycota > Eurotiomycetes > Eurotiales > Aspergillaceae > Aspergillus > Aspergillus fijiensis. The sequence continues at coordinate 487,589 of NW_024468990.1, read as the reverse complement.
CTGCCATTCGTCGCGGGGGAGTTCGACTCAGACGGACTCCAGCTGCACCGCAGCCAGAAACATTTCACGTTCGAGATGTACCCGCAGGGCATGGCGCCACGGACCCGACCGACCAACATCTTCCCCGAGCAGCGCAACGAGATCCTGATGTCGGAGGAGAGCTGGAAGGCGTTCAACGAGTACGTGCAGGACAAGGGCGTCACCATGAGCTACCTGGACCGGGAGGGGCAGAAATACCGCGAGGCGATCAAGCGGAAGAATCGGGCAGCATGGGCTGCGTGGGCGGCAGAGAAGAAGATCAATACTTGTACCCTGATGTAGAAATAGCCTCTTTCTTTCTTCCGTTAGTGCTCGAAAAGAAGTTATTTTAGAAGGTGTGATCCAAGTTGGGGATTAACCCAATGACTTGAGACCTTGCCTGATATCATCGTCGATCCAACAAGCCAACCGAGAGAAATATATACTGCAACCAAATCAGCAAAGACTCATTTCACCAAAGATAGAACATAATAAGCATCCATAAATTACCATATCATATTAACCCACCCCCTTTCCCTCTCCAAAAAGAAAACTACCACACCAAATCCGCACCATCCAGCCCCCAAACCCACCCCGCCACCCCCATCGCCCCAACACTCATAATTACCGCCATCAACACATTCACCGCATTGTTATCCAAAATATCATGTCCGCTCTCCACCCGCCGACTCTCATGCCCGTCATTTGTTGTCGTTGTCGTTGTCGTCTCTCCCACCGAAGAAGAAGAAGAAGAAGAAGAAGAAGAAGAAGAAGAAGAAGAACCAACATCCCCCCGACTCCCCCTTAACGTCGCCGTCGCCGTCGCCGCATTAGCAATATCCTCAGTCGCCCGCAGCTGCTGCGCCGCACTACTGCTAATGCTAACCCCACGCGCCGGCGTAAGCCCCGCAGCGTTGGCCGAGACACCCGCCTTGGTTGAGGAAGGATGAACGAGGACCTTCTTCCCGCCGGACCCCTCCACGATCTTCCCCGTCCGCTTATCCACCACACTCGCCTGGAACAGACCCCCCAAAATACTATCCAGCACGCTGCCTAGAGTGCCCCAGGCGGTGACAGCCGCAACCCACCCCGCGCGACTCGTCAACAAACCCAAAGTACTGCCGCCCGGGGGGGCACCGCAGAACGGCAAGAACGCGGCCGACGACAGCGCGATGGTGAAGGCGCCGAACATGCCGGCCAGGAGGCCGGTGCCGGTGACGCCGCCGTTCGTGCCGGGGGGGACGACGCGGAAGGTGGGCGAGGTGATCAGGCGCGGTTTCGAGGTGGAGAGGATCCCCAGTTCGGAGGAGAAGGTGTCGGCGGTGACGGCGGCGTAGTTCCTGTGTGTACAGTACACAGTCATTAACAAAAGCTTTCCGGGAGGGGGGGGGGGGAATCCTTACGCGACAATCCCAACCATCAACACGTCCGCTACATCGTGACCGTTCGAGAAACATTGAGCGGCGTTGGATCCGGCGGCGGACCGCTTCGCGAGGACGTAGGTGTGGGCGAGGATGAGCACCGAGGCGACGATGGAGTTGGCGAGGACTTGGACGTGGGTGCGAGGGCCTTCGCCGCCCTCGGAGCCGGTCGCGGAGAGGGTCAAGCGGGATTTGATCTCGTGTTTGACCTATACCCATCAGATCTATTAGCAGGGCCTCAATTGGTAGTATCCAAGAGAAACTTCACCTTGGTCACTCGGCTACCTCCGAGGTAGAATACGGCCAGCAGGATAAACGGGGTCGACCATGGGTGGAGGGCGTGAGCTGAAGCGGTCAGCCCGGCGGCGACCAAACCCAGGGTGGTGAGGGTCTTGTGTGACCAGGCACGATAGAGAAGACCTGCAATAGCAGGAACAGCGATGACGGGTTTCATTGTCGAAGAATCATGGGGTTTTCGTGGGCCTGTGGGAGTTTGAAGGGAAGAAGGGGAGCTCGGTGAGGCTGAGGCGGAGGTCTTTTGAATCCGTATTTAACCTCCGCGGCTGTCAGTCAAGTGACGTCCACAATTCACAGTAGAGAAAGGTGCAATGTCAAGCAGAACTTACTGGGAACTCTCAGTTGTGGGGTGACTCCCAGGTCTAAACAGGCTTAGCGTGCCTAAACAGGAAGGCGGTTGACTTGGCGGGGCGGGCCCCAGGCCCGGGGACTGGGAAGGCCTTAGTTGACAGGCAGGGCTACTGAGTAGTGAGACAGACCCCACTTCTGATAACAAAATCAATAAACTCCGAATTCGACTCCGAAGCTGAATTCCGACTCGTATCAACGTATAATCATTCTTGAGACGTTGTCTAAGTCCTTACCATTTATTTCCACACTCGTACTACATTCGTATACCAATCGATGATGATTACTATACAAGCGTGGGCCCCTTCCCTACTACCTACCTCGGTTCAACCTACTATGTCAACAAGAGCAGATCAGCATCAATAGTTATATACGGATTATATTTGACAAAACAATGGCTATATCCACCGCAAGGCTCTGACATCATGTACTGTACACAAAGCCAGCCACGGACACCACACCACGGAAAAGAAGTATTTACCACCGAAACAAGAACTCAGGGATATCAAACCGCACCCAAGGATAATTTGCTCCCCTTCCCAAACTCCTCGAAATCATCCCACAAATCGCGGATAAATTCACATCACATCATGTCAATCGCTTGCATGGGTATAGTGAGAATATACGGCAATATGCAATAAGAATCAATGCGACACCAGCCCATCATCAAAGGGCAAGACCACTGCCATCACCGCTCCACCGGTACAGCGCCAACACCTCCCGGCGACGCTGTTGCTGTTCACCAAAGTCCTCGGGGATACGACCTCGCACCTGCGCCAGAGCCGAGCGCATGACCTTGCGGAATGTTCGCTGAAAGCAAAGGTATTAGTTTAGAAGACATGGATGCTAGGGTCGTAGCAATTCATACCTGATACTCAGTATTCAAGGTGACAACGCAAGCCTCGTGGGCGCGAACAATCGTCTCGCAAGCCCGGACAACACTCGGACTGGCGTCACCTTGCAGCTTGTCGGCGGCCAGGAGTAGCAGAAAGCTACCCTGCAGCAAATAGATTCCGAAAAAGAAGGGCATAAAGCTGAGATCCGGATCGAACTCCAGAATTTCGGCTGCCGCTTCGGCGGCGCCAACGGCATGGCTCATCGCAGAGACGAAAGCTTCGGTGGAGATCCACAGATCGTGATCCTCCAACAGGTTGACCGGATCCCACTTGCCCGCCAAAAGAATGTGCAAAACATGCATGATGTGGGTACCATACGCGACAACCATCTTCGTGTGCACAATGGACTCGTTCACCCGGGATCCGACCGTACTGCTAGAACGACCCGACGGACTAACATGATCCAAATGGGCGCCCTCGCCGATCTGCTCATTCTCCGCATTTGCTAGGGCCAAGCTATTGGTGTAGCGCGCCTCAAACTCTTTCAAACTTTGCGCGTAGGTGTCTAATTGGTGGGTAATCTCCAGCACCTGGTGCTCCCACTCAGTGCTATTTCGAAACGCAATACCGAAACGTGGATGGCTTCGGGCATGATGGAGGTCAACGATTTCACCAAGGATAGTCATCAGCGGCAAGAAATACCCGAACATGCTGTGACCGGTGCACTCGAGGGGAGGGCCAACCTGGCGATAGCTGGCGGTAGAGAAATCGCCCGCTTGCCAAAGGTCGTCATTCATGGGTTGCAATAGACGCCCGCACTCTTTATCGAGCAGCGTTAATGGCCGGTTGTAGCAGAGAGCCAGATGACGGTCTGTCGCGTACAGTAGCCACCACAGGCGCCGGCGCTCCTCCCGTTCCTCTTCTGTGACATTAATATTTGTACTGCCGGGTCCAAGTCCCATGGAGGCCATCAACGACGTAGAGTGTCGTTTCGAAGGATCCCCTTCGGTGTCGCCCTCGCGCTCGCCGTCTGGCCGTGTATGGGAAGTGTTGGGCGGCAGCTCACGACCCAGCTTCAACTCGCGCGCCAAAGACCATGCTGCCGTCCACCAACGCATACTGGCGGCCTTGTACTCACTTGCTGAAACGACCGTGGCTAGATGCACATATGTAGCCACATCATCCACGGCACCGGTTGCGCTACTCTGCGCACCTAGCTGATCCATCGAGACGCCGAATCCACCTAGGGCGACACCGTTGATGACCATATTAGCTGCGTAGTTGGGCGATGTTTCCCCCGTTGCCGGTCCATGAATCAGTGGCCGGAGTAAGCCAGTGGTCAGTTCTAGTAATTTCTGGCAGACACGCCCTCGAGCAGAGGGCGGAGATGTCAGGAACGCAGCCTCACTCGTCTGCGCGGCGACCCAGAGCATACTGGCCAGCAAACCAGGACTACACACTCGTGGCTTGGTAGGATGGAGGAAGGACTGCTTCCGGAAGATGTATCCCACCACATAAGGAGATAATGGCGAAAGGTGTGAAGAGGATGAGCTGGTAAAGTAGACATCAAGGAGATCACAGGCGAGGGATTGTGGAATGATGGACGCGATATGAGGCAGCACGGGCTGCAACACGGGGTATCGTAACGTACTCGAATATGACGGCAGACTAAAGGAAGGGAAGTTGGCGGGAGATGGTGAGGGCAGAGGCAGCCAGCCTGGAGACTGTGCAGAAGGCGATAGTCCTAAGAACGGAGCCGTGGGGTTCTCGGCCGAATTTCCAATTCGAAAATGGTTCAAAGCGGAAGCATTAGGTTCCTGAGAGTTCACCATCGCAAACGCGTTTTCACCAAACCCCGAACTTAACCCATGCGACGATAGGATTGAGGTCGGTAAGGCGCGAAGATCGGCGACAGGCATTGGAGCACGATGTGACTCGTTGTTCAACGAATTGAAATGGTTCATGTGCATGACATCGATGGCGGCCCTCAAGGATGGCTGCGAATGCGGCGGAGCTGAGTGCGCATCCTCAACCGTAGACATACTCGGAGGAGCATTAGGGTCCCGCACCTGTCGTGACGGAGGATTGAGATGTTGAGCTGTGTCAAAACCCCCGTCAAATCGCCCGTTGACCTCCTGAGACGATCGTCGCCGATCCGGGGGCGTATGCTCCCCCACTAGTGCGCCATTTTCTTGGGCTGATTGACCGTTGCCCAGCTGGGTAGCTGCAGCCGCAGCTGCCAGGTCTTTCTTCGAAGCCTTCCCTCGCTTCTTGCGTTCCCGAGCGTACTCACAGGTCAACCCGAATTCTGCGCCGCCGTCAGTCAGCCTGCTGACTCACCGGGGGACTTGGAGCGGGAAGGAATCAATCTACGAAGACAGAAGAGCTTACCGATGCAATGTGCACATGGGTGTTGTCCGTCGCATTTGGTCCGGAGCGAATTACACTGATCGCACGCTCGACTGATTCGGCGCCGGACGGGAGCCGACACGGAATTTTTGCGGATCGCCGAACGAGCCTCCACGAGGGGATCTCGCTGTAACGGCGGTTGGTACCTGGAGCCAGCGACAGAGTTATTGTCGTCGCGGTAGAAAGGTTGGTCTTTGGATTTGGGCAGCGAGCTTCTCAGCGAGTCCGAGGGCGTATCATCGCCGACGGTTTTGGCCGCGGCCTCGCGCGACAACTGCAATTGATCGAGGACATACTGCGAACCCTCGGCGAGGGTGTCCAGCCCGACGGTCTGCGATTGGGCCATGCCTCCCGACTGTGAAGCTGAGGAAGAAGGAACAAATGAGCTGGCGTACTGCTGAATGGCGGTGGTCGACATCCTCACCGAGCAAAGCGAACAAGCGCCCGAGGCATGAGAACGGAGCGGGCTGCGGGCGACAGACGGCGTTTGGGGTGGAGGGCCGTGAGGCCCCAACAGTTGGAGGGGGGTGGAGAAGGTGATGGGCTAGTAAGCACGGATTTAATTTGAGATATCGCAGCGCTGTTCAGTTCAGAAACTTAGGATGGTAGAATGAAGCCAAAAAAAAAAAAAAAGATGAGGTGGTAAGTTGAGTGGTGGGTGGATGAGTAACTGAGCCTGTCGGTGGGGGTAAGAGAGTGTGGGAAAGGGATGAGAGCAAGAGAGGGAAGGAACTCGAACAACCAACTGAACCAACAGGCCAGGTACCGGTCGACCGAGAAAGGTGAAGGGTGGGCAAGGGAAATTGAGAACGTGGAAATTGAAAGATCGGGACGGAGGACGGAGAAGGAAAGGGAAAGTGGAAACCTGGAAAGGGACTTCAGGGAAAGAGCCAGGTGGAAATGCGGGGACGGGGAACGCGGGCGGGACTAAGCTGGAGTAGGAACAAATGGGCGAGACCGAGACCCTACTAAAGGTAATAACAGGTTGGCCTAGGCAATTTCGCCACAGAACAGACTACGTCCTGACAAACAGTACTGTAGGAACAAGTAGTTAGATTACTGGGATGTCTAGAAGACCATCCGAGGTGCATCTTCTGGTTCCCTCAGCATGATCCTATTCACTGAGAAAGAACCGTTCACGCGGTATGCGAGAAGCATCAGCACCAGCACCAGCATCAGCAACACTAACTTATCACTAAATCGAGTTCATCAGGGTCGGTAGCTCGATAGGCTAGGCTCTCGTGTTTCTCTTACTGTTGCTGGCAACCCTAGTCATTGGAATTTCTTCTTTCATCTGCTAGCAGTCGATGTGGGCAGTCAGGCTCGGCTAAGGGCATCTGGTAATATCGAGCTCATCATTTTAGTGGCGGGTGGGGGGGGAGAGGGATTTTAATTTGAATGGTGACCCGAATGGGATGAGCCACTAGCTAAGGTAAGGTAATGGGTGGTCAGATCAGATCAGGTTGTTGTGGTGGTGGTGGTGGTGGTGGTGGTGGTGTTGGTTGGAAGAGGGGGCGGCGGGGAAGAAAAGGCGGGGGAAGAAACAGCAGCCAGCAATTTAACTTAACTAGATCATACTGACGGGTCCGTGACTCCGGATCTGCACCCTGCAGAGGGTCAGACCGGCAGACAGTCACTGACAAGAAGGAGAGGAAAGGAAATGGATGGCGCTCACACCCGATACGAGATTGGTTACTGCAAACAAACTCCCAATGCCCGATTCATCTCGGACCTCTTCCTCCGTGTCCCCCAAGGAACTGGTGGAGGATCTGTGCGTTGGACAAATACAACCGATTCATTGACTTGACTCCACCAATTTGAACCGAGGAAAAGGAAAAAATAGAGAAATTGAAAAGGAAACAGAAATCATGGCTGAGGCTAAGTAAGAGTCATAAGAAGGAAGAAAGCAGAAGGAAGACACATTGTGTAGAATTTATCACTATTTGTGATTCCACTATTGATGATGTTCTACCCCGGAATCTTGCCTTGTAGTGAACATGACCTACCATATATGTCAAGGAGTGATTGGATCTTTGAGATCTGAATAACTATGCAACGCTAGGAATATAGGTTCACTATATCTTTTTTATACTCAAACATGATGGAAGCCAAGTGTCAATTCTACTACATGGGAGTAGGGTGCCTGGAGGTTTGGCGGGCAACTGTAGCTGCGGCCTAACAACTTGCTTGAGGAAAGAGAATCCTGCTCCATGCCTGAGGCATGACTGTGGCATCTGCTAGCGATCGCAAAGAGCAGTGAAAGTGAAAGGAGTTATTCATAATAGGTGTATATACATTGAAATTGTAGTCATCGCTTTTCTAGGACACAGGAGATCCGAAACAATGTCCGTGCTAACTATACAGTATGGAAGCAACCACGCGCCTCCGAAAACTCCATGCAAGAACACCCCACGTGTTGGTACAGAGAGTCAAAACAAAGCACAAATCATACAAGGGATATCAGTAAAGGAGAAATAGACCAGAAGATTCGTAGAAAGAAAAAAAGGTCACCCTCAGAGAGGAAGGTTCCCATATAATGCGCCCTTCAACAGAAGAAGTACTGACTGTCTCGGATACGGCTGACATCCCAGCTGCCCTTCGTTGGGACCTCGCGGAATTGCATAGGAAGCCAGAAGTGCACGTACGAGACTTGGGTGAGCTTGTTGCGCTTCGGCTTGGGCCTTTCCTCCTCGGGTGATAGCTCCGTGACAAGCGCCTCCGGATCGGTCTCGATTGTGCCAAACAGGGACTCGATGGCGGGATCCGACTCGTCGAATTCCAGAGGATCAGGGCCTCGACTGGTGATATCGGCATTTTCGGGAATGTGACCAACAGCCGTCGCACCCAGCGAGGTGGAGATAGACAGATCCTTGTCTTCGCCAAGCGATTCAAAGATGCTGGCGGGGGTCACCATCGCCCGGCCCTGGGCCTGCAACTCCGGATCGTCGGACTTCAAGAATTTCTGTCGCTTGTATTCATCGAACAGCTCGAGCATCTTCGAGCTCTTTCCTTTCTCTCTCTTACTCTTGCGGAACTCGTTGATGGCTTTGCCAATGCGACTGCGGCTTCGCACCTTGGCAAGGAAGAGGTTGTCCCCGTAACGGACCTTGAACTCAGCATCCAGTCTCTTAACGACGTCGTCAGAATGCATGCGCACAAACGCCTCCCGAAGAAGCTCGTTCATCTGGTCAATGTCGCAGGCGTGCGTCCAGAAGGAATCGTGGACGGCTGAAAAGCATAGACCCGCCTTGTGGCACGCAATGGCCGATAGCATCATGTGTGTGGCGTCAAGGGAGTGAATGAAGTTGGGAGGGAAAGCCTGAAGCTGCTTGCGGGCCGAGACAGTATCATCCGCGTTGGTATCGATAATGCTCAAACTCTGCAGACTAGTCGCGATACGTCGTGACGAGCGGACTCGGTAAGGCTGGACCACGGGTAATCCCAGAGGAGTTGTCCAGATAACCGTGGTTCGGAACTTCTTAGAGGGGTCCATGTTGGCGGCACTCGCCGACCCCATGGCTTCCTGCATCATTTCTTCGATCTGAGACGGCGACATGGACCGAGTGATACGACTGGCACAATCTCCCAACCAGTATTGAATCTCGTGGGCACCGTTGAACATTGAGCCCAAAGCTTCGAAAATCTTGCGCGCGATATACAAAGCACCTTCAACTCTCTGCTCAGGAGTGAGGTCCGGATAGTGGTCGACAAGCTGCTTTCGAACTTGTTTCATGGCACCCATGAAGGTGACACCATAGACGTTGGTCATGACCGTTTGTTTCACGATCTTGCGGGTGATCCGTCCTTCGAGGTATTTGGCGACTGGGTTGCCGTCGGCGGCATCCTGGGCGACGGTTTTCTTGACAAACTCCGCCACACCACTGTAGACGTCGGATGGACGATCGGAAGGCTCAAGGTTGACTTGCTGAGCGCCGACCTTATCACCACCCAGCGCAGCATAGTGTTGCAGTCCGTTGCAAGATCCATCCTGGTGAATGGGCAATTGCGACAGGAATTGAGTAGGGTCTGAGAGCTTGAGCGCATTCCTCAACTCGCAGCAGGCAGCCAGGCACTGCCAGGGGTCTTCTGCCTTGAGCCACCAACGCCGGCCTTTAAGGCCATTGTTAGCAGAGTCCAGTACATCGTCCAGATGGTCCATTGTGAACTGTTCGCGCTCAGGAAGGCTGGCCTTGTCGAATCCTGACAGGTTGGCGATCTGAATTTTCAACCATTTGAGACCCTGCGGGCCGAGCGGCTTAGCTTCACTGAAAAGCAGCAAGCCTCTGGCATTGTCGGCGCCCATCTGGTTGAGGTAAGGCGGCAGAGGGTACGCACGGCCACGGAAATCGATATTGTGAGGGAGGTAGAATGTTTCGTCGAGGTAAGCGCGGGCGATTTCCATCTGGAAGTTCTGGAAGCAACGCTGAGAATGGATACCGGATTTGCGATTCTCCATGAGTTGGACAAGCCGATCCCACTTCTTTTCAGCCTCATAACCTTCTTCCGCAGACGGCCTTTCGGGAGGGGTCAAGTTTGGCTCCAGGGCAGCGAGATTCGCTAGGGCTTCGCCGGAGTTCCACGCTTCAAGCATGACATCAAAAACTTCCCGGTTGATAACCCAGCCTGTAGACCCTAGGATATCTAGACTTTGCCGAATCTTTTCAAGCCCATTGCTCTTGATCGCAGCCTTTACATAGGCCTGTTGAAGACCCTCGCCCGGTGTCGAACGAATCAGCTCACTCTTGTACACATAATAGGCGCCATCATCCAAGCCCTTCCAAGGCTTGGGCTCGCAAACCATCGGCAGGTGGCGGCTCAGGACGTCGGCGGGAGGCTCCCTGAGCAAGATTTCGACGACGGACGGATGTAGATGGATATAGCCAGCGCGTTTGCCCCAAGTGATCTGGTAATTATGCTGGAATGCAGGTTGCATGGTGATTTCCTTCTTCTGGGTCTCAGGATTGATGACCTCCACTGGGGCCTTGGCAGCGTCGAAGAGAAAGCCCAACAAAGTGGCGCCGACCTTGGCTTTCACTCGAGGCGACCAAGAGATAGACGGGTCCTCTTCCTCAATCTTGCGCGAAAGGTGATACCAGCGCGCTCGGCCATCCTTCTGCTTGCGAATCGCAAGCGCCTGTCTGACATTGCTGAGGCCTTGAGAAGACTGCTTCTCCTTTTGTTGTTGTAAAGTTCTTTCTGCCAAGATCTCATCGTGGTATTCCGAGCCGATACCGTAAGCAAGTCCGGCCAACTTCGTCCCTTGGTCCACTCCCAGGCGGCTGAAGGTGGATATGACACTCAGGATCGTGATTGCTGCAATGCGATCCGCCTTCAAAGCACTTAGATAAACACCATACTCTAACAAATCAAGTTCCGCTGCGTTGATAGACGCCCCAGGCTTGGCAGATAGCTTGCTGAAAGACTCGATCTCTTCTTCGATTTTTGATTCCAGCCCAGTGAGCCATTGGTCGATGATCGGTCCTAAGCGCTTCTCGGCACCATCAAATCCACGCTTTCTCCTTGTGTCACTCTCGGCGCGCCAACGGTTTAGCGCAGACTGGATGGCATCTTTTTCAAGCTGGCGCTGCCGGGCCTCCCTATGCTGACGCATCTGGTCCTCCACGGTGCCTTCCTCGTGAAGAGGCATTGAAACTCTGGAGGGGTCGGAGAAGAGTTCGAGTGATTCCTGAAGCGAAGAAAGACCGAGACCTTTCTGTTTGACAGCCTTGACCTCCACAGCCTGAGACTCGGCGACCGAGGCATCATCGCCGGTTATGTTAGAATTGAAGTTACCCATGGCCACACGTTGCACGTCGTCAGAACAGATCTACACGAATAAGACGATTAGCATGTCTTCATTGATAGCGAGAACGAAGGGCAGTGAGGAAAAAAATGATATGAAGGGAGGGGACTGACCTGCGACAGCTCGCCCAAATCCGATTCCGAAAAGATAGAGTCCGCAAGAACTCGTTCCTCCAAAGATTTGCTCTTGGCCAATTCCCAGTACCTGCGCACGGTTCTGTCGCGCTTTGAGCCGTGAAACATGCGGAGAGCCATCCGAATCATGACCGCGAAAGTTGTAGCATTGGGCTCGAGACCATGTGTCCCAAGTTCCACTTCGAAAAATCTTTGGCAGGCAGGGACCAGTTCATGCTGCCGGGTCACGGACATGTGCGAGACGATCTCGTTCAGGTGGCGGTTGCACAATGCAAGGTACTCAGGTGATCCGGGAGGGTAACAGTCCTTTAAGCGACTGATCAGTGTAGCAGATCTCTCATACTGGTGGATGCGAAGAGACACATCAAGGTTGGCAAGCATTTCATCCGCGTCACCGCCCAGGCCCTTCACTTTCCGTTGCACCTTGGGCCTGGTTTGCGCAGCCTCGTTCACAATAATCAAAGAAGAACTAGAGAGCCCCTGGGGATGTGGTCTGAAAAAGGGAGACAGCCTCTGATCGAAGAAGCTGTCGCCAGGGAAGGAAGACTCCTCGGAGGAGGCAGTGTCGAAAGGGATATATGAGCCTGACCCCTGACTGAGCGCGGACTGGTCTGCGGCGGTGGCAAGGTTTCGATTTGAGGTCAGGGAAGGTCGGCGAGAACGGTCTTGTGTGATTGTTGTAGACGAAGTGTTTGTGAAAGAGGCTGGTCGAGTTGACTGCGAATGGAGCCTCAATGTTGCCGGTGATGGCAAGGCCGAGCGGCCTGTAACTCGCACGCGAGCCAAAGCATTTTTCCGGAGAGCGACGCGGGACAACATGATAGAAGAAATGTCGCTAGTAAAGATATAAAAACAAGGCTTATGCAAGTCGACAGTGATTAATCGTGAGGTAATAGGATATTATGTATGGAAGAAGAGGGTAAAGCCCAACGCGATGGCGAAGGCACGGAGAAAGACAGTGTCAACGAGGATGATGCAGGATGGGGATTGGAGTGATCAAGAGCGAGCTTATTGCCAGGCAATAAACTTCAATTCATCAATTCCAATCGATAGCCGCACTGCAGCCCTCCGAAGACGTAAAGGAGAAAAAGAATGAGAGATAAGGGGGAAGAAGGAAGAGAGGATAACAATCGTGAAGGCAAATTGGAGAGAGAAAAAAAACCCAATCTACTTTTCTTCTCAAAAGGACGGGAGGAAAAATAAGTAATTGTTTCTAGCAGCAGCAGAACTTCGGGCCGGGAGAGGCGATAGCACTGCACATGACTGCACGTGACCTTCTGGAAGCGCGATAAGATTTTCGCTGTCCGGAGACTTGATTGGCCAGGACCATCTCTAGTCGAGATTCCTCGAGTTTCGGCGGAGGCAAGAGAAATCCATGATTGCTCCACATGAGTGTGCTCACGGAGTCAAGCCTACTGCGGGTATCCAGCTGGAACATCTCAATGACAATTTTATACAATTGAATTGATTTTCGCCGTGCCTGGTGCTCATCATTCCTCAAACAAGTAGGTCCCGTATCTCTAAGTTACTCCGTACAGTGATATCTCCGTACTAGCAAAAAATAATGCAAGTCATTGCCCTGTCGTAACCCATCTGTAAACTAACGTGCCTATCCATGATACCTCTCTATACCTACTGCTGCCCACCGTCCCCAGCAGCCCCCTCCCGGGGCAGTGCCTCCTCGCGCTGCTTCTTGCGGTTCTGCTTCATCGCCCAACCCGTCAACTCCGGCCGAGCAGGGTCAATCCGGGGCGCGCTCATCTTATCCAGATACTCCTCGGACTCGATCGCCGACTGCAGCTGCGGCAGAGTCTCGACATCCTGATGCATCATGTAGTTCTCGTATAGTTGCCACGATTCCTCGGTCTGTTTTCAACCAGAAAGAACATCAGCATGCTGTCCTGTCTTGTTCTGTCCCGTCCCTTTCCTACGGAATCTTCTTCCTCTTCTTCTTGAGACGCAAAAAAGAAAAAAAAAACTTACCTCAGCATCCACCCACTCATAATCCCTCCACTTCTCATCCTGCATCTGCTTCAAGAGGTCCAGGTTGCCCGCAACCGTAGCCGCTTCCCCATCCTCCCCGGCCGCCTTAATCTTAACATCGATGGCGCGGGCCTCACTCTCGCCCGCCGGCCCCGCCCGCTCCTCCTCCCCATCCTTGCCGCGACCCTTGCCCTTCCCCTTGGCCGGGATCTCATCCAAGGCATCGAGATGATGCAATTGGGGGTGCAACTGCACCACCGCGGTAACCGGCGACAGATGAAGATTTTCTAGAGCGAATTAGCCTCACCCTTGGACCTCCCCGAAACCCCGGGACGGAACCAGCCAGGAAAAGAAAAAAACTCACCCCCGCGAAACGCCCCCAACATATAAACCGGATCCCCGCCCTCAAACCCTTTAATCCGCCCACCCAGCGTCTGCACCCGCAACAACTGCGCCGTCTCCTTCCCCTCGTCGACCTGCATCGGACCGGCACCGGCACCGGCACCTTCCATCTTGACTTTCCCACCAGCACCAGAACCACCACCACTGCTCCCCCCAGTACTGAACCCCCCGGCCATCCCGTAGGCGCCCCCCTCCCTGGCGCGCTGGGATCTCTTCAGCGCATCGCCGTAGCGCAACCCCTTGCTGACGTCGTAGTTCACGCGGGTGTTGATGGGCACGTCGACCTCGACGAGGCCCGTCGAGGGCTTCAGCCGGAAGCCCGTGGGTTTCTGGCCGTGGCGGTCGTCGTAGCTGTACCCCGTCGGGCGGTCGAGGTACTGCAGCACGTAGCGCGAGATCTCCGAGTCCGTGAGGTAGATGTTGTAGGAGGCGATGATGGGGTCGTCGTCTTGGGTGTTGGGGGTGGTCATCGTTCCGGTTTTCTCGGTTCGAATGGGGAAAGAGGGAAAGGAAAGGTCGATTGAAATTGTCAGTTGTGATTAACGCGCTGTGTTAGAATTAATCGTGGAAGTGACAGCGGGGAAGTGGATGATGTGATGTGCCTCTTTTTTTTTCCGCAACCGCCTTTTTTTTATCGGAGGCGGAGGTTGATAAGACTCATTCTACAAATGGAAGGCGGTATTAACTGCCCGCCGCGGGGACAGTGTCGGTACGGAGTGAGCACCTAGTCTGCGGCGGCAACCGGTTTGCGGCAGTGAACTAGGAGATTAACCACATGGTGCTCATCCGCTTCAATGCTGACTACAATTTTGTTAAGCTACAGGAGCAAGGGAAAAAAAAATGAGAACTCAAGATAGTTGTATAGAAACAATTAGTCATCAGAAGTATGTACAAAGAGCTAGCTGTATCATCATCCAAGATCATAAACAGTTCGTTCAAATAGATATTTTTCTCAATGATGCAAGGAGAACAATGCGAAACAATATATCTTGATCGCTATATCTCATCGACGAGCATCTTACTCTTCATCTTCCTCAGCAACCTGAAAAGATGTTGTTAGCGAAGTACTTCAATATAATAGAAGATCAACTTACTCCTTCGTGGAAGTTCTGTCCGTCAGTCGTCGCCTTGATCACACCAGCACGGATACACCAATCTCCGAACCTCTCCGGCACCTCGCCGTCGGTGTTGCGCTCGGCAGCGTAGCGCTTGAGGAGACCCTTCATGATGTCCAGGATCTCGTCCTCCTTGATCGAGGAGCGGTACAGCTTGTTCAGACGCTGGCCGTGGTAGCCACCACCCAGGTACATGTTGTAAGCGCCGTACGCCTTACCGACGAACGCAACCTCAGCAAGCCAGGGTCTGGCACAACCGTTGGGACAACCAGTCATGCGCATGACAATGCTGTCCTGAGCGAGACCGACCTCCTCCAAAGTGGACTCCAGCTTGCCAATGAGAACGGGCAGATAGCGCTCAGACTCGGCCATAGCAAGACCACAGGTGGGGAAGGCAACACAAGCAGACGAAGACAGACGAAGGCCGCTGAAGGCAGTGTTGTCAAGCTTGTACTTGGCCATCAACTCCTTGACCTCGGGCAGATCCTCATCCTTGATGTTGGAGATGATGACGTGCTGGTTACCGGTAAGACGGAACTCACCCTTGTCAAGCTTGGCGAGCTCGCGCAGACCGGTACGCATCTTGAAATCGGCGGTATCCTCGATACGACCGTTCTCGATGAAGCAAGTGAAGTGGTTCAGACCCTTCTCATCCTTGAGCCAGCCGAAGGTGTCGACGTTAGAGTCGAACTTGAAGGGACGAGGCTCAGCGAAACGCAGACCCTCCGGAAGAAGAGCCTCTACCTTCTCCTTGTAAGCCTCAACGCCCATGTCGTCAATGGTGTACTTGAGACGAGCGTGCTTGCGGTTTTTGCGGTCTCCGTGGTCACGCTGAACAAGCATGATCTTCTCACAGACAATATGGGCCTGATCCGCAGGGACGTAACCGAACATACGTCCAGTCTGGGGGTAGGTCTTCTTGTTGTTGTGAGTGGTACCCATACCACCACCAGCAATGATGTTGAAACCCTCCAGGTGTCCATCAGTGCCCTTGATGGCAATCAAACCAATGTCGTGGGCGTAGACATCGGTGTCGTTGTGAGGAGGAATGGCAATCGTGATCTTAAACTTGCGAGGAAGGTAGGTAGGACCGTACAAGGGTTCGTGGTCGACGACAGCATCACCAGCAACCTGGACCTTCTTGTCATCATCATCCTTGAGCCAGATCTCGTGATAGGCAGAGGTGGCGGGGAGAAGGTGGTCGCTGATTCTCTGGGAGACGGCATGGGCTTCGCGGTGGAAAGTGGAAAGCTCAGGGAGTGAACTGCACATGACGTTACGGTTGACATCACCGCAAGCAGCGATGGTAGTCATGAGAGACTTGTTGATGGCACGCATAGCGCCACGAAGGTTGCGCTTGATGACACCGTGGAACTGGAAGGTCTGTCTGGTAGTGAGCTTCATGGTCTCGTTACCGTGGGAGCTGCTGATAGCATCCATCTGCAGCCACTGCCAAGGAGTGGCGATACCACTCGGCAGACGACAACGGATCATGAAGCTGTAAGCAGGCTCAAGGCCCTGGGCCTTGCGCTCGTCACGAACATCACGGTCGTCCTGCATGTAGGTTCCGTGGAACTTGGTGAGCTGCTGATCACTGGCCGAGATGGCACCAGTGCTCTCGTCCAGAAGACCCTCGGCAATGGTACCACGCAGGAAGTTCGATTGAATCTTGATATCTTCGTTGGTCAACGGAGCAGGCTCCTCCGGAAGACCCTCAACCTTGTCAACGCCAAGAGCCTGCCAGAGACGAGGTTCCCATTCAGAGTAGCCAGTCTGATAAGCATCGGGATCCTGGTCGTCACCCAGACCAATATCGGTAAGCTTGCGGCCGCCCAGGAAGGCGACGCGAGCATCGAGATCCTTGGCAGGCTTGTTGTAGTAGATTTTATCTTCCTTGCGGGGCCAGTAGTGGCTGTCACCGAGACCGAAGACGGAGTAGTTGATGGAGGAAAGATCCAAGTCGCCAGAGTTCTTCACAAATTCCCAGAGACCACGGCCGTTCTGAGGGAACTCTCCCTGACCAGCAGTGCTGGAGATGAAGACCACGTTCTCCTCAGTGGCGAGGTCTTCGGTGGGGTAGTCATCCATAGCCAGAACAAGGGTCTTAAGGCCTCTAGCGCGACCACGGTTACCAAGGCGCTTGGCAATGTTCTGTGCATTACCACCATCTGAGGCGAAAAGAATGGTCAGAGGAGCACCGAAGAGACCCTCGAGCAGCTTCTCGTAAGAGTCCTTGGCCTGGCGCTTCTGCAAGGCACGGACTTCGGTACCATACGACTCGGCAAGGACAGAGGAGAATTTGGGTTGACGGTTTGTGAGCTGCGTAAGCTGGTTGTCACGGCGCAGGAACTCCTCAAGTTCACGTCTGATACGGTCAGAGTCCAGGATAAACTTGGCCTCACCCTTCTCCTCGTTGGCGGGGTTCCAGCGGTACAGGGGCCAGTATCCAAGGTCAACAGCCTTCTTGGTCTCCTGAAGAACAGTCAAAGCGGAGTCATTCTCTTGGTTGTAAGGCAAGTAGGCGACGATGACGGAGGGACCCTCGAACTTCTCGGCCTCGGCCATAGCCTGGAGCACTTGAGTGTAGGAGCCGTACACAGCGACGGAAGCGACGTAGGCGTTGCCATAGTTCATGGCATACAGACCGATATCCTTCTTTCTGCGGGTAGGATCAGCTGCGGTGCGCTCAGAGTAAGGCTGAGAGTCAATGATAAGCATGTTAACATTGGCCCCGGAGGCGAGAACGTGGTGAACACCAGAGTTTCCGAGATCGTAAGCCCAGGCGTCAGAGCCAATCAGCCACAGAGACTCGTCGTAGAAGAGCTTCTTGGAAGCCAGAAGCTGTCTAGCGAGCTGGGAGCCGTCGTTGGACAAGCGCGCGATCACATCAGGAGCCAGCTTGTTGGCCTTGGAGGCATCAGAAGCGCTCAGAGCCCACTTGGACAGCCAAGAGCGGGGAACATCAGTGGCGAAAGTGGAGGCCTTCGAAGCCTCTTCAACCTCGCGGATGAAACGCTTGCGGTGCTCCAGACGGGCAATCAAGGCACCAAATCCGTATTCGGGGCTAGCAGCAATAGTGGCGGAGATACCAGCGTTCTTGGAGCCCAGCTGGTTGGCGACGTGAAGGCGCTCACCGAAAAGCTGGTTCAGGATCTTGATGTAGGCATTCTCGATGTGGGGCTGCTCGAGGGAGCTCTGGAGAGTAGGGACCTTGGAGCTTCCGATTTCCAAGTTCTGGATGGGAGAGGGGGAGTTCAAGTTCTGAACGATGCCACGCAGAGCCTGTACCGCAGTCGAGGGCTCAACATAGCCAAGTCTGTAACCAACGATCTGGGGGGTAGGCCGACCGGCAGAGGAAGGAGAGAGGCTGGAGAGGAGATCCATGAACGAGGGACCCCACTTGGTGGTCTTACGGACCTGCTCCAGGACGGCAATCTTCTCCACAGAGCTGGGAATAGAGTTGATGATCTGACCACCAACCCAGGGGCGGTACAGGCGGGCAGTGATGAGTCCCACACTGCTCAGCTCACCAATCTCCTCCTTGCCCAGGACATCCACAAACACACCAGTTGAGCCGAACACAAAGATAGCCGACTTGGCATCAGAGGGGCCCGTGTACTCGATAGCGCGGTAGTTGCGTCCCACAGCCTCGGAAAGACTCTTCCAGATCTGAGAAGTCCACTCAAAGACATCAGCAGCGCTGACGGGGCGAACCGACGAAGCATCAACCGTAGTGGCAGCAGAGCTCGATCCGCGGCTATCGGTGCTGCTGTCCCGGCGAGAGGAGCCAACAGAGGAGGTATCGATGCTAACGCTGGCAGAGAGCTGCGAGGCTTGAGCAGGGGTGGAAGTGCCCCCAGTCTGCTGATTGGTGCTCTCAGCGGCATCCTCCGAAACGGTGGCGACGCGGCCTGAATCAGTGTACAGAGTCTGGACACCCGAACCTGCAGTATGGGTGGCGGCGTCTGGGCCCAGGTTCAATAGAGACCGTACGAGGTCTGCATTCTCTTCTGTGATAGCATCATCGCGGGCAGAGTTGGCAGGGTCAAAGAAATGAATGACACCCTTGCCAGACTTGCGGGCCAAGGCATGTGCGGTGATAGCGATGTCCTGGGCCTCCTGAAGAGTCTCCGAGTGCAGGAAAGTGAACCCACACTGCCGGATAGAGCTGATTACGGAGTAGTCTGGGAAAGGATAGGGCTCCAGAGCGACATGGAGGACAATCGGGTTGTTTGCCAAACGGTAAAGGTGAGGAATTGAGGAAAGTAGTGCAGAAGAGCTGGTGACCACGGACACAGCATCGCCAGTCTGCAGAGGGTGAAAAGCGGAGAGAAGAGGATCCTCATTGTATCGCACGGCCACAATCTACTTGGTCATTAGCTGCCCATCTCATCCAAATTCATTCACATGGAGGTAAAGACGTACCTCTGGGGTGCTTCTGGGCAAGACGCTGGAAGTGTTCTTCGTCTTAAGGGTCTTCAAAGTCTTGGAGAACAAGGAATCTGCCTGCAGAGAGGGTTGCACGGAGAGAACGACATCGCTGGTAAGGTAGGCGATTCTCGCCACTGAATAGCGCATACAGTTAGCCCATTAGGCCCATTACAGAGGCAGCGCTGAAATATCTCCCAATCATGTATAGCAGAGAAAGACTCGAGTTGACGCAACATACCTGCTTCTCCAGCGGTCGAAATGGAGGCCATGTTGACAATGGCTTGCTACGCAACTGAATGCGCAGGAGGTGGGGGAAAGGAGGGGAGTCGGGAGATCGAGGAATTGGATATCACCGCATACGGTGATTCCCCACTCAAATCAGAGACAATGCAGAGGTATGGGGGGAGGGGGAAAGAGAGCGGAGGTGAGGGGGAAAGAGAAAGGGAAAAAAAGAGGATGTACAGCAGAAAGATAAATAATTTAGCTGGACTGATTTGCCGTGCACTCCTTTAATTTTTTTTTTTTGTTCGCCAGTATGAATCACCTAGGATTAGTTCCAAGCAGCAGCAGCAGTCTTGTTCGTCTCATAGTTTTGGGTCCATCTCCGCCATCGGGGGTTGGATTACCCCCCATCTGATTGGACTGCGATCACGACATCGATGCAAACTGCAACTGAGTGACGGTGCAAACAGGCCCAATGGAGGAAAGTGCGGGGGTCCCGTGACTTCCACTCGAGCACGTCACTTTGGCCGGGCTCGGCGGTTTTTGCTTCGAATGCCGATACATTTCAATCCAATATCGTAAATATGATTAATCTAGATTCATCCCTCCCCTGTAGACCAGTGACACTAGCTCGTCTACTTGAGCTCACTTGTTCAATTATGGTCTAGAGACGGAGTTTGCGTACCTCCTACTCTCGATAACAAGGACCATCTTCTCCTAGTTCACATCGTTCGATTCTGCGGACATCCGGGGTCATTTGCCGCAGACCTGCAGCTGGACCGCATTCGTCAGCAGCCACCACGTTCTCGGTCGAGAGCCCGGGGTTGGACCCATAACGGGGTTTGAATATCTACGAACAACACACCTCGGGTTGATGGACTAATACGATCCCAAAAATAGTGATATAATATATATATATGCTCTGCACATCATATGATGCAAGCTCTCGGGGCGAAACTATGGTCGAAAATATATGCAAATCCCTAGCACGATGCACGCAAAATGTACCCTGAAGACGCCAGAATCACAACCAATCCCCACCCCCAATATCCCAAGCAATCAATGTACATGTCCCAGACGCCGAATTCAGAAAGGGCATCACAAGACCTCATGAATGTTAATTATGTCCACCCCCCCCCCCAACAATGGTGGCACTAAGCGATCCCCTTCGCGCACAAACGACACCAACGCCTCCCTGGAGTACAGAAGACGGTGGAACTGTTGCATGTAGGTCCGCCATCCCAGCCAGTGTCCGCTTGTCCGGTTCGTGAAGATAAGTATGTAGATCGTATCAATAAGTTTAAATAACAAGGCTTTGAAAGAAAAGAGGAGGACGATGTCTGATAGGTTGATGGCCAAGGCTGGAAAGTGGTCAAGCCTCCAGCAAGAGCGCGGGATTATTGTCGCCGATAGCACGAGGGCTGCCTCACTTCGTGGAAGGGGCGCTAATTTGCCAGCCTTTCGGAGACGGAGCCGAAGCCCTGCCACAGGTGAGAATCGGCTTTTTGTATAAGTCGGCAACGCTCAGTGTTGACTGTTGGCTTCGAGTGCGAGACTACCTGCCATCATTCCAGCCATGCATCTTTCCATTTGTTCCCGGTACGTGTTCGTAGACCGGCTGCAGCAGGGCGGCCGCCTGGACTGTTGACTGAGAAGGCTGGGGAGGGCCGGTACCCGATCGCCGTCTTCTTTCTCTCTCAAGGGGACCGGGCAGCTCAGGTTCTGCGTTGCGGGCGCGGAAATTGCGGTTGAGAGTATTCACCCAATTACCACCCTCCTCATCTTCACCCAGCCAGTAGTTGCGACCGATGCTGATCATAATACGTCCCAGTTTACCCTGCCACCCTTGGCCATCGGGGCTGTGCGCAGAGAATGGTTCGCGATCAATGTCGGCGATACTAGCCACGCTAGCGATGGAGGTGTTGCGGCTGTGGGTCGGGAGTTGAGTGTGTCGCGGCACGGCGACGTAGAGACGGAGAGCCTGTCGCGCAAAGGCCAGCATGACAAAGACGAAGTAAATGCGGATGGTCCACAGCAGGCAGATGAAAACGATGCTTTGGAAGCTTTCAGGCTGAGACACGGCGTTACCCAGGGCATCCGATCTCCTTGCATAGGGATCGGCTTGATCCTTGTGCGACGAATCGTACTTTGGACTGGTGAAACCGGCGGTTTGCGCGATGGTCTCCGCGCCCGGTCCAGAGGCGCTTCCATTATCGTAGTGTTGGGCTATAACGAGGAACCATGTAACCCCAAACGCGGTGGTGTAGGCTGCATTAATGATACTGTCGAGAACGTAGAGCCAGGCGAGCGCAAGACATTGCAGGGGAGACTGTTGGCGAATATGAGGGAAGAGATATGTGACGAGACCCAGCGCGAGGAGGGAGTAAAGGTACATCGACAGTTGGACAGGTGAAAGATGGTAACCGGTCAAAAGGGCGAGCAAGCCATAGAGGCCGCTGATTTTGTTGAGAAGTAACGATAAAGTGATTAAGGATGCACCGGTCTGAAGACTCATGACATAGAGAAAGGTCTGTGTGTTTGGAAACCCGGACCAGCCGGGATTGGGTTAAGTCAGCTTCAATTCAAGAAGAAAGCGACCGAGCAACGGAGGCAGGCGGAACTCCGTAAAATTTCACCACTAATTCAATAGATAGGAACATACCTCTGGCCGCGGGATGCGGAGGAGACGGGTTGAAAACCCCATGATGTTTAAATTTGAGGGGCAAAATGTGCCAAATCGATAAGAGTAGGGTGAAATGGTAGTGGTGGTGGTGGTGGTGATGAATGGAGAAAGGGAGTGTGACAAAAAGAGGCAAAGGAATGGAAGGTGACGACGGAGAAGGAGAGTGAGTGAGTAGGTAGAGAGGGGATGGGGAGTTTTAACTACAGTAGTACGCAGTAGTTACGGTTTTCAAGGTTGAAAGAGTGAACGAGTGCGTGAGAGAAAGTAACGCTGGGCGCCCAAATTGCGGGTAATTGGCCCAGGGGCGGCGCTTTCTATCCGGTCGGGTCCGCCGATCGCTGCCTTGTCCCCCTCCTGGAATACTACTTACTGTACTCCGTACGCTGTACTGTGTACATAAGTCTTTTAAACTAACTGATTTCATTTATTTTTTTGGGGTCTTTGGGCCTTTGGACAGTCCCTGCCCCAGCTGGTCCCCCATGACGTATCTACACCATTACAATCTTTCTCATACTTTGGTCCCTATCTGGCACGAGGTGGTCTGCAGATTGATTGATTGATTGATTTAATAATCATGACATTGTATCATTTTATTAGTCCTATCTTCCCCTCCTGCTGAAGAGTTGCAGACCACCACAAGAATTCTCTTCTCTGGCTCTGGACTTGGATTAACCACCGCATCCAGATAGTCTACCCACTTCGACCGAGCGGAACAAACAAACCACTAGGCAAACTTTTATGCACATTATTATTCTACTTTCCGCCCACCGACAAATACGAGTACGAGGGAAGGCGTTGTTTGCTCCATACATAGTCTACTTACGAGTACACACGCAGTACATGCAATCCACCTTGTGAAATTCCACTCAGGGGTTTCTTGGGGGCCCTAATACATCTGCTTACACCATTCAACAAATTTCAAGAGTTGCGACGCAGGAGCACAGTGGAATGAAAAAGTTAGCCTGACTGCCAGTATATTCAATAGGGATAATCGTGTTTAAAAAGACTTTTTCCATGGTCAGATCGTAACCGATGATCATATGACTATGATTCCGCGCGCCAACTGGGTAGACCCGCCATTGTTGCTGTGTAGTGGCTGCATTGACTGTGGGAAGCTGAATTCAAAGCAGTGCACAGTCAAGCTTCTATGAAAATGGCACATGGTTTGATTAATGTGTCCCCACACCACCTGCCGAACGCAATACAAGTCCAATCTCAGGACTTGACACGCACACGCCTGGCCCCTACGGTTATCGGGGTCTTTTCGGGACAAAGTGGGAATGAAAAAGATAGGTCCAATTAAGTTTAGAAAGAAAATTGAAGCTTGATCTAAACACGCTATTCACTCGAAAGAAGGGGGACAGGAGGAAATGTACATGTTGAGGATGGGTGAACATTATAGACAGTATCTCATGCCGCTGATTGAGGTTCAGGCAAGAGACTAAGAGAAGAAGTTATAAGAGAAAATTGAGTCGGCGGCTGCCAGCCCAGTGATTAGCAGGCGCATCCATCGTTAGTCGTGGTCTCTTTCGGGCTAATGTTAACATCGATCACTGGGAAAAGTCAGCAAAGCTATGTTCAAGAAAGGGGTTTGGCTCGCGGGGAAAACCGACTTTGGTTGTCCCCTCTGTTGCTTTCTCCCTCCATACCCGGTAGGGCCTGGGCGATTCTCCGGAAAAGCTGCTTGACGTTGTGGCCGACCTTCGCACTCGTTTCAATGAACATCAACCCATTCTTCTTGGCCTCCTCTTCACCCTGTGCCGTCGTGACCTCCCGCTTGTCGTTCAAATCGGTCTTATTGCCGACCAGGACAATAATGACATCGTTTCCACGCTCTCCGCGAACATCGTCGATCCATTTCCGGGTGTTCTGGAAGGATTTGGCATTCGAGATGTCGTAAACTACCACGGCGACACTCGAATCGCGAATGTAGGAGGGAATCAGGGAGCGGAACCGCTCCTGACCGGCGGTATCCCACAGTTGGAGGCGCACGGTTCTATCTTCTAGGTACATCGTCTGTATAGACAGCACTGATTAGTTTCGGACAACCACGCGGGCAGGCATGCAAGCTTGCCGTGCTATCGGAAGGTCAACGTCGACCGGACGGACGGTACCTTGGACAAGAAGTCGATCCCAATTGTGGCTTGGTATGTGTTGTCGAATGAATCATACATGAACCTCGTAATCAAGGAAGTTTTGCCAACTGCAGGAAAAGTGTCAGGACTAGCGTGGCGAAGGGAACGACATGCGGGGTGGTTTCTTGTCGCGGAGGATATTCGTACCACTCTGTTCTCCCAGGAAAACCAGCCTGCAATCCAATTAGCGACCGGTTCAAGCAGCGGCTGAACAATCGTGGTTCGCGCTGCTTACTTGAATTTCTTCAGAGGGTTCGAATACGACCCTACACCGGAGGTGGAAGCCATGTCTACGAAAATGTGGTTGAAGCGGCGAAATCAGGGGTAGCGGAAGTAGGTCGCAGGATCGATTCGTGATAGTGGGCGGTGGACGAAAGTTGGAAAGGAAGGTGCAGGGGAAAGGGAACGAGAGAGTCGTGAGAAGCGGAGTCTTTCGAGAGGTTCGGAATTAATTGTTAGGTTAGAGAAGAGGGAGGGGAAGGTGAGGGGAGGAGAAGGCGAGCAGATCAACCCGTACCAGAGGAAGGTTAGATTCTCTAAAGGTCTAATGGACAAATAAGTGACTGGGTTGACCCATGGGTCCGTCCGGGGAACTTTTGACAGACAGTATGTTAGGTTTGCACTGCATAGATTAGACTAACTACCCTTACCTTAGTTAGGAGTACTTAGAGTAAGTGACTGACTACAGTACTGTACGGGGGTACTCAGTACGGTAGACCGACTACCCGGATTAATGCCCGGCCCGATAACCACCACCACCACCATCACTTGCTTGCTTGCTGTTCCACCTGGGCTCGGGGTCTATCGATCACTATTGAAGCTCCTACTGACTTACTACTTACGGTCCTTGTTGTTCCCTACTTGTCCCCCCCTCCTCTCCCCATCCCTCATACCTGAGGCCCTCTTCCTATTCCTCTGCTCTCGTTGTATCCTTCTCTTCAATCAAAAGTATAGGGTCATATCACTCACGGGACGTCCACCATGGTTCTCCGTTATTTCACCGGTGTTGTATTCGTGGCCCTCCTGGTGGTCGGACTATGTAGGGCAACCAACTCCACTAGCTGCATAGAGGTCCCGAACCAGCGCTAACTATGATCTTCTCTTTACCTAGATTTGCTCCTGACCGGTCAAGGTGAACGATTCAATGTAAGCGACAGCTACACTCGCCGACAGTCGCGGTGGAATCCTCGCTAATCCGACCCAGGTCGGTTACTTCTTAGAGTCGGTATCTCCCTATGCGTGGGCCAACCTCGGAATTGCCATGTGCATTGGCTTGTCAGTCGTCGGCGCTGGATGGTATGAAAATCCCCTCAATCTGATACGGTCATACGTCATGCTGAGAAACGGGCTTTTAGGGGTATCTTCCTGACGGGCTCGTCCATCGTCGGCGGTGGTGTCAAGGCACCTAGAATCCGGACGAAGAACTTGATCTCCATTATCTTCTGTGAAGTCGTTGCTATCTATGGTGTCATCATGGCAATCGTCTTCTCCTCCAAGCTCAACCTTGTCGACAATGACGGCATCTTCTCGGGAAGCGACTACTACACCGGTTACGCCCTGTTCTGGGCGGGTATCACGGTCGGTACATGTAACCTGATTTGCGGTATCTCGGTCGGCATCAATGGAAGTGGTGCAGCTTTGGCCGATGCTGCGGATCCCAGCTTGTTCGTCAACCCGACCCGGGGTCTGGAAGAGTGGCTGCTAACACTGCGCGCAACAGGTTCGTCAAGATCCTCGTCATCGAGATTTTTAGCTCGGTTCTCGGTCTCTTCGGACTGATTGTTGGTCTTCTGGTGGGCGGCAAGGCACTCGACTTCGGTGCCGCGTAAGAGTATAAGGATTGTGTAGGAGCTTGTTGTCGGGGGGGGGATGAATTGTATGACTTCTCTCACGTTTGCCGTCGCTTCTTTTTTATTCTTTGTCATCCTTTATCTACTGCATCGGGGCGTACGGATTCGATTCAACTGTAGAACTTTGTTTTGGCAATGCGTGTGAAATGCATTGTTGATCTCGCTGCTTTGCCTGATATTGCGACGGGGAAGAGATGTATAGTAATTGGCAGCGGGGCTGACCTAGGAATATAAAAGTGATGAAGATGCATAGTATGCTTGGATTGTCTGGTGAGCAGGAATATGATAAAGTGTTGAGTGTGTTCCGTAAATGCCTTCCAAGTTGTTGCGTTGATGGCCGATTCCGCTTGTCTTAATCGGTTAAGTTAGTGTCTCCGCCATGCTTATCGCTCTTCCCCGCCGACAGGAAGCATCTCTGATATAATAATCCCTCTCCTTCCTCGCCCCTCAGCAACCAACAATTATCTTTCATCATGACCGATACCACTACCCTCAAAGCAGCAATCTTAGTGGTGTCTGATACGGCTTCCCAGGATCCTTCGACAGACAAAGTTGGCGATGCTCTTACAAACGTCTTGTCAACGGCGGGCCCCAATACCTGGGACAAGCCCGTTATCAAGATCGTCCCTGATAGTGTGCTAGACATCCAACGTGCTATCTGTGACTGGGCAGATGGGCCAAACTGGGTCAATCTCATCTGTGTAAGTGGTGGCACTGGCTTCGCAGCTAAGGATATCACCCCTGAGGTTCGTCTACTATCTACCCTGGCATCGACGCCATCGTTCACACTGACGCTTCGATCAGGCGGTCTCGCCTCTGATCCATCGCTATGCGTCTGGCCTGGTGTGAGTCATGTCTCGAATCTGCATTTTTAAAAATAATGACTGACCGGAGCAAAGCCATGGCATGCTTGCCGCATCCCTTAAGGTTACACCGTGTATGTCTGATTGTGTTGTATGCATGGACATCACTGCTAACAGGTATCAGTTGCGATAATGTCGAGACCCGTTGCAGGAGTGCGCGACAAAACCTTGATTGTCACCCTGCCCGGCTCCCCCAAAGGTGCCAAAGAGAATCTGGAAGCAATTATCAAACTTCTTCCGCACGCATGCAGCCAAACGGCTGGTGCGAACTCTAGAGCCCTTCACGCAGGCGGCATCAAGAAGCTAGAGGCCGAGGCAGGAGTATCTGCCTCACCTCAACCAACAAACCATGATCATCATCATCACCACCACCATCACGACCACAGTCACGGCCACTCTCATGGTCACGGTCATGGCCACGCTATACCCAGAGCACACACGACTCCCTCCGAGCGGCCACAGTCCAACGACCCGAATGCAGGGCCGAACCGCCGCTATCGATCCTCCCCCTACCCCATGCTCTCCGTTGATGAAGCACTCCAACTCATCAGCGAGCACACGCCTGAACCCACCATCATCGAGGTCCCTGTGACCACAGCCTTAGTCGGGTCCGTGATCGCGGAGGACGTTTACGCGGCGGAAGCGGTCCCAGCATACCGCGCCAGCATCGTAGACGGATACGCCGTAATCGCATCAGCAACATCAGAGTCTGGCCCTAATACCCGAGGCATCTTCCCCGTAGCCTCGATCACCCACGCCAACGAGGGCGGGATACTCACTCCCTTGGAGCCCGGAACCATCGCCCGCATCACTACCGGCGCACCGCTGCCTCCAAACGCCAACGCCGTCGTCATGGTCGAAGACACCGTCCTCGCCACCTCTACTCCGGACGGACAGGAAGAAGCCACAGTTGAGATTCTGACCTCCGAGATCCAACCGGGCGAGAACGTCCGCGAACCCGGCAGCGACGTCGCCCTCGGCTCCCTCATTCTCCGCAAGGGTGACCTCATCACCTCTGTGGGCGGAGAGATCGGCCTCCTAGCAGCCACCGGCACGCGGATCGTGAAGATCTACCAGAAGCCGCGGGTTGGCGTTCTCAGCACCGGCGACGAGCTCGTCGAACACGACGACCCGCGCCAGCTCACCGGTGGGCAGATCCGGGACTCGAACCGCCCCTCCCTCCTCTCCTGCCTCACGTCCTGGGGGTTCCCGACGGTCGATCTGGGCATCGCGCGCGACACCCCGGCCGGTGAACTCGAACAACGCCTCCGGGATGCTCTCCGCGGCGTCGGGACGGCCGCCAACCACGGCGTCGATGTGATCATCACCACCGGCGGCGTCTCCATGGGCGAGCTGGACCTCCTCAAACCGACCATCGAACGCTCGCTCGGCGGCACCATCCACTTTGGCCGCGTGTCCATGAAACCCGGCAAACCGACCACCTTCGCCACTGTGCCATTCAAGCCTTCTTCGTCCTCGACGGACGCGCAGCAAGAACGTCAGAACAAACTCATCTTCGCTCTCCCCGGCAACCCGGCTTCGGCGCTGGTCACGCTCAACCTTTTCGTGCTGCCTTCGTTGCACAAATTGATGGGCATGGGTTACAGACAAGGCGGATCCGGACCGATGACGCCGTCGTCGTTGGGCCTGCCGCTCGTGTCGGTTGCGCTGGCGCATCCGTTCCCCGCCGACCCCAAGCGCACGGAATATCACCGGGCGGTGGTGACGGCCTCCCGCTCGGATGGGAGGCTCTATGCCACGAGCACCGGGGTGGATGGCGTGGGCCAGCGAAGTTCGAGAGTGGGCAGTCTGGCCAGTGCGAATGCGTTGGTGGTGCTTCGGCCTGGGAAGGGGAAGGTCGAGAAGGGGGCGTTGGTGGAAGCGTTGATGTTGGGGCCGGTTGTGGCGGAGGCTTGAGCTACCGGTCTCACTGTTACAACCTCAAAAACAGTCTCAAATATCCACATGTTTTAAGCATATGCTTACTTGGAGTGTTCAAAAGAGACAAGCTTTGAAAATATTGGAGTTGTTAGGGTCTGTCGCTTCTTCCCACAATTATAGTGAATAATATATAGCTCCCCGCATCCGTAGTCAGGAGATACCGACCTACCAACACCATAGAAAATATGACCGACTCCATTCTATATGTAGCATAAATACCAAAGCGAACAGATGAATCAAGAAAAACAAACCTCCAAGAGATTCTATCTACCTCCTAACCAAGAATTAGGAAACACTTAAGGAAAACCAGGGTATCAATTCCAAACTCCACCCTCACAATCATCCGTCATATTCACCATTTACCTCGATCCCAACCATCACAATTCCAAATCCTAGATTTTCCAAAAATCAAACCTTCCCAACCCTCCACCCCTTCTTCTTCGCCGCCCGCAACACCGGCAACGTCGCCTCCCGCCCCTGCTTCCTCGCAATCTCAATGACCACGAAGCGCACGAAGTCCGTCAGCGTCCAGTAACTGCTGTGCGCGCTCAACATGTTCAGGTACTGAATATTGAGGGGCCCACCGCCGCCGGACAGGTAGTAGTCGATCTGCCCGTTGTCGTTCAGCAGCAGCATGCGTTTTTCGGCGATCTCTTCGCGGGTGAAATCGTGGGTTTCCAGCTCAACCTGCGTGGGGAGTTTGGCCGTTATGGCAGGAGGTGGGATGGTCGTGTTGCTGGTGGTGGTGCTCGACCAGCGGAAGACGTTGCCGAAGGAGGACCAGATGGTCGAAGTGGTGGTGGGGATGGAGGCCGGTTTGAGGGAGGCGGCCAGGTCGCTGTCCACGGCTGCGTTGACGCGGTAGGCGATTGCTTTTGTTTCCCCGGGGGGTTAGTTGCGTGATGGAGAGGGGTGGGGGTGGGGGTGGATGGTTTTTGGTGAGGGGCAGGGGGCTAGGGGGCTTACGGTCTGTGGTGTGCATGATGTTGTAGAGATTGTCGACGGCTAAACAGCCGTATGTGTCTGCTTCGCCTGCGACGCCGCGGAGACGGTCGTCGCCTTCGCAGCCGGGTTTGTCGCGGCCGCGGCGGGGGAGGAGGTTGGCTGGGTTGGTGTAATGGTTAGCTTGGAGCTTTTCTTTTCTTTTCGATAATTGTGGGTGAGAAATGCGAGGAGAAGGTATACCCTTGTTGAGGAACAGGAAGAATCCAGCGGGACTGCCACAGATGAATAGGTTCTTCGTATCGAATTCGAAAATGTCTCCGTGCACACTGGTCGTGGAGAAATCAAACCTGGGGATCTTGGTGGGTTGGTGACTGAGGATGTCCAGGGCCATCGCACTCCCCAGGGAGTGTGCGAGTAGATGGACCCGGCCATTTTGCTGGAATCCTGGGTTGTTCTCGCACCACAGACGGAAGATACGGTTGGCTTCTTTGACGACGGCTTGGATCATTTTGGGCTTGTGATGCGATAGATAGTATGGGATATCCAGCATGACGTCGCTAATCAGGGATCTGACAGCGGGGATGGTCTCCGGTGTGATATCCTTTAGGGAGTAGTGATTGGAAGCTGGATCTCCGGCCGCTGGAGACTCGAGATTGGCCTCATCCAGGGACAGTGTTGAGCGCCAATTCACAGGCAAGGCCATGATCCCCCCGTGTCCTGAACGCACGTGGGGCCACACGGGCTCGCTATTCAGCTCCATATTGATGGTCCTGCGGAAGGCGTTGATCGCGTGGGTGAAATGAAAACTTTCCATTCGTTCTGATAGCTTCTGGCCTATACCGTGGATGACAAGGACCAGGTCCGTCGGAGCCGGCCGTAATTCTTCTATTGCGCAGGCATAGCATACCGGTTCTCCTGAGGTGGACATAGCTCGAGTCTGGGTGCTTCGAAGGTAGTTCCTCACTTCTACGGGGCTCGGTTTGCTGGGATGTAGACGGTCCCACAATCGCCGGCTGAAGCCGCGAACTACAGGGATACCAATCTGTCTGCCTTTACGAATCGCACTGAGCGGTCTGCGACCGCGCGATACAGACGGAAGAAGACTGGGTCGTAAAATCTGTGCTTCCCGCCAGTCAGCATAGATGACGCTTGAGTTCAAGAAAAGCTTGATAGATTCGGTGTGTGCCGGAGTGGCCCCAGCAGCGCGGTTTTCATCGAGTGCGAACGGCTCATTGTCAGGGCGCTCTGGTTGGTCCACCAGATGAGCAGCGGATGGAGTACCATCAGAAGCAGCTGCAGCTGTTGACGGCCGGGTTGGGTCCTCTTTGGGCCAAAGCCTGTGCACTACCTTGAGCTCCGCATCAGCGCCGTTCTCGACACAGCTATTGAGTTCGTCCTGCCATGTCTCAGTCCACGGCTTCAGGTAGAGGTACCCATCTTCTAGCTTGTTAGCAAGCTCCGTCTCAACTGGCAACATAGTATTCTTGTAGAACCACGTCGCACGGACGACGTTCGATATGTCGTGCAATGGGCTCCAATATATCGGTTTCATCTATTTGTAAGGGTTACAATTTGTAGATCCCACGGTTCATAGAAGGTACTATACCTTCAGCTTTGGCAATTCGACAAGGTGAAGCCGGGAAGCGCCGACTGGAATCCTCCACTGCGTTTCGTCAATCTCTACAGAATCCTGGAGTGGTTCGTCCGATTCCTCAAGCGATTCCCTATCGACGCTTGTCCTCAGTCCCGAACGCTTGGCTGCAGTGTGAGCGGTCGCATCCGTCGGTGATTCTGGAATGGCGTCCCGCGAAGAGTTCGACTCCACGGATCTGCCCAATAGACTTTGCGGCTTGTGAATTGGGGCTCTGATAAACGGAGAACCGCTGATACTTGCATCTCGCGAAGTGTTACCCCGGGAGCTGACGCTATCGCCACTGTCGAAAGCGACGTCCTCCGTCCGTAGCACCCCGCTGGGTTTGACTCCCGTGGGCTCGGTATCTTCCCGAAGAAATGGTTCTCTGCCCTTGTAAGTGACCTTGGTCGGCCTCAAGTTCTCCTTCGAGTTAGTTTCCAGCGTACGTGACCTTTTCCGGTTTCCTTCATGCTCCAACCCGGGGCTTCCGAACTCGTTTTTGAATCGACCTCTGAAGGTCTTCAATGCCCTGTCATCCAGAGACAGTGGGACGGCAGTGTTCTGCTTCCCTTGGCTGTCTTCCAGGCTGGAGCCCAGGGATAGTCCCATCTTCTTCTTCCATTCTGCGCTTATTGTTGGTTCTTGCCCTGGAACAAGTATCCCTGAGTTTCTTTTGGAAGCGCGCCCTTCCTGTGCCCTGGCTTTCGTAACCAGACTTTCTCTTCGGACCCGTTGTAGCGACTTCCAGGCTTCTTCCAGAGCAGCGTTATCCCGGACCGAGTAAGGTTGGAGCGGAGCCTTCGCATTGGCGGATCCTTGACCGCCACTTGGAGGGGGTAGCGCAGTCAAGGGGTCATCTATCGGTAGCGGAGAGGTATAGAAGAACTGAGGCCGTACGCTCGGAGGAGATTCGGAGTAGAGCCATGAGGAAGGATCCGAAGCATCGGCTGCCAGAAAACATGAAGGTCCGTAAGTATGGATGGGAGCGGCCATTGTGATGGCAGAGAACAGGCACACTATCCCTGTGGGCGTAGCTCGCTTTAAGTACTAAAGAACTTAGCGCAAACCAGTCAGATCAAGTCTGTAGCAGGCTGTGAGCGAGGAAAGATGGAAACGATGTGGCACAAAAATAATTTAGCTTTGGGTGGACGGTCAGTGCAGCGCGCGCTGAAAGGGTCAGCAAGGGAGAATTAAGCACTCAGGAGTGCTTCCAACTGGCAGGGGAATCTGTCTAGACAAGGACAAGTCGACGTGTCATAGCGTAAAAGGGAGAAATATCGACGGACGCATGATGACAAGCATCCGCTGGAAGTTTGAAGCATTCTCGAGGTTTATGAAGGGAGAAAAACCGATGGGGGAAAAGAGAAACAACTTCCAGTTTCTGGTGATGGGCGGAGGAAGAGAGGATGACGTCGACCCCACGTGAAAAAGAAACAAACCATCCACCCATGCAAATGCAAAACAACCACCATAACAACAACTTACAACTTACAACTTACAACCACCACCAACACCACGACCACCCCCGACCGCAACTGCCACCTCATCAACTCGAGTATGACAGCAGTCACGCAGGAGCCACGTTGGTCATTTGAAGCTGTTATTCGTCCGAGCTAGGATCCCCGATTATGCAATAACCCTGATCCGCACATGATGGCAATCCGTTCATTCGGCCAAGAATTCCGCGCGTGACGGAATCAAAAGGCGGAGAAATTGATTGATTTTCTAGATTATCATTCGATACGCTTGACAACTCCGTTTTCGCGAGAGACATCAAAGGGAAAAACTAAAAATCAGCGAAAATGAAAAGCAAAACACAAAGATCGAGCCGGTAAGGGCGAATCAACTGCCCCGTCATTTCACAAGTGTAGCCCCGACTTCCCCACTGCACCACAGTATATTCCGGCCGACTCAGCCGCGCTTCATCAACAACAAAGCCTGCATCTGCAACTCTTCGAAGTCACACATAGTATCCAGGGGCGCTCCGAGCATCTCCAGAAGCTTATGGATGTCATACATTTGCTTCCGAATCGCGCTGTCCGGGGCGCAGAAAGTGCGAACGCTCATCTCTTTGCCGATCGCTTTCCAGTTGTTCAGGTTCGTTCTCAATTGTACGGGGTTGGTCGCGCTAGACCCGTTGAATTGAACAGTCCGAAGGTTCGACAAGATCAGCTGGCGCTGGGTAGCTTGATCATAGTGAAACTCCACGACTCGTGGCCGATTCTTTGCAGCCCAGTAGTTGGTGACCTTGGAAATGGATTCTCCGGAAAGCAGACCTCTATTGTGTTGTTCGACGAGGAACCTGTTGGCAACGACGCAGATCATAACCTCCAGCTGCGAGTACAGTCTTGCTTGGGTCGGAGCATCCAGAGAAACCGGCACAGTCCTTGCAGGTCCATACCTTTCAGGCATAGGCCCGGAGGAATGGATGCTAAGGTTGACCTTGAAAAGGTCAACGGTCTTTTTCAAGGAGATGTCAGGACATGGTCTTCCATCGTGACATGGTGGTCCACTTACCAGGTCTTCCACCAGGTCTTCAACATGCATCTTGAATTTCTTCCCCAGTCTACGCAAGCCGAAAGACTTGTGGTTGTCACCCGCCAGCTCTCTGAGATCTGCGTTGCTCCCCAGCCAGCCGTTCTCGCCGAAAAGCTTCTTGTGTGAAGGCTTGCTTCCGCTCAGGGGGTTCCCAACCAGCGAAACACCAGTCAAGTCTGCGGTAGTCGGAGACAGCTGAGGGCTAGGGCTGAGCCTCATCATGACCGTCTGGCTGACTTCGGGCTCAGAGTATGGATGGTAGCCGATATGGTGTCCACGGCCATTGTGAAGTG
The DNA here is from genome assembly GCF_003184825.1 of Aspergillus fijiensis CBS 313.89. Lineage (NCBI taxonomy): Eukaryota > Fungi > Ascomycota > Eurotiomycetes > Eurotiales > Aspergillaceae > Aspergillus > Aspergillus fijiensis. Next base: position 453,289 of record NW_024468990.1, on the reverse strand, counting down.
TGATGCCCGGTGCCTCCAGCACGCAGACTGTGTCGTCAAACTCGGACTGGTGCATCACGGGCGACGGAGGTGAGTGGCGAGGTGACAGATCTGATTCAATTCCAACAGGAATGTACTCCGACGAGGCGGATGACTGAGCATCGAATGGAACAGCCGTGTCACTAGTTGGAGAGCCTGTCCAGAACTTCATGAATGGTTCATAGAAGGGATTGAGTCTGGCGATATCGTCGTAGCTCAGGTCCCTATCTCAGAAGTCAGTCTTTCAAGACCCGAATCGGTTGGTTCGTGTACTTACTGTGACTGGAGCATGGTGTACTGTGGGCGAATCCGGTCGCCCATTTTGACAATTGTGATCAAGGATATTCGTTAGATGAGAGAGTTGAAACCAGGGAATGAAGACGAGGGCGAGGAGAGGATCGACAGCAACATATGGAGGATGTCAAGGAGTAAGATCAAGCAGAATGTAGAGATCTGTCTGAGGGGGAGAACTGGGAGATCAGATGCTGGATTGAGTCATTCATATCCTTATTGTTCTATTGTCATCAATACCCAATGTGTTAAATAGTGAATGTAGTAATCTCTCGGACAATGATCAATCATATCACTTCTACAATTTAAAAACTAAGGTGGGGGGCCACTCCACCCAGGCTGGGATGAGTGAATAGCTACAATTGATAAAGGACAATACTCTGAATAGGCTAAGCTAAACAACACACTAGGTAAATCAATCTGGATAGTTGTAGTTGAGGCTCAGCTTTCCTTACCCACCTGGCTTTTTCCAACCAGTAGCTCTATCAAGCTTGTGTTATAATTCTACTGAGAGGATAAGCACATGGAAAAAGGGCAATGGCTTTAGTAGGCTAGGTAAAGAATATGCTCAGGAAGTCAATCTGGATAGTTGCAGTTGAGACTCAGATTTCCTTACTGATACGTCTCTTCGCAATTGATAGTACTTGAACATGTGCTCCAGGTTTAAACAGATGATAAGTCAGGATGAAATTCTTGCCTGCCCTATACTTTTCCTGTGTAGATATGAGTCCCGACAATTGAATATTGAAAACCCCGATATAGAGTAGAGCATGATCCTCGTTCTCCTACTCCATTCAAGTTGACATGAGGATAAGCCTCGACTAACCTGCTACCTGAGTGGAGTAAGAACAAACCACTGTACTGTCTATGAGCCGACGCATTAATCACTAAACTGCTGGTCTGCATTTCGTATGGCATTGAGTCTATTCAACTCGAGACCAAGCATCGGGTCAGTAAAAAAGTGGGGTTATCGCTTTGTTTATGATCCTAACCGGGCTAATTATGATTGCTACTGTATGGCAGGGATTGCTAGCCTAAAAATGCACTACCTGTTGCGTGCCTGAGGCCGGACTGCGAATCGTAATCCAGCCGGATGGACTGAATTGTCGCCAGATGAATTAAACATCGTCTATCATGCAGCTGCTATTGGCCCTTCTCCGAAGTACCGGGAACATGTCCCATGGGGTCAAGATCTACCGTTGATCTGGGGCCCGAGTCCGTCGGGACAGAGCTCAAGGCACTGAAGTCGGTACCTAGTAGGCGAGTCAAGGGGAAGCAAATCTCGGAGTAAATTGCCGGGTTGTGGCCGGCAGCGTCGGAGATATCTGGACACTGGTTGGTGCCCCAAATTGGAATTTATGCAGCGAACGTTCATAACTTTGTGATGTACTGATGTTTATAACGATGTCATTAAATCAGCTACAAAATCAATACTGCCTTTCGATTCTCGTGATATGCAATTCCTGATATAGAGACCCAGACCGAGCCTCGTAGCGAGGACATTGACCGAATCCCTATATGGAACTCGACTACCTACCGTACTATACGCATACTTTTCGACTGGGTTTTAGTACCTACCATTACCTTAACTCCGTGAACAGTTCGGCGTTCGGCACGAGTTGAGCCAATCAAGTGGAAGGGATTGAGAGAGGAAATCCCGGGAGAGGCTGCCGAGGAGCAGCATCACGTGCTCTGGCCTCCACCTTCCCTCCACCTGCCGAACTTCTAGCCGCTCCCAGAGTGCGGAGGCTCGGATCGCAGACCGGCAATCCCAGTGGCCTCCCCGCAGTCCTCCAATTGGAGGCTGTCGCCCTCTATCTTACTCAGATTGTAATTCTCGGTGTCCCACAAGCTTACTCAATAGGTCTGCTTCTCAAGGCCCTCCCCGGCCATAGTTCAGTTCGGTCGCAATTCACCCCCAGGCTCCTCCACAATCTAGCCCACACTGAAATGCCGTCCTACGTCTCCGTTGCTTGCCGCCTGTATGCAATCCGGTGGGACCTTTGTTTTCAGCTTTTCAATCAATATTATTTATACCTCCATCATCCTCATGTCGTTCAATTGGGTTTTTTCTTCTTCTTGTATCATCATCAACTCATTACTCACATTTTATCTTTACCTCTTCATCACTCTCCACTCATTCTTTCTTGTGGCTGATGGTCGTGAATCCTGACCCTTGATCTCCGAACCACTTACTCCTCTTCTTATCCCACAACCACTTTACCAAACACAGATCCCTTGTCGCACAGCATCATGACTCAATCGCAAGAGAAGTATGATATCGTCATTGTGGGCGCTGGCCCCGTTGGCATTCTCTTGTCGCTGTGCATGTCTCGTTGGGGCTACAAGGTTAAGCACATCGATAACCGACCCGTACCCACCGCCACTGGCCGCGCCGACGGAATCCAGCCCCGCTCGACTGAGATCCTCCGCAACTTGGGCTTGAAGCGCCAAATTATGGCCTATGAGCCCGCCAAGGTCTACGATGTCGCTTTCTGGGATCCCCTCCCCGGTGACCAAGGAATCCACCGCACTGGAAGCTGGCCCAGCTGCCCGCGCTTCATCGACACCAGATACCCTTTCACCACCCTCGTCCACCAGGGTAAGATCGAGCGCGTCTTCCTTGACGAGATCCAGAAGGCTGGTACCACCGTCGATCGACCCTGGACCATTGTTGGCTTCAAGAACGACGGCCTGGACGAGACCTACCCCGTCGAGGTCCAGCTGAAGTGCATCGACACCAATGTGATCAAGACCGTCCGCAGCAAGTACCTCTTCAGTGGTGAAGGTGCCCGCAGCTTTGTTAGACAGGAGCTGGGCATCCAGATTCACCACAAGGATCCTATCTCCTACGTCTGGGGTGTCATGGATGGTGTCGTGAGAACTAACTTCCCTGATATTGAGGTAAGCCGTCGCATCACATCCGAGCCGCGGCAATTGGCATTCGCTAACATCGCATCGCAATCCCTAGACCAAGTGCACAATCCACTCCGATGCCGGATCTATCATGGTTATCCCCCGTGAGGACAACATGGTCCGCCTCTACGTCCAGATCGCCTCGTCCACTGATCCCGACTTCAACCCCCGCAAGACTGCCACCGCCGAGGAAGTTCAGGAGACCGCGAAGAAGATCTTGAAGCCCTACTGGGTGGAGTGGGACCGCGTGGAATGGTACTCCGTTTACCCTATCGGCCAGGGTATCTCGGAACGGTATACCTTGGACGAGCGGGTGTTCATGGGTGGTGATGCCTGCCACACTCACAGCCCTAAGGCCGGCCAGGGCATGAACACGGCTTTCCACGATGCTCTTAACATGGCTTGGAAGATCCACGCCGTTGAGTCCGGACTGGCCAAGCGCGAAATCCTCAAGACGTATGAGAGCGAGCGCAAAGACATCGCCGAGACTCTCCTGAGCTTCGATAACAAGTACGCTGCCTTGTTCTCCAAGCGTCGCCCTACTGCCGGCGAAGTCGGCGAGGCCAGCCACAACGCCGCCGCGGCCAATGTCGAGGAGGACCCCTTCGTCAAGACTTTCAAGGAGTCTTGCGAGTTCACCAGTGGCTATGGCGTTGCTTACAAGTCCAACGTCTTCACCTGGGATGAGACCCACCCCGCCCAGTCTCCTCTCTTCAACATCCCTGGCGTGAAGCTGATCCCTGGCCGTGCTTTCACTCCCAGCACCGTCACCCGCTTGGCGGATGCTAACTTCGTGGAGCTGGAACAAGAGATCCCCGCCAACGGTGCGTTCCGGATCTTCGTCTTCGCCGGCAAGCAGGCCAAGACCAACAAGGCTATCGCGGACTTCGCTGCCAACCTGGAGAAGGAGCGCTCTTTCCTGTCGGTGTACCGCAGAAGTGACATCGCCGATGTTTCCTTCTTCGAGCGCCACCTTCCTCACTCCAAGCTCTTCTCCCTGTGTGTGATCTATGCCGACGAGAAGAACAAGGTCGACATGGCGGCTGTGCCCAAGATCCTGCGGGATTACCACCACCACATCTACGCCGATGACCTTCCCGACGTGCGGGTTCCTCACGCCAAGTTTGCCGCTCACGAGAAGCTTGGATTTGACCCTGAGGTTGGTGGTGTTGTCGTCACTCGTCCTGACAGCCACATTGCCTGCACGGTTCAATTGGTGGAGGGCAGTGGCACGGTCGACGCTCTTAATGCCTTCTTTGGTGCCTTCACGACGAAGCCGCTGGGCCAGGATCAGCAGGCTAGCCGACTGTGAGGATGGGTTTTTTTTTTTGGAATAAGATGTCTGTAATTTATGTTTGGAGATTGGCCTCCTTGCTTGGAGTCTGTAAATAGTTTTCTTTTTTATTTTTGCAGTTTCGGGTTTGTGCTATTGCAGCGGTTGCGACCTGGCATGTTTTGGCGTTGTTGTATATATCCCGAGAAATTCAATTCTCCAAATTTATTTCAAACCACAAGCAAAAATAGGCAAATTATTGTATGAGATTGTCGGCCAGCAGCCCAGCGAAGAGAAAAGAAAATGATGTAAAGGCGGCGAAGGCGGCAGCATAGCCTGCCGAAGTGTGAACCATTGTTACGGCCCCGCACCAGACCTGTATGACTTCGTCCTCTCCCCGCCAGCGATCTGCCCAACACAAACAACACAACCGGGAACATCCACCAGAATGCTCTCCTTGATCCTCTCCGCCGAACTGAACGGGTAAGTCAATGATTTGATTTGATCTTCCACACCAAAGCCGCCGGCGGGTCTCACCCGCAAGGTTCTCATGCCTTTTTTTCTGCCACTCTGCATAACTTCAAACCTCTTCCCCGCACCTGACGCAACATATATTCTCTATGCATGCATCAAAATGACCTAAACCGTAGCTAACCTATGTAAAATCCACAGAGTCAACGAGCTCCGTCCCAAGGACACCGAGGAGGAGCCCTACTACTACACCTTCAAGGTTCAGTGCACAAGCTGTCGTGAGGTTCACCCCAACCCCGTCAGCTTCACCCGCTTCGTAAGTCCATCCCCAGGTTCTGCAGGAAAAAGCTGCACCCACTCACAGAGACACTCAGGAGCAGCACGAAATCCCCGGAAGCCGGGGCGAGGCCAACTTTGTGTGGAAATGCAAGCTCTGCCAGGTGAGGATCCTTCCTGTCTTGCCCATCATGCCCCGTCCATGACCCAGAAAGAATCCCTGATTCGCTTACGTCGCTACGTGAAAAGAAAACCCACTCTGCCTCGATCATCGCGGGGCCCAACGCCTACGAGGCAAATGACAAGCGCACCGGCCAGAAGGTGATTGACATCGACTGCCGGGGTCTGGAGTTTACCGAATTCAAGGCCGATGTAAGTGTTCGCCAGTTTCTGACCCTGCCTAGTCTATCTTTTCAGGATGCAAGAAAAAAAAGCTAATGCGAGTTCTACCAGGGCGAGTGGCTGGCTAAGGGTGTCGAGTCGAACACCCCGTTCACCGACATTGATTTGTCCGAGGAGTGGTATGACTACGATGAGAAGGCCGGCGATGAGGTTTCTATCAAAGAGATTTCCTGGACGGTGGGAAGATCCTAGATGTCTTTTATGACCTCGATTGGGGGGGAATCTTAGGTTTTTCTTTTCTCTCGTGTACATTTGCGGCGTTTTAGCTGAGCTCAACGTAACATGTTGACATTCGGTGTCATTGATCCCATAGTTTCTGCGATGATGAGTAAGGCTTCGAACCGGTAGTATGGTATTTGAGGTAAAAGTCATCTCTCAGTTCATGCCATAAAATGCCATCTTTTCCCAAGCTTGATACCTTGGAAAGAAATACTGCGATGTCCGGAAAGGCGGTGAGCCTACCTAGCTCTCTGATTGGTTTAAAGCCGCGTCTAGCCGCATCACATTTTCGCGGTGTGTCCAGCCCGGCGGTCGTCAACTTGGCGACACTGCGACTAGTCGCTCGACCTCTTCACCTCTCAATCCTCCGGAACATTCAATCAACCTCGTCCTCGACCTCTACCCGGGATCTTTGCATCTCCTCTCCGCGCTTAGATACATTCTTCCTGCCGCGAGACTTCACACTCCGGTCCGCCGTCTCAATCCCGAGCTTGCTAAACAGCTAGCATCCGATCAGATCCCGCCGATATGAGTGTACGCAGCGCGTTCCTATCCCACCAAGCCCTTCCCTTTTATTCGAAAAAAGAGCCAGTGTTAGTGGACGGCAATGCTAACTCTGATTTCCGCAGTTCAACCCCGTCAACCCCCGCCCTTTCCTCCAAGCTAGGTATGCGAGTCCCCGTCGACCGGATTTACGTCTCGAGCTACCCCCCCACTACCTCTTCGCATCAGCCGCGCAACCTTTTTCCTCTCTCATGTCGAAGGAATCCCCACTTGAGTCACGCAGGATCTAATCATTTTGTTTCTGCCACACAGGGTCGGCGAGGAGGTCGTCATCCGCCTGAAATGGGGCCAAACGGAGTACAAGGGCAAGCTGGAGAGCATCGACTCGTACATGAACGTGCTGCTGCGGGATACGGAAGAGTTCATTGACGGCAAGAACACGGGAACTCTGGGTCTTGTGCTGATCAGGTGCGTATCAGTTGGGTGCTACTTGGGCGCGGGAGGGTCGATCTTCCAGAGGGAGACACCCTCGGGGCCCAAACCAACCCAGCCCAGATTAGTCCTCTTCTCCGACAGTCGCTGACCTTCTGTCCCTCAATCTAGATGCAACAACATCCTCTGGATGGGCTCCGCCGACAACGTTGAGATGACGGACCTTGGCCTACGGTAAAAAAAATAGACGCGGAAGGCGGTGTTTTTTCTCTCATCCATCCATTCGAATCCCGTTGATACCTACCTACCTACCTACCTACCCTACCATAGCGAGTAAGGAAGGGGAGAACGCGATCCGATCCTTTTCTTTTTTGAGCTATCGTATACCAAAATCGAAAGATCTTCATCCGATGGGAACAAGGCACCAAAACTATGCACCCGTCTTGACGCAGACCACAGACAAAAGACGTTGATGGGCTTCGGGAGGAAGGGTAAGGAGAGGGATCAAAGGGTTGATTGCGTGGAGGCTCGCCGGTTGGATGGGTGTTGAAAGAAGCGAAGGGGAGTTGCACCCAATACTTTGCATTTGACTTTATTTTCTCTTTTCTATTTGTCTTCTGGAATAAGGCGTTCGATTGAATATCATTTTCCTCTTTCGATGGTGAATTGTTCTGAGGTCAGTTTGTGGGCTTTCTAGGGCACGAGATTGTGCGGGGCTTTGCTGATGGGCTTGATGGCTTGTCTGATGTCTGGCTTTGGAAGGTTGAGGCATGGGATGGTCTTTTGTGTGAGTAGTGAGGATGACTTTGACTATTGTTTTGGTTATGAGTGGTTGTTTCAGCTACTGTAGCTCTTGTTGTTTCTGTTGCCTTGACAGGTTCGAGACCAGAGCAGATAAAGCAGCCAAGTCGATTGTGATCCTCATGCTTTAGCTTGGTTAAGTGCATGCCATACGTGCCTGTAGTTCACACTATGGCTCTAATGATTTGCAGTGAACCCCGAGCAGTCGCAGCTGACACAAGACGTTATCTACAACACAGCATACTCGTACTCTACTGCTCCACTATGTATAGACTCACATCAATGGTCCTAAGCTTCGATAAGCAGTTGTTCTGAATGATTAGACGTACCCATTGGTGAGCGGATATTTAAGTAGACTTATGCTTTGCTACGAGCACGATAACCGTATAGTAAAAGAGAGACCAGCATCTGGGTCTCAAAGATTTGGTACGTTGGCGAGGATGAGCTTTGCAGACCGATTAGTATCTCCAGTCAGGGATAGTTCTCGAAGTGCTGAGGTGAAGTTCATCTGACTTAGCCTCGCAGGCCCCGAGCCTCTTTCCACCCTTGCATGATGCTTATATATACCATACTGAAAATAAGATTGCAAGAAGAATAATTCACCGTCATCTGAAGCAGGTCTATCGGTCGTCGGCCTGAAACATTTGTGCTTCATGGACATAAATCAGCTTCTTAGTACCTAAAGGTCTGCGTTGACTTCATTCAAGTCCCGATGCACTTTAGTATAATGCATTCGAGATCGGTGGTACCGTACACAGGGCGGCCAAACGAGGGGCAGAATGCGACTTCTCCCCGCATCGGCTCTTCTTCGGGATCTTCTTCTTGATACTCCCCTTCAGCTTCACAAACTTTCCCAGCCTGACAACATCGCCAGTATGAAGAATAGCGCGAACAGAGAAAAGACCAGAGCCCCTTGTCTCTCCTCGAAGTGACACGTTACCCCCCTCCATTCGCATCACTCTCTTCATCCCCCGCGCCCGGTGGGAAGCCTGTGCTCATCACGACTCACTCCACCGAGCCTTCCCTGGCGTCCTGCGGTGGCGACCGCGGATAGAAACCCCTCGGGTAATTTAGAACCACCGCGAGGTTCGAGCCCCTTCTCGCTGAGCGCGGGTTACCGATATTCGAACAGCCTCGTCTCGGTTGTCCTACTCGCTTTGGAAAGGGGGTCTCTTCAGGCACTGGCAAAAGTCCCGTCCATCTCAGCAAGGCCGTCATCATCATGCATGAATTGCGCAGCGGGAGCTCCGCAGCAGGAGCAACAGCGTCCCGTCTTGTGTTTCGTGGCCGCAAATGACGACTCTGTGCGCCTTCATGCACAAGAAGAGAGAGAGAGAGCCTTTTACGGAACTCTTCTCGATCACTGGAACCATGGATGAAGCAGGTCAACCGATCCCCCATGACGATCCACAGAACCCTTCCCCTCCGCCCTTTCCGCTCGCAGGCCCGCCATGGATCTACTGGTTTCATCTCCATATGGTAAAGTTTGAAGAGATTGTGGAAACTCCACGAGAAAAAAAAAATAAAAACGGGGGGAAAAATTCAATCACCGCCGCTATGTTTCTTAGGTTATCAGCGTAGCGGCGACCTCCTTTTTAAATGGCCCAGGCCTCCGGTGGGCTGTCTCTTATCGCTGCTTCGTGCCAGACTGGGGTGTGTGTGCTCTGCTCTTAGCATAGCAATTGATTTTGCTCGCTCATCATGACTCTTGCACTTCCGAATGATATACTCCTCCTGATTGGGGAGTTTGTGGAAGATCGCCGGGACCGCTACAATCTCCTCTTTGTGTCTCGTCAATTCCATGAGTTGTTTCGACGCTTGCTTTATCGAGATGCTAGCCTGAAGAGCTGCGCTCAACTACGTTCTTTTCTAGGGGGGCTGCTCCGTCGTCCCGAGCTGGCTCGGGCTGTTCGCTCATTGGACTTTCATGAATGGCAGTCCCGAACGACGTGCTCTTCTACTCTGTTTCCCGATACTGATTTAACACCCTTCACGAATTTGACGGGAGGCTTCAGCCATTCCGAAGAAGAACAAGAACGATGGTCTCAGGATCTCTCGAACGGAGTCGAGGAAGCCTGGATTGCGCTTCTTCTGCCCCTGGTGGGTAACCTCAGACACCTTCAACTGGTCTATCCGAAGAACAACATCTACTTGGATCGCTTGGTCCAGAGAGCTGTGAAGGGAGGGAGGCCATTCCACACTCAACCCGCCTTCCGTATGCTGCGACATGTCTCTTTAAGCCATCTGCCCGATGACGAGGATAGCCGCGGGAGCTTTACGCCCTCGCAAGTCCTCCCATTCTTTCAACTCCCATCGATGCGGACGTTTACCGCCGACTCCGTTGTTGAAACCGCGCAGGCAGAAGAAAGCGAGTCGGAGACTGCAGACTCTGAGAATGAACCTGTAGTCGGCTCCTCATCTATCTTAGAGATCACTCTCCGCACGAGCAGTGGCTCCAAGGGCATGGAGAGCCTGGTCGCCTCCTGCTCTTCTCTGAAGTCGTTCAAGTACCAGCACTCTGACTCACATCTTCTGTCCGAGGGCTACCGACCTTCCTCTTTCCACCGGTCGCTGGATACGAGCAAACATTGTTTGCAAAGTCTGTGGCTTGACAATGGGGGCACCCATCTGCCCTTCACCGTCGCTGGGGCAAACCAGACACATGACGAATGGTTTGGTCCTTTGACCGAGTACACCTCGCTCAAGGAACTCCGCATCCGTCTGCCCAATCTGCTCGACATCCGCTACCAGCTGGACCCATCATGTCCACTTACCGATATCCTCCCGCCATCCCTGGAAGCCTTGTATGTGGAGGGATGCAAGGAGAATTCGCTAACCATGCTGGTGGGACAGCTAAAGTCGGTCCTCCAGAAACGCAAGACCCAAACCCAATTCACTAGCCTGAAGCGACTCGATATCGAGGGGTTTTTCCACGATGAGGAGGATGAAGAGGCGTCTGGCTACGAGGCGTCCGACTCCATGAGCGAGCGATTCATCCGCCCACGGGTGTATGAGTGGACTGAGCCGCTACGCGAGGCCTGCGTCGATGTCGGAATCGACCTGTACCTTCGCGACCGCGACTGCTTGGAGACGATGCGAGAATGTTAGTGATGACGTCACCACCTGTTGATATGCGACCGATACACCATTAGATTGCATTGTTTCGATGAATACCCTATAGATGTTGCTTTGGATTTTTTTGCTTTTCGGGTTTACTTTCTGACAGTTGATTTGAGCTTGGATTTCTTTTAGCGCTGTTTTCGAAGCTTGTGAAAGTCATAATGTGATTGATACCTTGGAATGATTGGAATGAAAGAACGCTTAGATGGTCAAACCGAGCCTTGTGCTCCGGCAACTGGACCACGAATTTACTTCCACTTTCACTATCTACTTTATATATAAATATAGACCTTTTTGAGAAGAATTTTGGATGACATTTTCTGTACGATTCGCCCGCCGACTGACAAGCTCGCCAAGACGGGATTGTCCTTGAAGATGAAGCCGATCGTGTTGCTGCTGAAGGGAAAGCCACCTGCCGATCTTCTGCCAGAAAACTCCGCGATCCCGCGTTCAATTGATCTTTCGCGCTGTTCGGATACATTGACAGAACCTCACTCATCCACCGACTCGGCTTCCCGGCTAACGCGTATGGCCTCCTTGACTGAAGAAAATCATGGCTATTCGAGGGAAACAATCGAGTGATAGACATACAATTGTTAGGCAGGCCAGATTCTCTCAACGCTCCAGGTACGTCGATCAAAGTTGCTCAAGAACCGGGCGCGGATACTGATAAAATCAGAATTGGATAAGGAGATAGCCTCTTATCAGCGAGCGGAGCTCTTCTCCCATGATTCATAAACACCCGACGCAGAGCATAACCCCGATCGCTGGGATATACTCCGTACTGGTTCATCCGCAGACCAACGTGGCTATGATGCAGCGAGTCCGCGTTCTGGAACAAGCCCAGGTCGGATAACCGGCACTCCACAGCCTCGACCGCTGATGAATCAGCAATTCGATTCACAACACCACTCAGGCACTGCACCTGGGGGGTACCTGAATGATGTCAAAGCCGGGTCATTACCAACATGTGTTTACCCGGTTGACACTGCTCCCCTCACCCACCGTCGCGTGGTGGCTTTGTTCGGTGTCAACCTAGGAGCAGGCCGTTGCTTGCCACCCGCATCCGATACCCGATTCGTTATGACGTTTCTCTGCCTGCCCCTCCAACAGGGCATACAATCCTGGGAGATGCCTTTACATCATGAGGGAGTGGGTGTGTACTTAAGAATGAAAGGCGAGACACACACATCATGCAACACATCTTACTCTTTCAGGCGACATCGCTGCAGCACTGGCCATGGTGGAGAGAAACACAACCGCACACGCAAACGCACAGACCTACTCCCCGTCCCCGGACCTGTCGGAGCAGTCGGAGCATCGGCCGAGCCACTCGAGCGCGTCCAGTACAGTGGTGCATGATGATGTCGAGAAGCAGAATGTAGACCCTTCGTCCGAGGAGGGGAAAGATCCCAATATCGTGGACTGGGATGGCCCGGACGATCCGGTATGTTTACTGCCTTGTCTTGTGTCGAAGCGTCCTGTAGAAAGTGACCAACAAATTCATTAGGAATATCCCCCAAACTGGTCGGAACTCCGCAAATGGACGATCACGATAATTCTGGGGTTGATGACCGTCTCCGTGACATTCGCCTCGTCCGTCTTCAGCGCCGCGGCGGCGGTCACGGCGGAGCAATTCGGGGTGTCGGAGGAAGTGATGATCTTGGGGACGAGCCTCTTCGTGCTGGGGTACAGCTTCGGGCCGCTGGCCTTCGGCCCGCTGTCCGAACTGTACGGACGCAAAACCCCGCTGTTCGTGGGCTTCTTCATCTTCGCCATCTTCCAGATCCCCGTGGCGGTCGCCCAGAACCTGCAGACAATCTTCGTGTGCCGATTCTTTGGGGGGTTGTTCGCCAGCGCCCCGCTGGCCATCGTGGGCGGCATGCTGGCGGACTTCTTTGACCCCGTAGAACGCGGCATCGCCATGGCCGTCTTCGCGGGCAGCACCTTCGTCGGCCCCGTGGCGGGCCCCATCGTCGGCGGGTTCATCACGATGTCGTATCTGGGCTGGCGCTGGACCGAGTACATCACCGCGATCATGGCCTTCTTTTTTGGGGCGCTGGGGTTTCTCGTGGTGCCCGAGACCTTTGCGCCGGTGCTGCTGCAGCGCCGTGCGCGGCGGCGGCGCTACGCCACGCGCAACTGGGCGCTCCATGCGCGCTCCGAGGAGGAACCTGTCGACCTGAAGAACATCGCGCACCGGTACCTCGTGCGGCCGATCCACATGCTCTTCCTCGAGCCGATCCTGCTGCTGATCACCCTGTACATGGGCTTCATCTATGGGTTCCTGTATCTGTGCTTCGAGGCCTACCCGATCGCCTTCCAGGAGATGCGCGGGTGGAATGAGGGGGTCGGGGCTTTGCCGTTTGTCGCGGTGACGTGTGGAGTTCTGGTGGGTTGCGGGATTATCATCACCTTCACGAAGACGCGGTTCCAGGCCGTGCTCCGCCGTGAGGGGCATATCGTCCCCGAGGAGCGGCTGATTCCCATGATGATCGGCGGGGTGTTGTTGCCGGCGGGGATGTTTTGGTTCGGGTGGACGTCCAATCCGTCTATCTCCTGGGTGCCCCAGGCCATCTCGGGGGGTTTCCTGGGAGCGGGGATCTTGTTGATTTTCATGCAGGTAAGTTATGCTGCAGACACAAACGCCGAGGGCGAGTCTGGCTACATGGTCACACCAGTACATCTGTCTCGTTCTTGGCCTTTGGTATGCTCCTCAAGTAGCTAATGACATGCATCTGGTAGGGGTTGAATTATATCATCGACTGCTATGGCGTCAACTCCAACTCGGCCATCGCAGCCAACTGCTTTTTCCGGTCGGGGCTCGGGGCGGGGTTTCCCATGTTCGCGTTGCCCATGGTACGTTATGTTTGTACTTCTGATTGAGAACCACGCTGACCTGGGTACAGTTTCACAACCTTGGGGTGAACTGGGCGATGACACTGCTGGGATGCTTGACGGCCATTTTGTTTCCGGTGCCGATCCTGTTCTATGTGTTTGGGAAGCGGATCCGGTCGTGGAGCCGGTTTAGTCCGAGTGAAGAGTAGACTTCGTGGTCTGCTGGTAGGGTTGGTGGGGGCGAATTCTTGTATATACCAGCTGGAATGTGCACATAGGGTATTTTGACGAGATCATGATTGATTTTCTTGTCTGTCAGATCTTCTGTGATTCTCCCGAGACAGAGCATCTGTCTTTGATCCTGCTTTCCGCTGTATGCTCACTCGGTAGGGCATCTGTTTATAGCATCGGAATGTTCATTCTTCGGATGGGCGATATCTTAGTCAATATCTGTAGAAGTCGTGCATCCATTACATTCAAGGCGGCTTGCGCAGTGCTCTCCACAGGCTGCGTGTCGTACAATTCAGGGCATGACAAGAAAACCTCTGGCAGCATTATAGCCATCCGCCTTCATCCAGCATTCCAAAACCACCCCAAAAAATACGAGCCCAGCAGTATAGTATCATCGATGCGTCGCCGGCAACTCCACCGGTTCCACCAGGCCCCTTGCCCCCCTCCCCTCCAACTCATGGGTATAAGTAACATCCGCCTGCCCAATCTCCACAGGCACTTTCCTCGACTGCCCAATCTCGACCGCAAACTGTTGTTGTTGTTGCTGTCCTCCAGGAGTAGCAGCCGCCATCTCGCCGGGGCCATTCCCCTGGCTCCTCGCATCTTGCACCTGACCCAGGGAACCCCCATCCCCATCCCCATCCCCCTTAACCGGCACAACAGCCGTATACCTCCCTCTCCTCCTCCTCCTCAAGAACCACACCACGAACGCCAACACAACAAGCAACCCCCCCACCGCCACCCCAACACTAATCCCCGCAATAGCCCCCTTCCCCAACCCATTTTCCCGGGTATCACACCGCCCAAACTCAGGCTGACAACCCACGCCACAATAACTAGCATTCCCACCACACCAGCCATGGCCGGAGCAACAATCCCCCCACTCACTCCCCACACAGGTAATCTCCCTGCTGCACGATCCATCCGTCGAAACCGCCTGCATCGCTGTACCTGTTGCTGTTGCTGTTGCTGTTGCTGTTGCTGTTGCCGCGGTACCCGTCCCTACCCTCGTCGTCGACTCCGCCCCCTCATCATCATCATCAGAAGCACAACTCCCAAACAGCGACTGGCACCCCACCCCGCAGTAACTACTGTTCCCGCCGCAGTACCCCAGCCGGGAACAGCAGTCGCCGTACTCACTGCCCAGACACGTGGTGTTGCTGGTGGCCGTCTCGCCGCAGGAGCCCGTCGTGCTGATCGTCTGCGCCGACCCGGCCGTGTTGCATTTGCCCCACCCCGGCTGGCAGCCGGCGCCGCAGTAGCTGTCGGTCGAGCCGCAGTAGCCCTTGGCCGAGCAGCAGTTGCCGAAGGGGGAGGTCAGGCACGTCGCGTTCGTGGCGCTGTTGAGGGCGCTGCAGTTGCCGTCGGTGCTGGGGGGGTTCATTTCTGGGGTGGTCCGGGGGGAGGGGGGTGTTTTCTGGGTGGGGAAGGGGAGCTGAGGAGGCCCCCGGGGTGGTTAGGGTTTTGTTTGGTTGGGTGGTAGGGTGGTTGTTAGGGTTGGGGGGGTAGGGTCGTGGAGACCCTACGGGGGTTTTAATTGACTAGAGTGACTCGATGGCTGTTAGGAGAGCATCACACTGAGATCTTGGAGGAACACAAATAGAGAGAGAAAACTGTAGTGAAAGGTTCACTGGTAAAGAGGAAATGGTAAGTGGAGGAGATATGGGGGGAGGGGGGGGGGGGGGGGCACTTAAGGGGATCGGGGTCAGGGATTTAAGGGTCTTCGACCCATTCCCTATTCTCAGGGTTCTCCTATATCTCCAGCTGTTATTCCCTACCTAAGTACTAAGTAGAACCCCCGGCCTGAAGATACGTTAGCGCTGTCCAGCCCGCTGCCCATGTGGTTGTGCTACACCCGAGAGTACAGTCGAGCCTATCAACTAGCCCCAGCAACGCCAAGGCCAAGCCAAGCGCCAAGTAAGACATGCCCAGCTCACATTTTGGGGGCCAGGATTCCGGCCACGATTGAGAATTTAGACTCCCTCCCGCGTGGACACTGAGACAGTCTGACAGTTTTTCTTGCCCGGGGATGGCTGAAACCCGTTCGAGATTTACCCGTCCGACCAGTCATCTGACGTTGTGGGCTTCGATCTATCCAATATGCCGCTGGTTTGGGCGAGTTTGGACCCGATGGCTGTGCTTGAGGGGTCGGGGTCAGGGTCAGGGTCAGGGCTAAAGCTATTGTTGCGGAGCGGGCGGCGCGTGGGCCTGGGCAGATTTTAGATTAAGGAGGGTCCACCAGGTTTGATTTGGTGTTCAATTTGGTGTTCGAGTTGTTGTGCTGGTTGTCAGTGTGTTACAGCAGGGATTTGGGTGGTTTGATTGGGTTAGTCAGGGGTATTAATGAGGGGTTGATTGTTGTTGCGCAGTGGTCATCGAGGCTAGTAAGTTGGGGTAAGCTGAGTATGAATCTACTATGGTTGTCACATGATTACATTGCTTCGAAGCGCTGCGTCTTCCCAGTTTTCACATGGTTGAGAACGATGGTGATGGTCTATCCACTCTATGATATACGTGTCTATGTACTTTTCCCTCACAAGGCCTGGCAGGCCTGGCTATGGCGAGTGATCTCATGCCCCCGACCATCACCGCCGCCCATCTCCCTTGCGCGCCTCCTGCGGCTCCGGCAGGGCTCGCGCGGCGACCGACAGCCCCAGCGCCAGCACGACCATCAGCCCCCAGATCGCGTACCCGCCCAGCCACTGCGACCGGGCCCCCAGCGCAAACAGCGTGGTGAACAGCGCCGGGTTGAACGCGCGCAGCCCGCTGACGCCCGTCAGCGCCAGGGCGTTCAGGGTCCCCAGCACGCGCGGGGACGGGGCGATGTCGTTCAGCGCGAGCTGGATCGCGGTGAAGCTCATGCTGACGCCGCAGCCCAGCACCAGGGTGATGGGCACAAAGACCCAGAACACCGTGACGGCCGCCTCGGTGCCCGCGCGCAGGAGCACGTTGCCCGCCGGGCAGGCCAGGAAGAAGAACGGGTAGGCGTAGGCGCACCGCCGGATCACCCCGTTGGAGCCGAGGCGCTTCTGCAGCGGCGGGAAGACCAGCAGCAGCCAGGCCGCCTGCGCGGCCCCGTTCAGCCCCATCAGCAGCGAGATCTGGCGCGGCGTGAAGCCGTACCCGCCCAGCGCGGGCGGCGTGAACCAGAAGACCGGGACGATCGCCGTGTACGCAAACGCCAGCACCATGATGTGGCCGTACGTGTAGATCACCATCCCCACCCCGGGCGCCTTCAGGAGGTCCCACGTCGAGAGCTCCGCGCGGATGAGGGCGCTGCCGGCCGACTCGCCCGCTTCTTCCTCCTCGTCGCTGCGGGTGGAGACGGAGGGTTGCTTTGGCAGGGTTTCTTGCACGAAGAGCGCGCTGGAGATCGCCGCCGTCGCGCCGACCATCGCCACCACCAGGCTCGACAGCGCGTACGGGTACTCGGCGAAGAAGCGGACCGACCCGAAGATCCCCGGGTACTGGCGGCCGGGATCGGCCAGGCTCCCGCCGAGCAGGGGCCCCAGGAAGATGCCCAGGTTGCCGCTGAAGGCGAACCAGCTGAAGGCGCGGGCTTGCGTCTTGCTCGTGCTGTGCTCCGCCACCATCGTGCGGATGGTCACGATGGTGCCCGCGAAGACGCCCGCCAGGCACCGGAAGAGGATCATCTGCGGGATCGTCTGGGCCAACCCGAAGAGGCCCGTCGCGATCGTCACTCCGAACAGCGAGAAGACCAGCACGGGTTTCCGGCCGAAGCGGTCGGCCGCCCGCCCCCAGAAGATCATGATGATGGCCTGCGTGAGCGAGAAGAGGGACTCGATGAGCCCGCTGTAGAAGCCGACGTCGGCGTCGGCCACGCCCCCGTTGTCTTGCACCATTTGGCTGACATAGGGGAAGATGGAGAAAAAGGCGAGCGGCTCGATGACCCGGGCGTAGCACAGCAGGAGAATCTGGAGCTTGGGCAAAGGCTTATCTTCCTCTTGGTCCGGCTCGGCGTCGGTAGGCCTGCTGCTGGGCGCGAGAAGAGCCGTGGTCTCATCCACGGGGTCCTCTCTTTCCGTGTCATGATGATTCCCGGCCCGCCGGATGGACCGGGGAGAAGATGGTGTTGTGGCGACCATCGAAAGACGGATCTGATTCGGATGTTGATTATGCTTATGGGTTTTGGTTGTGAAGAGAGAATTAGTTATTATTGTTGGGTTGCCAGAATGCAAGGATGGCCGGGTGGGCGGTTAATCCGGTCCGACAACGGAGATAAGCGGTGGACAATCGGCGATTGCTGATAAGCGATAAGCGATGAGCGATGAGCGATAAGCGATAAACGATGAGTTGTAGAGTATAAGTAAGCTACAAGTGAAATTTACTGGATCTCCTGCTAGAGTGAGCAGAACAAGGTAAGAGCTGTGCCTTTACTCACATAGACTTGCACCTAGAACCGGCATCGGCTTCCTTAGCACCAGCCCCATTAGAACCAGCCCCATTAGAACCAGCCCCATTAGAACCAGCCCCATTAGAACCAGCCCCATTAGAACCAGCCCCATTAGAACCAGCCCCATTGGCACCAGCCGCAGCAGCCGCCGCCGCCGCCGCAGCTTTCATTGCAGCCCTACGCTTGCACAACTCCTGAATCCAGTCCCGGAACTCCGCACCATTACTCCTATAGTAGGCGGCACTAAGGTCCGGGCCGTGGGGAAGAGGCAGTGGTAGCTCCCCCCTGGGCACTTTGGCGCCGTGAAGCACCACGTCGACATCGGTCGTCGCCAAGGACGGATCGTTCTCGACCCCCTGGACCCACTGGCTGATGAGCGGCCTGTCGGCGATCCAGTCGAAGGCCTTGCGGCCGTGAAGCTCGTACTGGTAGATGGTGCGCGGCGGCTCTTCCTGGGAGGGGAACTTGGGATCCGCGAGGGGCGGCAGCAGCGGGGGCACCTCGCCGGCCCCCTCGCGGTACAGCCGGATCTCGTTCCCGGTGCGGATGACGCCGTACGCGGGCTTGGACGTCTCGAAGGTCCGATGCACCGCCGGCAGCCCGAGCCAGACCAGCATCCACAGGCACTCGGCCTCCCAGCTTTCGGCCGGGAGCTGGAGCTTCTCCGGGACGAGGTACTTGACGATCGCGCCCACGTGCTCGGTCTGGCAGCCGAAGCCCAGCAGCGACCACATGGCGTGCGAGAACCTTTCCGGCTTCCCGTGGGCGGAGTAGGGGATGTCCGGGCCCACGCTGATGGGTGTGAGCGTCCAGCCCTCGGGGAGGGTTGAGGCCTCCGGTGGGGTGCTCATTGCGGTTGTGTGTGGTTTGCTCGGTTTCGGTGGATTTGGGAAGTGAGTGTGGTGTATGTGGAGTCTCAGTCGCTGGTACTGAGACGGATTTTGTGGGAATGGGGAGGGATGGGAGGCTGCTTGAGGTCTACTTATACACTTGCTGATGGCTACTATGCTTGGGTCTGGAGGGTTGGATCTGTTGGGACTTCCTGTATACAACAAAGCAATTGGACACACTGAGTATATCCCAAGGACTGCACCTTTGTTGACAGTGTTGATCTTGAGGAAGTACTTCTAGTAAACAAAGGACGGTTTTCGTCTACCTTTCAGCAGGCATGATCTCTTTATGTGCCACTAACTTCGGTTTCCAGCATCATCACAGCTTTGACGTAGAATTACATACATGATCTTAGCCGCGATGAGTCCTTTTCCAGCTTTCAGGACCAGGATGCAGACCCTGCACAACGTCTGGAACAGTCACTCCAGATAAATCAGTCTGCGCTCATTGACTAAGTGGAAGTGACGATCGCTACGTTCATCTCAATACAGCTGGCTCCGCTAGGGCCGTATAAAAACTGTGACAATCCTAAGGAGTAAACTATTCCATCTGGAAGATGCCCATTTCTATCATGTATACATTCCATTGACTATCCGCGGATCTACCCGTGATAATATCTACTGTTGTTTGTTGAATGAAAACGGCCCCACGAAACAACCCAAAAGAGAACAAAGAGCAGATGACTCCCCAATACAAAATGTAAGCATTTGCGATCTGACATGGGTGCCTTACTATTCGAAGGCATCAATGGAATCCATCGTCGGCTCATCATGAAGACAAAGCCTGCTCAGGGAATGCAACTGTTGTTTGGTCCAATGATCTCTAGACCTCTGCAAACTATCCAGTCGCACAACGCTGCTATGTCAGCATCTATGCAGCATTGCATTGATCTCAAGCGCAGGGCTGGAAGCCCTAACGAGCGCGGGAACAAAATCTTGTCTACACAGTACCCGTCTTTGGATTGCACGGACAATGCCCACCTGGAATGCCCATTCAGACTGATAGGATCTTTAACCTGGAACTGCCATAACAATGACTGAGTCGCAAAATGTATTGACAATCAGATTGCAACCCACATAAAATTTGAAAACAGAAAACATAACACTAGCACCTCCACTTCTAAGAAGACCGCATTCAACCCCCCCCAGCCAACACCCAAAACCCCAACAACTCTATCAACCCGGCAACGTCGAAGAAGTATCCACCGTCGACGAATTCGCCAAACTCGCTCCATCCCTGCCCACGGCCTCCACAAACGCCCTCGGATAATACGCCGAACTCGTCAACGTCGTCTGAAACCCTGAGTTCCCCACCGTCCCCAGCATCACTACCTGCTCCGCCGCCGGCGCATAGATATTCCAATGATCCACCTCCGTCGCGCCATTCCAACTCATCCAGAAGGTCGTCGGCCCCGCGTCCGGCGCGGGACTATACACCTTCAGGGCGGGGGGCTCGGCGGGCACGGCGGTCCAATTGGCCTTGTAGGCGCGGTAATTCATAGAACGCTCGTCGGCCACCGCCGCAAAAAACACCGGGGTGCCGTCCTCGAGATGCTCCGAGATGGCCGGGGTGCTGCCCCAGCCGATGAAGGCATTCCCCGAGGCCAGGATCTGGCAGCTGCCCTGGCTCCACGCGCGGATCCCGGGGGGAGCTCCGGGGGCGTCGTAGCGCCGCAGCAAGGTGGACGAGTTGGTGGTGTGGTCGAGGGCGACGATCATGCCCGCCGAGGCGGCGGAGGTGTTGCGGTAGTTGTCGCTGCCGTTGTCGAAGAGGGAGAGGATGGTGGTGGTGGCGTTCTCGGCGAGGAAGCGCGCGTCGTGCTGCGCGGAGAAGTTGTAGTTGGTCTGCGTGAAGGTGGACTGCCGGCCGCCCAGGCGCCAGAGGACGGCGCCCGTGGCGCCCGAGAGCTTGTAGATGGCGCTGGTGTGCCGCGCCGAGATGAGGTAGTCGCCCGCCCCGTTCTTGTCGATCGAGTTCAGGTGGAAGTAGTCCCACGCCGTCGCGTTGCTGGTCCCGTTGCCGACCACCGGGTTCAGGCCCGGCGGCGTGTAGGACTCCCCCGGGAGGATCTGCTGGTCCATGCTGCTCCATTGGAAGCGCACGGCGCCCGTGGAGATCTCGATCTCTTGGAAGACCCCGTCGATCACCCACCCGGGGTCGGCGGTCACGTTGTACGCGCTGAGGTTGGCCGTGCGCGGCTGGTAGATGGGGACCAGCATGCTCGTGCCGTTGATCACGGCCGATTCGTGCATGTCGCTCATCTCGAGCCCGTTGCCGCTGCGCACCGTCGCTGCCGGGCTGTAGCTGCTGTCCAGGATCTCGTGCTGGCCCCGCGCGTACCCGCCGATCTGCGTGCCTTGGAAGTAGCACAGGTGGTCGGTTCCGTTGTATGCGCAGGCGTGCAGGTCTTGGAAGATGTCGGTGGCGGAGCCGTCGGCGCCGCTCCAGATCAGGTTCTGCTGGCGTTAGGGCTGGGCTGGGCTGGGCTGGGGGTGAAAGACGGGGGAATGCGCAGAATCATACGGCATTGGTGTCGTAGATGTAAGGCCCCGGTACATCGCCAAAGTACGGGGCGATAAAGATGTACCCTGGCGTAATGAGGCTGTCATTCTTGAGGCTGATCTGGAGGATCGGAGCGCGGATGTCTGGTCGCTGCGTACTCGACCAGGTGGTTAGCAAGGGGGTGCAGGGGGGCTACTGGAGCTAGAGGCAACTGACAGATTGGTAGGATGCCCAGTTGGCACAATCTGCCAGACTAGTAAATGCTAGGAGGGTCCCTATTTCTAGAGTCTTCTTCCAATTGGTGCCCATGGTGAGGGGTGCTGTACAAACCCACTACCTATGCTCTCGTGCGGAACCATGCAAAGAGACTGCAGAGATTGGCCCGCACACGGCACTGAGAAGGATTATATGGAACCCATGGTGGAAGCCCCAGTAGATGTCGCGCATCGTGTGCGTCTTGGCAGCGAGTCAGGAATGGCCGTGGATTACATCAAGACTATTGAGAATTGAGTTCTAGCAACGGCTACGCCCCGCTATGATACGGGCCATAGATCACGGCGTCTACGAGAGATAGTTTGCTGGAATTGCTGTAAGTCAGGCATGCGCGTGACCAGGGTGGCAGAGCTTAGAAAAGGACGAATATCAAGTGATGCTAATCTTCTGCAATCTCAGGTCTCTGGGGTCCCTTTTCGAAGATACTAAGACTTCTGGCTATATCGAGCCAAAGTGCTCCCCTCCCCCCAAAATCGGAACCTACGGGGAGTGTGGAGGGGAAACCAGCAAGGTTTGTGCTTCGTACAAGTGAGCCTATGACAAATAAGCTATTAAGTAATAGACTGCAATTCCAGTATATAGTGCGGCTGTCAAACCCACGGTTCCACCCTCTTCATGCGAAGGGGTTCCGAGATTCGATTTCCGCATCCGGCGATCTGCGACGAGGGCTAGATCTCCCCACCGATTGCACTTCCTACACGGCACACGCAATGGTTGGTGAAGAACTCAGCCAGCTCACTAGTGAGGTGTCAGAGACTCCCTGACGTGTGATCGTTGTTAGTGGGAAATCCGGGAGTGTCCGTCTCATCTATCAGCTGCGTGGGGGGTGCTGCACGCCACATACTATTCGACACCGCATCGCTAGGTCGAGGACGCACAGTGGATCCTCTGCGTCAGCTTGGACAACGAGAATTTATTAGCTGTATCACTCATTGGATGTAGAGCCAATGTTGCAGTTCAACGCGGTTTGCAAAGTTGTCAAGCGCAAGCACTGTTTACCGCATTGGGACGTCTGAGGTATGGCATGCACATTCCTGAGCACCACGCTAGAGAACTCTTTTCCTGGAATGCTCCAGAGACCCAGTAAAATCGGTCTCGATCTGAAGACAGTCTTTCAATGTAGCACGATGGAAAAAGGATAAGAAGAATGGGTAGCGCGTCTTGGCTACGGGGCTGCCATTTGAGCATCACGAAGGGCACGACCATTTATTAGAAGAGTAACAAGGGATAGCCATCGCCTCTCTGCCTCACTTCTTCGTGCCTTGATCCGTCCTACGATCCGCACTCATTCTCTCCTGCAACAGCGCGAGAAATGGCCCCAAGCAACGATGCCCACCACCTGGGCCCGCCCAAGCCCGCAGACCGGGTGCTCCTGATCACCTATCCCCGGACGGCCTCGAACCTCCTCGTCAGGATGCTCTCGCTACCGGATCAGCCCAACGTCGTCTCCAACGAGCGGGGCGGCTACTTCTTCTGGGACGCCTTCATGAACGAGCGCGACACGGTCTGCAGCCGCCGGCCCGTCGAGCAGTGGGAGCCCTCCGAGACCGCGAACCTGCGGCAGGCCTTCCAGCAGAACCTCGACCACATCGAAGCCAGCTCGCAGGCCGCCCTCACCCAAGGCAAGGTCTTCTTCGCCAAGGAGCACACCCTCTGGCTGGCCGAACCGGCCGCGATGGCCCACTACCTGGCCACAGGCAGCCGCAGCCATCATCCCTCGATGCGACTGGGCGTGCAGGTACCCAAACCATACCTCGATCCCCAACCCGGCAGCGGCAGCGCAGCATTCTCCCCGGAAAATTTCACCATCCTCCCCGACGCATACCTGGCCTCGTGGCGCGCGACCTTCCTCATCCGCCATCCGGCCCTGGTGTTTCCCTCCTTCTACCGCGCCCTGCACGGCCTGGAGAGGGAGAGCTTCTGCGAGCCGCGCATGATCGAGCCGTTCCTGGAGCTGCACGCCACGCTGCGCTGGACGAGGCTGTTGTATGACTGGTACTGTGATCGCGGGAACGCACGGCCTGCGTTGCCGCTGCTCCTCGACGCGCAGGATGTCATTCACCGTCCCGAGGTGGTCGCCAAGTACTGCGAGCTCATCGGCTTGGATCCGGAGAAGGTCCGCCTTCGCTGGAGTCAGTCGGAGCGGCGGTCGGGGGAGGAAGAGGATCCTCGTGCCCGGGCGGAGGCGGTCATGCTCGCGACGCTGGATCATTCCACTTCTCTGCTCAAGGAGAAGACTCCCACGTTCGTGGATGTCGGGGCTGAGAGGGAGAAGTGGGAGCATGAGTTTGGGGCAAGGGTGGCGGAGCAGATGGAGAGGTGGGTCGAGGGTGCCATGCCGGATTATGAGTACCTGTGGATGAGGAGGTTGCGGGTGGATTGATGCTGCATGGAGAGTAGTTGTTTGAGGCAGAATGACACAAGACCCTTATTGAATCTGAGATCAGACTATCTTGTGGTTGAAAGATCTATCTCGAACTAGGATTAACTTGCGTATGAGGCTGGCAAGGTTGTGTTTCTTCCCCAGTTCATCTCCTTATCTCAACTGTTCTGCTTGAAGGCCAAAGTAAAATGGTGCATGTCTCCTAGATCTCCTAGATGGCGCATCGCACACGCGTGCAACCAGATGAAAACATTATGCAGTGCGATGAATTACGTTTGGATCTTTAGGAGCCTATACGCTACGAACAATGATCTTCGCACTGAAACGCAAAGCTGTCATTATATTTTCGAATATAGAGAGAAAACATCAATCAATTGCGACATGAAACATAGCGCAGAAGGTTGCGAGGGAGCAGTCCCATCCCAAAACAAGCACGCAATCCATCAGACTCAGACGCTGCAGGTAGGCAAGCCGCTCTCTGTACGTAGTTAGCACACGTTCCTCTTGATTGGAGAACGCATAGGATCAACGGGCTATCACAAGGGGGCTGGGATGACATACTGCAACCACTGGGAACATTACTTCCGCTAACCCACCAGCCCTTGCCCGTCTTATACCAGTCGCCGTTTCTGCAGAGCGTTTGTGTTAGTACAGCCAGATAAGGGTCATGATTGCTGGGCTGAGAGAGTCGCATCGTACCTCCATTTGCACCGGTAATCGACGTTGGTCTGCGCCTGATAGCTTCCGGTCTGGACTACAGGCCATTGGTAGTAGTTGATCTGCTTGTTGGACTTGCATGACTTTCTGGCCGCGAGGTGGACGTCGATGTCCTCGGAGTCGACGTCGGCTTCTTCGGCGGAGGGCAGGGCCAGGGTCAGGGGGAGCAGTGCGGTTAGGAGGTAGATTGGGGACTTCATGGTGAAGGTATAGGAAGTTGATGTGTATTGGCTGTGAGTAGAGAGGGATTTCTTGTAGTGATGGTGGTGTTGGGTGTGAGATGCTGTGCTCTTCTTGTCTTCTGTGGTTAGGGTTGGTCGAGGCTTTTATACCACACAGGGGCGAAATTCAATACCACTGATTTCTTCAGGACTTGGTGATTCACTTCCCATGGCCTACATTGCTCAGTCTAGATTCCCAT
This sequence comes from Aspergillus fijiensis CBS 313.89, assembly GCF_003184825.1. Lineage (NCBI taxonomy): Eukaryota > Fungi > Ascomycota > Eurotiomycetes > Eurotiales > Aspergillaceae > Aspergillus > Aspergillus fijiensis. Next base: position 427,896 of record NW_024468990.1, on the reverse strand, counting down.
CTAACCTGGGTTCCGATGTCTGGTCTATTCGTATCCGCTTTTAGGCATCCGATTGTTCGTATCACGCCCAGTGATCCGGGTCTATGACACGGGAACACAGTCCCTGCTTCAACCCAAAACAGACCACCAAGTACTTAGCACTGCCTCCAAAGAGGTACAGCTCGCAGAGCCCAAGCAAGTGGAAGCAAGGTGACCTTTTGTGGATGGCGGAGAGCTCTCAAGTGCAGAATACGAGTATCCAAGAATAACCCTACCTTTGCACAACTTCCGCGCTAGGTGCTATCTATGCAGCTGAATTAGAAGCAACGCGGAAACTACAAGCGCAGACGAATAGTCCAAATGCAACGCTATGATCTCGCTAGCGAGACTTTACACTCCCTGGGACAATATAATATGTCTCTGAAGTATAGACATCATGATTTGTCTGTTTTGTAAGAGATAGGCGGAAAGGTGTTTATGTTACAGGCTAGTAATCCCAGCTTTTGTTCTCTCAATTTGTCTCAGAAAAGGGCCAAGCTCTACCTCTGTATCTGGAATCCGAGTATACACAAATAGACTTCCATCGAATTAGTAGCAGTTCAAGTGATCTTCGACTCCTACACGCACCGCTGATCATAGATAATAGCACAGCCTTCGAAGAGCACCCATTTTGGTTCATCCTGCTATGAGTTCGAAATCTAGACACGAGTGGTCCGTGTCTTCAGCTCATACCCGTGTTATGAGGTCCCCACATTATCCTGTAAAGCTGGTTCGTTCCACTGTTGTAAATGAACGTCTGTTCCCAGCCAAGATGCCAAGGAGTCCGCCCCGGATGCCCCGGATTCGGCCCAGTCTGGGGCGGTCCAGAATCTCTAGGCCTCGAGCCAAGGACTTCCGTCCAGAGATCACCAGCTACAGTGTCGCATGGAGCTGGATCCTACGGTTCGGAAATTTGAGCCGCTGTCAGTGTCAGTGTCACGGCTCACAGCTCCGGACGGAGCCCCCGCCACTTTACATGTCTACGCATTTTTCTCACGCTTGCAAGATATGTCGGCCATTATCCAAGGAGTGATATGGTATATTCCACAGCTTGGAGATTAGGTCGGGCTAGTTGCCGCTCATGACTCCGTAAGTCATTTGAGGGAGGCACGCTCGATCCTGAATGTTGTTTGAAAAAAAAAAAAAAAAAAAAAAAAAAAACAAAAGGGCATTGACCACGTACGTGAACCAGAAGATAGAACTTTGCAAGGCTCAGATTGTCTAGGGCGTGCCGTTACCGAGATGAAGTGAGGCGGTGGAAATCCAAGTCTCGTGCCGGTATACAAGATGATACCGACGGTCTTCCACATAACGGCATGAAAAAGGGCTTGAGGTACTGTGCTCATACGCCGTGGATGCTGAAATAAGGTCATGTATCTGAGATCCAGAGCAAAAAAATAAGCTCACAAAGAGAGAGCAATCTAGTTGGGGGTCTTCGCCGCACCTTTCCTGCCCTCGAGACGAGGGGGCGGCACCTACAAATACAGACGCCCCTCACCTCAGCCAACGCTAACTTTGGGGGTTCATCGTGAAGAAACCAACAAAGCTTATTGTCCGGCCAACAAAGACCAAGAACCTACAAGCTAAGAAAATACACGTCACGTCAAGTCTTCACACAGCGGTATTGACCGCATGGCTATGCAGTGCTTACGCTGATTACCGTGCCGCAAATCCGATCGTCCGGTGTTCGGGCCACAAACGGGTCGGCTCCGTGGGACATACTCATAGAACCTCGCTTACAGCAACACCTTCAGCCGATGGGGCAGCGACTGAAGAGTTCTACTTAGTACTGGATTATGGATCGTTGCATGCATGTTCAGGAGGGCCGAGGGTCGCTTACGGACAAACTCCTTGCCCCCTTGTTTCAGGGCTAGCAATGCCGTTGAATCTGGCTGACAGGCGGGGGCAACTAGACTATTTCGGGGAGTTTTCCCCGGGCGATCGGCATCCACTACAATCTATCTGAATCGGCGATCGGGTCTCATGCTCCAGACATACGTACGCGATCCGCTCAATGAGGGAACATGTTTAGGGGCACGGGAGAACTGGGGTCGCTTGCTGACTCGTTCGGTAAAGGGATCGAGAAGGGATGGCCAGCACGGCTGATTCATGTTACACGATACATATATCACCTTCCCCAGCATAGAGGTCCTGTCTTCAGAGCGAAGTGCGATCCAAACATGGTTGCTTTAACCTCCCTCCTGCATGTCCTCCCTCTGCTCCTCGCCACGGCACAGGGCCAGCTCGCTGGCCGCGTTGGACCCTTGACGACCGCGGCGGAGAAGAACGCCACCAGAACGTGCAGTGTGCTCGACTACGGTGCCGTTGCAGACAACGCAACAGACGTCGGGCAGCCCATCATCGATGCCTTTGCGGACTGCGGAAGAGGGGGCGTCATCTTCATCCCTCCAGGCGATTATCTCCAAACCACCTGGGTCCACCTCACCAATGGCAGTGCCTTTGCCATCCAGCTAGACGGAATCATCTATCGTGGGGCCGCCCCCTCTTCGCAATCGTACATGTTCGAAATCTCCTCGAGCAGTGACTTCGAAGTTTTCAGCTCAACGTCGCGCGGTGCCATTCAGGGCAGCGGATACCTGTATCATCAGTCAGGTAACTTCGTTGGCCCGCGACTCCTCCACGTCAGTGGGGGATCGGACTGGGCGGTTCATGACCTGGCGCTTGTCGACTCCCCGATGTTCCACTTTGTGATCCAAGGGGCTACTAATGGTGAGGTGTATAATATGGCAATCCGCGGTGGGGATCATGGAGGGCTCGATGGGATTGATGTCAGCGGAACGAATATCTGGATTCATGATGTGGGTGGCTCCAGTATGCTTTGCTGATGGGACAGCATACGCTGACAAGTTGCAATACAGGTCATGGTCACGAACAAGGATGAATGTGTCACAGTCATGGTAGGAGGCCCCACCATCCTGGTAGTACAGTGTATCAAGCGACTAATGTTGCATCTTTCACAGACCGGGTCGAAGAATATCCTCGTCGAGAGCATTTACTGCAACAGTAGTGGAGGGTGTGCCATGGGGTCCCTGGGCGCCGGTACCAACGTCAGCGACGTCACCTACCGGAACGTCTACACATGGTCATCCAACCAGATGTTCATGATCAAGAGCAACGGAGGATCCGGGACTGTGTCGAACGTTCTCTTTGAGAACTTCATGGGTAAGTTTGCCTTGTCTTACAGGGCTGATGCCCTAGCCCTAGCCCTGAGACGGAGACCTAATATCGATCCCCAACCTTTCTAGGCCATGGAAACGCCTACAGCTTAGATTTTGACACAGCCTGGAGCAGCATGTCCACGATCGAAGGGGACGGCATCGCATACAGCAACATCACATTCCGCAACTGGAAAGGCACCGAGGTTGACGGCGAGGACCGTCCGCTCATTAAGGTCAAATGCCCCGCCCTGACGCCCTGCACAGATGTAACGATCGAGGAATTCGCCCTCTGGAACGAGGAAGGCCACTACGCACTGCACGTCTGCGAGCACTCGTACGGCTCGGGCTATTGCCTTTCCAACGCGACCGTCCCAGTCACTGGCACCGCGGGAGGCTACACCACGACGCAGTACATCAACACGCCCCCGGCGGGCTACTCGGCCACCACGATGGCCGAGGACCTTGCGACGGCATTTGGCACCTCTGCCTCCATTCCGATTCCAACGATCCCCACTTCGTTCTACCCGGGTTTGACGCCGTATAGTCCCCTTGCGGGGGCTTCTGCCTTCCCTTCGAGTAGTGCCTACGCCTCGAGTAGTGCCTACGCCTCAAGTAGTGCGCTGCCGTCCTACAGAAGGAACGCGACGGCATCGTTGAGACCCTCTACTCCGCCTCGATTGTCGATTGCGGCGTACCAGACGCCGACTTCTTCTTCGGTGGTTTCGCCGTCCTCAGAGCCACCATCTGCGTGTTATTTCGCCACAGCAAGCCCGGATGTCACAGTGGCCTTGTCAGCTTCATCATCGATGTCCACCGCCTCGGCATCCTCAGCTTACGATTCGCATACGGAGCAGCGCGTACCGCCGCGACCGCATGGTCTGGGTGGGCAGCACCTCCAGTTTCACCAGCACCACGGAGGTCGTCATCCGTACCACTGAGTATATATATCGTCTCGTAGGAGCTTATTCTGTATTATATATAACCGCATTAATAGATGCGGTGCCTTGTTAAATAAAATCTGGCCAAGAGTTCTGCAAGTGCTAGCGCAGGACGTTAAGAAGTAGCCAGCTAATCACCAAACCAATCCTTGAATCCTCTATCTGCTACTATTAAACGGACTGCCTATCCTTCTGTATACTACCTTTTCTTCTACTGATTAGCCCAATTTACTTTTATAGGTTGTTTGTATAATAAGTACATAAGATAAACAATATAGCTTATGTCTGTGGTACAGCTATCGAATCTCAGCAGAAGCTGGAAATCCTATATGCTAGTATAGTATGCAGATCAAGATGACTGCAAGGCTTGATGTTAGGCACGTGCTGCTTTAGTGCTTACTGCATGCAGTGTTGCAGAGTTATGTTAAGTTCTCTTATCCTCGTCAGCGGATCCGCCACTTCCGCCCCCCTACCCCACCCAACACCCACCACCACCATGTCGTTACGGCGCAGGTCTTGCAACGCCTGTTTCAAAGGCCGAAGAAAATGCGATCTGGAATATCCAGTCTGCGAAAATTGCAGGAGAACAAACAAAACCTGCCAATATGCATACCCGCCTAGGCCACCACCAGGGCGCACCGACGGCACCGACGACCCACCAACTGTGCCAGACGAGATACTCGACTCGCCAGCAATGCGTACGAATACCACCGTTCTGGAACTGGATCTTCTGAAGTCACCTGCAATTACTATCTTGAATCCAATCGAGCAAAGCGCAGTGCTCCAGCTTCCACCGAGTTTCACACCAGGTCCATGTACACCGGACTTCACGCCGCCGGAGACTATCTCATTTTCAGCCACATCAAGATTCGTAGGCACCCTCGGCGAGGTCCAACCCATCCAAGGCAGCACTCGCTCATGGCAGTGGGTGATGGATGAGCTCAAAGCCTACCCGCCGGAATTCGCCCGACGGGGAGAGACAATCTTCATCCACCGCGACCTGTACCGCGATGAGATGCCACGGCCGATCCGGACGGCCTTTGGCGTCTGTTCTTCCTTTTGCCTCAGTCCCGATTCGACGAACCGGGAGATGGCATTCCGCGTGATCGACGCTGAAGTCTCCGAGCTACTCCAGCCCGCCACCGAACCGAGTTCGAGCTCTAGTTCCAGGCTACTTCGAATAGAGCTCGCGCGGCTCCAGGCACTACTGCTCTACCAGACCCTCCGACTCTTCCATGGCAACCTGCAGCAGCGGGTCGCAGCCGAGCAACAGGGGTCTATGCTCATGACCACGGCGCTGAAGATCATCGTTCGCGCGCAGTCCGAGCCGGAGCTCCAGAGGCCGAGGTCCCGCCATGCTTGGGTCCTCGGCGAGTGCATCCGACGCACCGCTCTCCTGGTCTACTTTCTCTACGGGGTCAACTCGGTGTATCGAGAAGGGATCTGCGTGGGACTGCATACACTGCGGCAGTTGCCTTTGTCGGTGGAGATATTTGCTTGGGGCGTGGATGGGGAGTGTGCATTTCAGCAGGATAAAGGGCATTCGCACGGTGAGAATGCAGAGACGCTGCCCTACGAAGCGTTCCTGGCGCGATGGCTTGTTTCGCTGCCGCGGCGGCTGGATCGCTTTGAGAAGTTGCTGATTGTTCCGTGTCAGGGGCTGGAGGCTGCTGAGGCATTTGAGGGTCTGGGGCGGCTAGTTGCGTGATTGCTGTGATCTTTTGCCCGAATAGTCCGGCTGTGTCCTAGGGATAAAGATGTATATTTGTCTATCCGCGTTCTTGCGGTTTAGCCATTAACCCTTCTCCTAGTGCCAACCACGAGGTACCTAATTCAAAAGCAATGCACACTGAAGACGAAGTAGTTTCATAATGCTGAGACCACCCGAATTTTCCATTGCGATCATGTCTTCGCCGGACGACAAGCAATTACGTCAATCCTTGACATATGGTACGGCATTTCCTTTCCACATATTGTCTACCTCTCGAATGGATATCCACAGTCTGGTGTAGACTAGGGTTTCTACAGGTTTTATGATGAAGTGATAGCATGGAAGCTGGGAATGGGTGATGGATACAGTAGCTATCTTGATGTTGCCGGTTTATCGGCTTCGCAGAACTGCCGACCATCAGTTATCTATCGAGGCGGATGTTGCGATGCCGCCGCTAAATCTTCTTGGCATGTTGATCAACCTAATTTTTCTGGCGGACGAGCTTGTGGATAAGACTCTTGGCGAGGCTATCGAGGCCAACATCCAGTTGGTCAAGGACCTGTGAGGTTTGCGTAAAAGAAACGGTATCAGTAATATGATAGGCATCATGGGATCAAGCTTGAATTTTCTGTGATTGACACCGCCTCACCTTATCTCTACCTTTCTTGGTCTACCTTTCTTGGCAGTAGAATTGAGAACGCGAAGCATATAAGTTGAGTCTGATGCCCGCGCTACAACTACTCTGCGCGCACAGGGATGCTTTCAACACTGCTGAACACTATCGGTACAATGGCTGCTACCACTCTACTTCTCGCGGCGCTTCCTATTTGCGCCTGTGCGTCGAGTGTCGTCAATGTCTTGGATGTGCCATACTATGTTCCCTCAAAGGTCGAGGTATGTGTTCTACCTGTCCACTATCTCATAGTCTCTCAATGGGATCCATGAATCTAACAATACATACAATTTAGTTGGTGCATGAATTCAAAGTGCGAGAAGCACTTCCGGTGACTGTCTTCACATCCCGCGAGGCAGTAATTACAGCATCATCGATCAATAGCACCGTTTCTGATTTCTTGGTCCGAGACGACGTTTACACCAAGGGGTTCTTCGACGGTAAAAGCTTTGCAATCTTGCCCACAAGCGTTTGCTGATGCCTGCTAGCGTTCTACTTCCAGGGTCCCGAAGGTCTTGCCCTGGATCGCGACGCAGACTCCCTGCTCAAGTCACTCGGAACCAGTCAAGTATTTTGGGCTTTGTCACAACACAACACAACCCTTCCAGACGGCCCCTACTTTGCGACATCTTCGGGCCTGCACCGTGCCTGGCGCCTCTATGAGGATCACACCAATTCGTTTTTCCTGCCTACCATCCCATCTGCCAACGACGCCAACGCCTATGAAGTCCTCCCTGCAAGCGGTAGCGACCTTTATGGGGCAATGCAAATCGCTGTACCATCCAGGCTGTTCTACCAGACTACGTCCGAGCAGCCGCTTGCGGGCTACCGCATCGGCGTCAAAGATCAGTATGACATGAAGGGCCTTATCACGACATTTGGCAGTCGTTCGTACGCCGCGACGTATCCTCCGTCGAATATGACGTCCGGGGTCATCCAGCATCTCCTCGATAAGGGCGCCATTGTTGTCGGCAAAACCAAGCTGTCGGTCTTCGCTAATGCGTGGTTCAGCATCGCTGAGTGGCCTGATTACTCGCTGCCCTTTGTAAGCTTTACTTTATTTGATGGGGTTATTGTTCTTCAGGCTTATGCACGATAGAATCCTCGCGGGGAGTCGTACCTCATCCCCGGCGCCTCTTCTGCGGGCTCGGGGGCGTCTCTCGCCGCATACGACTGGCTGGACATTACCATTGGGGAGGATACAGGCGGTTGTAAGTTGGACTACTTGACTTACTATTTACCATAGCTCACACACAACGTCGCTAGCGATGCGTTTCCCCGCCGCGCAAAACGGCGTGTACGGGATCCGCTCCACCAAGAACAGCACCAACAATACCGCGACCGCGTTCGGACCCTTCGACGTCGCCGGCCATTTTGCTCGCGACGTGGACTCCTTCAACACCTTCGGTGCCGTGATGTACGGCCAGTCGGGCTACAGGAACTACACCAGGTTCCCCACGAAGATTCTCTACCCGCGGGAGTACTGGGCGAACATCAACCCGAACTACACGGCGCCGTGCGAGGAATACGTCCAGAATCTGGAAGCGTTTCTGGGCGTGAACCGTACCATCGTTGACAGCAATGCGCTGTGGTATGAATACTCCGGGAGTAACGTGAGCTTGGTGGATTACTTTGCGAATGTAAGTTGCGAGTCCTCCCCACGGAGTACATCCAATTTTTGCCACGATAAGCACCACCCTAATCGCCCCTTTCATTACCTCCAATGCAGCTAACCCAGAGAAACAACAACCCAAAAAGCTCATTCCCTACGTCTCAGGGACGAATACCTTCGCCTTAGATTTCAAAAAAGACTACTTCGCGAAATTCGGCCGCTACCCCTACACCACCCTCAACGCGGCCAGCGACCCCTCCTTCACCCCGCAAAACGCCACCCTAGGCGAGATCGGCCACGCCCTGCAATCCGAGTTCCAAACTTTCTACCGCAAGTATTTTCTGTCTGCCAACGAGGAAACCTGCTCCGACGCCATCGTGGTCTTCCCCTTCAACGGCAACGGCGGCATCCCCTGGTATCGGGACAGTAACATCAGTTATACCGTGCAGGGCAGCGCCCCGGAGCTCCCGGGGTATATCAGCTGGAACTACCTGTCGGTGATGAACGAGAGCCCCGAGGTGGCGGTGCCGGTGGGGACGGTGAAGTACCACAGCCGGGTGTCGCTGGTGGAGGAGGAGTTCCCGGCCACGATGGAGATCCAGGGGGCGGTCGGGTGTGATTTTATGCTGATGAATCTGGTGCGGGCGGTTGCGTATGAGCGGGGCTTGAAGAAGGGGGTGCGGACTGGATCGAGGATGTACTGAGTGGGCTGGATCGTGTCTGAGGGTGATTCGAGAACAAGGGTTGTTTGAGTGGTGCTGAGCAGTATATACATACCTCTTTACGCCCAGGTAGGGCTGCGGGAGCCCCACTTTTGCCCGCCACCTCCGCAGCACACCCGATAGTGGAAGCCCGCACCGCAGAGCTTAATAATGCATCAATCTATACGTTAACCACAAAGAAAGGAGCAAACACGAAGGATAGAGTTTCGTATTACCTCACCTGAGAAGAGCCATCCCGCATCTGTCTATATGTACACCCAGAAACTATATAAAGAACCAAGCTCCCTATCCAAATTGCCCAAGACAGAGCAACACAGCAACCCCCCTCCCGCACAGCCCTAATCCAACAGTCCCCACGTTCATCCATCCACTCCATCCCAACAAAGCCTGACTCCGTACCTCGAGCAGCAAACCATGACCAAAACAATCACCATAATCGGCGCCACCGGCACCCAAGGCGGCTCCGTCATCCGCGCCCTCCTCTCCACCCCGTCCCCGTCAACCTACACGACCATCCGCGCCATAACCCGCGACCCCACCAGCGCCGCCGCGCAGGCCCTCGCCGCGCAAGGCGTCCACCTCATCCCCGCCGACCTGCACGACCCGACCTCCCTCGCGACCGCATTCGCCGGCACCCACGCCATCTTCGCGGTGACCAACTTCTTCGAGGCGCTGCCCACCCACGGCGTCGACGGCGCCATGGCGCTCGAAACCCAGATGGGGATCAACATTGCCACCGCGGCGGCCACCGCCACAACGCTGGAGCACTTCGTCTGGTCGACGCTGCCGGACTCCCGGGCCAACACCGCGGGGCAGGTCGTGGTGCCGTACTACGAGAGCAAGCGCCGCGTGGACGAGTTCATTGCCCGGGAATTGCCGGGGCTGTGGGCCAAGACGACCTTTCTCTGGGTCGGGTGGTATAGTGCCAATATGCTGCTGCCGTGCTTTTGGCCGATGAGGGTGCGTGGGGCGGAAGGTGCGGGTGGGTTTCTGACGCTGACGAATATCGATCCCGCGACGAGGATTCCGGTGGCCGGGGATGAGAGGGTTAATGTGGGGCTGTTTGTGAGAGCGGTTCTGGAGAAGCCTGGCAGGACGCTGCCGGGGAGGGTTGTGGCGGCGATTACAGGGTATCGGGGGTTGGGGGAGGTGGTGGAGGCGTTTGGGAATGCGAAGGGGGTGAAGGTAAGGTGTGTGCGGGTTGGGCGGGAGGACTATCGGGCGCTGTGGCCCGGGTTGGCGGAGTTGATGGACGTGTCGCATTATTACTTTCAGGTTACAGATGGGAGGTCTTTCACTGCGGTGGGAGAAGGAGAGGCGGTTCTGGGCGCGGAGGATCTGGGGGTGGAGGGGTTGGTGGGGCTGGAGGAGGCCTTTGCGGAGGTGTCTTGGGTGGATTGATTTCTCTTTTGGCATTCGGTCTGGTGACAGGTTCAGCATGCTGGGAATACTGGGGTGGATGCTTGGGAGCTGTAGCTATTGAGGTGGATGTGTATGAAAACAGGATGAATCATTCTTGATAGTCGGTTTCTCCATTTGCAAATCGAGGGTTAAAACTCGTCAGAGCATCCCTCAAATAGCTGAGCGTTGAGACAGTCCAATAAATTCACCCAGAAGCAAGCAACCTCCTAAGAACCATCTCCAACCTCCCGACCCCCTCCACCAATCGATCCTCGTCCTCCCACATAAAGCACAACCTGATAAAGCCATCCACTCGCTCCCGGGAGCCACCCGCATTCCGTCCCGGTACAGCAAACAACCTCCCTTTCCCAATGACCAGTCCCTGCTTCGTCGCTTCGCGGTCTATATCCTCACTACTCACCCCAGCAGGCAGTCGAAGCCACAAAAAGAATCCACCCGCCGCCATCCCGCGCGCTTCATCCGGCTGAAAGCTCACTCCCAGCGGAACCAGCCTCTGCCGCACCGCATCAGCCAGAATCCAATACCTCCTTAAAATAGCGGGTAGCACGTTTTTCTCCAGGTGAGCCTGGAGGCTTCCATTCTCAAACATCTGGTTGATATATGTCGAGGTCAGGTGCGACGGTGCACCGCCGGAGACATTGGATCCACTAGGGGAACAATAATGCATTTAGCCCACGGCCGCAACGGGGAAACTCGATGCTTGACCCAGAAGAAGGGAGCAGGAAAAAGGACCTCGGATACATACCACTGCGCCAGCACCGCCACGAACCTCGGGGTGGCCTCCGCCCAACCCACCCGACACCCGGGGCCGAGGATCTTGCTGAAAGATCCATTGCTCACCACATTGCCGAGCCCATCATGCCCGACCCCACCATCCAGTGTGCGATCAATGTCTACAAGCCGCGGAGCAGGCGACTGACCTCCAGGTGTGACAGACAGGAAATCATAGACGTCGTCGCACACGACCAGCGCGTCGTGTCGTCGCGCCAAGCGCACGAGGGCCTCGCGGTGGGGGACGGACATGGTTGCACCGGAGGGATTCGCGTAGGTTGGCACGCAGTAGATCAGATGCTTGAATTTCTTGCCCGGGCGGGTCTGGTCTGTGCCTGCGCCTCTGGCCATCCCACCGTCCCCGCACGCCGCACACCCAGGTGAAGAATGACAACCCGGGGCATCTGCAATCCCCCGCTCAAGTTCCCCAACCTGCATCCCCTCCCCATCCTCTGGCACAGCCCGCAGCCGATCCCCCAGCCCTGCGTCCCGGAACATGGTAAACACCAAGTGATACGTGGGCTCGGGGAGCCACACCGCCACCGTATGGCGCGGGTCCGTGAAGACCTGCAAGATGCACGCGAGGTTCTGGGAGGCGCCGCCCGTGATGCAGATCCGCTCGGTGGGGATGGGTCGCGCGGGCGCGTAGAACTCCGTCAGCCATTGGGCGATGTTTGCTCGGAGAGGGCGGTAGCCTGCTTCGTCGCCGTAGTCGAGGGCGGGGATGTAGAGGCTTGGGTTGGAGAGGACGGTTGCGGCGGCTGATCGGAGCTGGGTGGCGGGGAGGAGGGAGGGGTGCGGGGAGCCTTTTTGGAGATTGATGGGTTGCATTTTCATTCATGTATGTCATCTTGGATGGGAGGGGTAGGGATATTCGCGGGGATCGATTGTTTATATCTGTATATAGGATGTTAGAAGGAAGCTGGGGTTGAATGAATAAATGCTAGCCCTAAGTTTGGCTTTCAATTCCGCTGCCCGGATAGGCAGTCTATGCGATCGGACCAATCATATCGGTCGTGCCTCGATGGGGATCCGGGACTATGGAGCTGAGTGGAGCTTGCTAGTAGTGCGTTGCTAGCAACAGACAATTCTTCACAAGTGCTCGGTCAAAGGGCTTTATTTCTATCGTTCTTGGCGAAAACGACTGTCATCAATCAGCTGGTTGTGTGCTTGGCAACCACCATCCGATCATGGCGAGACCGAAGAGATATCTGTCTCCGGTGTAGGATCGAATTCGGCATCAACCCTTGTATTGCCCCCCGTTCGTGGGGAGTCAACGTTTGATAGATAGAAGCAGTCTGCTATCACTGATGAACTATTACGGGGTTCCTCTTACCCCCTCGGAAAATATCAACTCTGTAAGACGGGAGGTGGCATGCCGTCTTGTACCAAACCCCACTACAACACCTTTATATTGAGGGCTAACACCTTCTGTACTACCTGCACCACCAAGAGCCTACCCCCCCCATCCGCTTACCTCACAAATACACCCCCCTCGAATCAAATCCCCGAGTCATCCTGAAACCGCCCATTCGGATTCCAATGATTGCGCGGATCCGCATACCACCGCTCCCAATTCGCGCACGTCCGATCCAGCTGCCGCTTCGCGAAGGTCGTCGGGACTTGCGCGATCTGCGCGGCCAGCACCTCCTTCAGCTCCAGGTCCTGCAGCGCGAGCCCGCCGGACGCGTGCCACGCGATGTGGCAGTGCAGCGTCCAGACGCCCGGGTTGTCGGTCTTGAAGGCGATGACGATGAACCCGTTGCTGGGCAGGAGGACGGCGTCGCGCCGGCGGGGGTTGTCCAGGAGGAGATCGAGGGACTCCGGGCCGTCGTAGGGGAACTCGGAGTATTGGAGGATGGCGAAGTCGTGGCCGTGGAGGTGGATCTGGATCCCGAGATGCGGAGGGGTGGGGTTAGGGTGTGGGCTATCAGGTTTCCAAGTGTATGTTGGGATTGGAAGAGGGCGGTGGGGATGTTTAACAGGCCAGGGAGAGGGAAGCTTACCGGATGAGCAACAGGTACCAGACGACCTCCCGAGACCGGGCTGGGATTGTCCAGATTGCCCCCGATCAATATCATATAGTTCCAGGTGGATGTTTGCGGGCGAGAGCCCACTGGCGGCTCCTCGGCCAGGTAGATAACGGCATTGGGGTCGTAGGGCGGGTCGAGGTGGTTGACGGTGGGCTCGGTGTAATTGACGAAGACGGTGTCGTTCAGGAACTGCCACACGTTGACTGTCGCAGCCGCGTCATTGCCCTCTGCGCGCAGGAACCAGGTGTCGATCGTGACCGACGCCTCCAGGAGGGCATGGTTGCTGTGGTACTTGACTGCGGTGAGGCCGGTAGCCGGTGGTTCGATGGTCCACGGGACGACGGGGACCAGATCGAGCATGTCGCTGCAGGTAGAATTGTACGACCAGGCCGTCGTGGTCGGTACCGGGGGTCTATCGTCGTCGTCACCCCCGTACCACAGGATGCCCTGTCTGTCGTCCGGGAAGGTCTCGAAGTTGTGGCATCCCTCCGCGGGCTCGGTACGGATCCAGTAGCCCTCTTTGGATCTGGAGATGTGCTTCTTGCTTAGGGTTTCGAGGACAACGTGGTAGCGCTGGCCTGTTGAATCGGTCAGTGCGGGCTCTCCATGCATGCACTAGCTCATCAGAAAGGGCATGCTGAGGGTGAGCATTACCGATCCCAATATAGATGTGGTTCGTTGTATACGGTTCAACTGGAACCAAGTCGTTCCCGATCACCGTCAGATTGTGGCCATCGATACTGAAAATGAAGGTGCTATCCGTGGATGCGTTGATTAGCCGCAGGATGTATCGTTTTCCGGGCTTCACCTTCTTGTGATATCGGTTCTTGGGGAAAGATCCGGCATAACTCCCTGGTCCAATAGCATGTCAGGATTTGATTCGTCTGTGCCTCAAGGGAGGAAAGTGACATACCCTGCCCATTGATCAGAATACTAGTCTGTTTCGGAGGCACACGCGGCGGATCAGCGGCAGGATTCGCGAATTGCTCCTGGTAGTAGTCCATAAATGCACTGCGGTGATTGTGGTCAGAGATGAGGATCGGATCCAGGGCGCTGTCAAAGTTGGCGGACGTGGGACCATGAATCGTCATCGGACCCAGCAGGCCGTCTGAGTACTGCAGACTGTAATGGCTGTGATACCAGGTGGACCCGTACTGGGTCGTGTTGAACACGTAGCTGAAGGTGTCCCCGGGCGCAATGGGGCATTGAGTAATTCCAGGAACGCCATCCATGAGGGTAGATCCGAATTGTCGAATGCCATGCATATGAATCGCAGTCCCGTTCTTCGAGAGATTGTTCTTAACAGTGATGTCTAGAGACAATTGTGATCAGTAAGTGAAGGGAATATCTTTGATGGCTTTGATACTTACTCACTATATCGCCCCAACATGCCTCTGTCCGTAGATCAGTGTCAGCTTCCACCGATAATCTCGTAGAAACCATCGGTACTCACGTATCCAAGGCCCCGGAAAACTCTTGTCAAACAGCTTGGCATATGGAAAGTCGATGCCATCCCAATTCACAGGATGCTTCGTATCTTCGCCCACAGTGAGAAAGTACTAGGGTTGTTTACCATCGTACTGCGTTGTGATGCTGGCAGAGGATACTTACTTTGCGCTCAATCCCAATAGGAGCTCTAACTTCATAGTCCGTGTGGATGGTAAAGTCCTTCGAAGCATCGGTCCGATGTTTCAGCCACACACCTCGATTGTTAGGCGAGGGATCGTAGGTGTACTCGGCGGCCATAGCCGGATAATGGCACTTGAAGGGGCCATGGGCAGTCTCATTCTCAGCAGCGCCCGGAGGCACAAACGATAGAGCGCCTGGTACAATTGGGATTTGGGGTGATTCTGGTTCATATGGTCCACGGAACAAAGGGAAGCTCGGCTGGAAGCCGAAAAATGTTATGATGTTGATGATGTAGGTTTGTAAAAACATGTTGATATTACATGAGTGCTGGAGAGGGAAAATCGTTGGACCTGCACCAAAGCATGACAAACTACTCTTATGTATCCCGGATTAGGCGCCTGTCCGGGCTTTCCAGGTCTGAGCAGAAGGGCCAACCGAGGTCTCGTATAATGCGCCCGATGGGATCCTTGCCAAAGTCCTTCTCGGAAGAT
This sequence comes from Aspergillus fijiensis CBS 313.89, assembly GCF_003184825.1. Lineage (NCBI taxonomy): Eukaryota > Fungi > Ascomycota > Eurotiomycetes > Eurotiales > Aspergillaceae > Aspergillus > Aspergillus fijiensis. Next base: position 412,697 of record NW_024468990.1, on the reverse strand, counting down.
CGTGACGTGAGTCAGATGCAGTCATTGTCATCACAAGAGCTACAAGAAATTTTGTTCCAGGGATGGTTCTTGATTTTAAGATTGTGTGTTCTTGCAACAGTCTGCTTTTAAGATAGACACACCGAATGAAACCCTTCTAGACATTTTGTATGGCCTTGAGACTGGTTTCGCTTTCCCGTAATCGACATCATCGACGCCATCGCAACGGAAACAATCATCGGACTGATATCTTTGATTCTATTTCAGAAAAGGGCGTAATAGTAAGCATTCAGGCCCTATCACAATCTGGCGGAGAGTGTTGGGGGCTGGACCGGGGCTCCGCTCAAAGCAGAATCCGGTGACGTTCCATGCAGGGCAATCCTATCAATCATCTGAGCTCGTATGGATCTTAGCAACATAGGCAACAGGCAAGAATATGTATGATCACTGCATTGACCTGTCCGCGAGCTCTTCGCTTATGAAACCTATTTTACCTAGGCACAAACCTAAAGCAAAGGACGGCGGAACACAAACTACCTACTAGATTCAGAAGAACCTACTCAATCACAGCTCTCAAAGGGTACCTAGACATGAGATATGTACCTTATATACCTATTGACACATGATAAATTTTTTCCAGGGTGAATCTGAGGAACATGTAAATCGCACAAACGATGTGCACTGTGTGCTACGAAGACCCTCGGGAACCCGACTGCCCGGCTCACCAGGCCCGGTACGCCCCATACGCCCCGTGTAACCCTAACACGACAGCAAAAAGCAACAACCCGGCACTATATTGGGATCACTCGTTACATCTGGTAGCATGGTAACACCAAGATCCGTGGCTGTCCACGTTTTCGTCACTCTATGCTGTGCTGACACAGACGGATCCGAGATATCCTTGGGGGACCTGTTCTTCCTGGAAGTCTAATTTATGCTCTATATCCCTGGCCATGGAGGGCCTAGGACTGACATGGATTGTCTATTTCTGATACGAGCAAAATCACGTATCGAGACACGGTTCGCAATGACGCAGATTATCTGGGCTGTAATTACATAACTGTCACAGTGGTTTTACTCAAGTGACTTCTATATACACGATAACAGTTAGTCAGGTTCCGTATTCAGGACACAATCGAGGATTTTGTACTACTACCGAGGAAGTCCTCGCATTAAACGAACTTCTTGTTTTAGACTCATACTCGTTCACGGGCCATATTCATCTTCTTTGGTGGTCTATCTTGCGTAATGAAGAGCATTATTCATGGCATGGGGTAGTCATTCGGCGGTGGTTGGTCTCGATGGTTGAAAGAAGTTGTGTACAGCGGATAGCAGCCGCCATCCTGCAAACACAATGTTCCTTACCAAGACCAAGGGCAGGCACCAAGGCAACTGGACGGCGAAGCCCTCCTAGACACATCTCCAAGTCCTTTGATAAGTATCTTCCGACGCATCTTCCCACGCATCTTCCCACGCAAGCAGGATAGCATCGCCGGTATAATAAGCACCGTTATGGCTATGGGGCTCCGACTAAACCCTTTTTATTCATGTTTGAGTAAAGTAGTAAACGCCTGAATACATATTAATGTATTGATATATCAACTTAGATACAAATTGTATTTGGATTGACATTTCGGGTTGTGCGGATTATCAAACCTAATAAGAGTATACAAAATCACCAATCGACCTAATTATCTTTAAAATGGCATAGCTTACTCTACGGCCAATCATTTACAAACGTCCTTGGGAGTAGGAAATGACGTGATTCTGTTAATAGTAGAATGTCAAGAAAAATGCTAAAAATAGGAACCAATTTGCTTTTGCAGGGTGGCGACTACTACTAACCTGCGTACGAAGTACCGAGTAGTGGTGTTCTCACCGCAGTGACCACCGAACAAGAGGTAGCCCATTTCTATAAATTCAGAGTACACAGTCAATATTAGGCCAAGAAGATTCGGTGAACACTCTCTTTTTTGAGTCCCAATAAGTATCTATAAACCTCTCTCCCTTCTCCCTCGATGTATTTCTCTAAGCGTATGATAAAGCCTCTTCTTGCGTTAGAATCTATTTCAGTTTTGAAAAGCCGAAGGCTTTGTTATTCGGGGTCTTCATAGGCATTGTCATCTACTATTGTTTTTATATTGGGGTGTCTAGATTCATATGTAACTTTAATTCCTTCACATGGCATCATGATGGCATCGTTCGCTCCTGCCGAGTGGCCGCAATGGTCTTCCATACTTCTGGCGAATTACGCCAGACCACTGTGGTCATAACCCCGCTTTCTCTGCATATGAAATGCGCCAATAATCAACACTGTATGCTTAGGATCAATTTAATCAAATATAGCTAAATATACTATTAAGGCGCAGATTGCTCTTTTTAGCATACCCCGCACTTGGTGCCAGTCATCAAACAGTTTCTTACAAGAGGCAAGGCTCCACCCCTTCTTCTGTGGCCAGCAATACAACCACCACCAACATACTGCTCACTATCTCTCATACTCTTTTTCATTTGGATAACGTCGTGACTTCCAAACTATCATGACTGTTCAGCCATTATCAGGAAACTCCAAACCATTGGTTCTCTTTCGCGCCGAGTGCGAGAGAAACAGCAGCTTCATAGAAGGCTACGTGTGCGCACGGAGAACGAACTACGAAGGTCCACCATCACTGCAAGAGTTTGATGATCATCTTTCCTGGAGAAGGGTTCCCACACGATTTCTATCTTTCGGCACTTGGAAGCGAGCCCTTCAGCGACGGAAACAGTTGGAAAATGAATTGGAAGAGAACATTGTGGTGATTGCCGTGTGGGCGGAACATATGACACGTGTATTCAGTGCGAAGGAGGCTGCAACCAGGCTTGCATATCGTGATCCAGAACTGTATGGCGAGGAATATCTTGTTGAAGGCGGCATTGTGGCTGACGATTATCGTGTTCTTGCTGTCTTCGAGGGTGGGGGTCCTGCACGCAATGTCGTCTTCGCATGGCCTTTTTATGAAGCTTCAACAACAATTCCGAGCGAATTCTTCCCTGGACTCAGATCGCACAACGCACTGGAGGATATAGCAGATGAAATATATAGCCGTTTGGGAGTTCGTGACGATAGGAAGCGAGATGAGCTTGTGAAAGCAATCCTGGGAAGTCCTTGGTTCTTTCCGGCCATTCGGTATCAGTGACAAGCCAATATTCAAGATGATTAGATTGCATTTCACTTGCAATCCATCGCTTCGGAGAAACACTCGGAGTCAGTGGACTTTGGTAAGTTTTGATATAGCGAGTTGATGGTACAATCAACAAATCGCCATCTTGTTATGCCGCCTTTGTCAATCGATTATCTATCTGTCCCATTACCTGCTCCAGAGAACTTAGGAAATCTAAAAGGGAGGAAAGTAGATAAGATTGTAGCTATAGTAGACGGAATGGTAAAGGATATGGGTTGCAGTTACTCGGTAGATTCTGATAGAAAAGTCAAGCTATGACAGAACGAAAATACAACATATATACAGGTAGGTAGATTTTAAAATTCAGGGGTGAATTGAAAACAAGAAGGAGAGATACTTGAGTAAAATCGATGACTTCTGCAGCGTAAGAAGAAAGAGGCCGACGTTTTCCTGCCGTATACAGGGCTATAAAATTTCCGTTCTCCAAACCCCTCGGATCCATCGCTGGTTGGCTGTTTGGACTTTCCGAAGGCCCACCACTAATAGCTTGGCAAGTAAATTACATTCAATGCCAGAATCTCCTTCACGAACACAGCATAGTAGGGAAAGAATTGCCTGCTAAACACGAAGATTACCGACAATTCGACACAGACCCGTGAAGTCACTTGATCAATTTTGCCGCAGGTTCGCGTCCAGATCTTTGGATTATTAAAAAATCCCGTCTGGTTCCGCAGCAATGTGTAATTGGAAATCCTTTTACTTTCAATCTCACCTCCGATGTTCAATTGATAGCAGGTGCACGTATAAATGGATCAAATCTTGTCCGGCCTTGCCTCATAGAACTTCGGGGTTTTGAGCTTCAAGGGACTGTCTTACAGATTTGACAGAAAACGTCCACTCGAGTCTCCAGGGTAAGTTCAGAAAGAGAAAAAGAGGCCGATTGACTATGGAGGCATATTTCCAGTGGAGGAGAATCCAGAGTGCAGTCGCTCGTGAGCTTGGGATATGTGAAAAAGGATGCAACTGCAATGGTGAGCATGGCGACAGGTGAGAGACCTCATTTTAACTGGACGGAGATGACCAAGACGGCTTACATTTTCGAGTTGGTTAGTTGCCAAAATGCTGTTCGCACGCCTTCTACCCCAAAGGACTCCAGCGAGGATGCGATCATATTAGTGCAATGGTCCGTGCGTGACCGAGGCAGAAAGAGTCGAGGTGTTACGCGAGCGGTTCGGCGTTGTCTTGGCGGAGGAGCAGCAGCAGGCGATGCTCGGGAGAATCTCCGCAATAATCCCTGGTGGTGCGGATTGATCAGGTTTTTGATGAGACTGAATAGGAATGGGGTAGGGTAGGGTGCATTTGCGTGAATGGTCTTCCGTAGTTCGGTGGTGCGGAGTGCCACTGGCAACATCATCAGCTTTTTCCATCTAGAAATGACCATACAACGAAATTCACGAGTACGTGCTGAGAATATTTCGAGGTTTTTCATGTTGTTCCATACTATCTACGTAGTACTACCTGGCAGTACCTGAGTTATACCTTCAAGGTAGGTTAGTAACTACTCGTAAGGTAGTAGTATGGATGACTTCAGGTAAGATGACCAACGAATCGGAGGGCGGTCCGCAAAGCCCACAGTAATCAAGTACAGCGAACACAACAAAGTATTAGTCAGTCAAGGTAACTTACCCAGTATGCCCAGTGCTGGATTGCACCTCACATTATCATTGTGGGAGATTTTCTAGTCGACTGAGAAGCCAGGTGATCGCTCAGAGTCTGACAGGCGGTCGGGCTCCACATGACCCTCAAACCCAAGGATTGATTGACCCTTGAATGACGGCATCACTCTTGAGGCCATCTCCGACCCTGCACAAAAGCTTATCACTGAATCAACAAGGGGTATAGAGAGAGAAATGGACACTCAAGACTTAGCTCGGAAGCGCAGATATACACTATCAAATCTTGCCAGCAGGAGACGATTGAAGATCCCCAACGCGTGTGCTCCGTGCCGCCGCCGTAAAGTGAAATTTGATGGGGCTCGCCCAGGTGAATTTCTGCTACAAGACCACGTCGTGAGACTGGAAGCCCTAAAGTAACTTGTCTTTCTTCTTTCACTTGATTATTCGATCCTATCCGAAGCGATGCCTGGCGAGTGCTCACATATCTGGCTCCGCCTTGCGCACGAACTGGTGGACACCTGCAAGCTACCGTACACCTTAACACGGATACCATGCTTGGCCCCCTGCCAAACTGGTGGTATTCGGTTCTCTGTGGGGGTTTTCCATGTCTTTTGCAAACCGCAAACCTTCCTTTACTTCTTCATATCACAGTTGCTCACAAGACAGGGAACCCTCCGGCGGACTTCAAGATGCCTACAACTCCACCATGATGATTCTTGTGGAGCGCTTTCTGGAGGCCAAGGTATCGGCTATGATTGAGATTGGGATGCGCCATGGGCGATGTCAAACCCGCTCATCCAGGAATCAACTCTCGCGGACGGTCTATTCCCATTCACATTGGATGATACGACTCTGACAGATGTCTCCCCGCTCCATTTGCTCAAGACTTTCTTTTGGGCGAGAGGTAAGCTCATAGTCATGTGCAGATGCTCCTTGGCTTCATTTGCTTGAACAATTTGTGGTCACGGGATCATTATCCTTTGCTGAATCAGCATTGTTGGTTAGGCAGAAGATCACGTGCCGAGTTGAGGACATCTTGCAACCTTCCATTCAACGTCAACCCTAACATAGGGTGGATGATTTATTCATTCTTTATGCCATACTCCGGTGATAGGATGCAGGACCTCGGGAACACAGGCCTCGGGAGTACAGCCGTTTGTTGCCGGTCTGGCTGTGTCTGAAGGCATAATTTCATGCCCGGATAAAGAATGGGGCCGATAACAGATTGCATGATCCCCCAAAGAGCAGTTAATACTAAATGCTTACCCTTCACCTTCCAGGCCGGCATTCACCGCTTTCAACTCCACGCATTTATGTTCGCGAGTTTATCTTTGGGAAGAAGGAACTCCTGATTGCCACTTCTGATGCAACAGGCTATGCTGTCTCCGGCACGCCTTCTCGGCCTACTGACAATCGTCACTACTGTTCTCTCCAAAACAGTCGAATATGATTTCAACATTACCTGGGTCCTCGCCAACCCGGATGGTGCCAAAGTACGACCAACGATTGGCATCAATGACACCTGGCCGCTGCCGCAGATTCAGGCTGACATGGGGGACACTATAGTTGTGAATGTGCTCAACTCGCTGGGCAATCAGTCCACGGCTCTACACTTTCACGGCATCTTCATGGAGGGCACCCCGCACATGGATGGGACTGCCCAAGTCTCCCAGTGCGCCATTCAACCGGGGTCCAATTTCCAATATAGGTTTCAGGTTAGAGCGAGCTTCCGTATTCATTGGCGCGAACAAACAATCGTCTAAGTAAAGTCGACAGGTCAACCAGCCAGGAACGTACTGGTACCATGCCCATGCCGAGTCACAGTACCCGGATGGGCTCCGTGGTCTCTTTGTCGTGCATGATGCGGCCTCCCCATACAATGCTGAGTACAATGAGGAGATTGTATTCTCGATCTCGGATTGGTATCACGAGCAGATGCCGGAGATGATGCCACACTATCTCCATCAGTCTATGCTTCATGATCCTACACCGGACTCGAACTTGATTAACGACACTCAGAACCTCCAAATTCCGGTTCGACCGAACGAGAAATATCTTGTTCGAATTGCGAATATCGGCGGCTTCATGGGACAATATGTCTCAATCGAGGACCACGAGATGACGATTGTGGAGGTGGATGGTGTCTACACGAAGCGCGCACAAGCACAGACCATCTATATCGCTGCGGGTCAGCGATACGGGGTTCTGATCGAGGGCAAGGACAATGCCAGTCGCAATTACGCTATTACCGTGACCATGGACAAGGTATGCCTCACGTGGACAGTAGATGCGGGGTCCGTTGCTGATCTGCTCCTGCAAGACCTTGATTATGATGGCCCACTCGCGACCTCAAGTCACCGTTACCGGGTGGTTAGTCTACGATCAGCGCCTGTCACTCGACGAACCATCCGCAGACATCGACATCTCCCAAGCAATTGACGACATTACGCTAGAACCGTATGATTCGGAACCACTCTTCACCTCACCAGATCAAAGCATCACTCTGAATATGGGAACGGCTCGACTTGGGGATGGAAAAAGCCAGTATGTTACCTCTCCTCCCCTCCGCCCTCTATGCTAGCTCTCCCACACACGAAACCACTTATCCAACCTCCAAACCCCCATGAACAGCTGGACCTTCAACGACATTGCCTACACCCCGCCCGACTACCCGACCTTATACCACGCCCTCGAAGCTGGGGCTCTCTCCACCGATACCGCGACCTACAACCAATCCACCAACACCTTCATCCTCGCCGAGAACCAGACCGTGGAGCTGGTGGTGAACAACGGCCACATGAGCCGCCACCCGTTCCACCTGCACGGCCATAACTTCCAGGTGGTCTACCGCTCCGAGGCCGGCAATGGCAGTTTCGCGGACACCGGAGCGACCGAGGCGGATTTTCCCAGGGTTCCCATCCGGCGCGACACGGCCATTGTGCATCCCGGTGGGAATCTGGTGCTTCGATTTCGATCGACGAATCCTGGTCAGTATTGCTTCTCTTGTTTTATTTTGGTTTTCTGGAAAGGAAAACAGAAAAAAGCTCATGTAGTGTTAACTGGTTGTAATAGGCGTCTGGATCTTCCACTGCCACATGGAATGGCACGCGTACTCGGGTCTCGTGCTCACCCTCATCGAAGCCCCGCTGGCCCTCCAGGAACGGTTGCGGCTCTCCACTCGTATCCCGGCAGATCATCTCGCTGCTTGCGCGCCGGGGCAGACCTTGCTGTCGGGACCGGGTGTCGAGGTCGATGATGCGGGCCCTTCTTCCGCGCCAGCGGAGGTTGAGAGCGATGGAGCGAGTTCCCACACGGTGGACGGTCACGAAAGCGCTGCTGCTGTTGACAGTAATTGGAATCGGTGAGTCCAGCCATCTCGTATCTTCCCTCCGGTCAATACGGCGGAGGCAGATCGAAACAAAAGCCGTGGACTAATCACAGGGACAGGGCGGGTGCTTACCTCGGTTTCTTGGTGGTCATGATGATAGCCACGGGAGTTGTTGCCTGGCGCGAAGTGCGGCGGTGTGTGTGCGCTGGACGAGAGACAAGGTACGCGCCTCTGCGCGCGGGAGCTACGGGCGCTGAAGCTGTCTCTGCTTGAGCTGTGGGCGGGGAATCATTTGGTATATAATAGATGAGCGTGGCCCGGTGTTGCAAAGCTTCGTACATACTAAACGCCCATACCCAGCTGATGCAGTACAGTACAGCCTTGTTTGTATGAACCGTCCGTGTTGATAGTGCTTGGTGTACATATTTTCGAGAATATACTCCCATGCTCTGAGTATATAGAGTTGCGAATGCCAATCGACCACGGTAGATTCGATCGAGGAAAAACAGCCAATGTAGCCAAGTCCGCTCTGAGCGTGTCAAACCTAGCAAATGACAAATGACAAATGACAATCAGCAGCACAACTTTCTACTGATATTCTGGACCGAACAACCCCCGCTGGTTCCGATTAGCGAGGGTGGCGCAGGCGGAGATCGGGATTTCGCATGGATTGTTCGATCGCTCGGAAAGCCAGGTTTTGGCAGGCTTGGCTAACCTTGGAATTGGCATTTCCGCTCGATGACGTACCGCTCCCCTTTAGCATGTCGCGGGCAGAGAAAAGGAGGAGATTCCGGGACTCATGTTTCCGTTAGGGATATTTATTGTGATAGTCTGTATGTTCTGATCCGCTCATGGAAGAAGGAGGAAGGGCTTTTTGAGGCTCGTGCGACCTGTTGACCAGTTGACGTTCCCCGCATGGGGACAACCCTAAGAGTACATACTCCGTACATAGTGTGAGGATAAGCCGCAGGGCCAACATGAAGACCCACAGATTGCGGAGCTGAGCTCTGGGCGAGAACCTTGAAAGAGCCGAGAGGGCCTTTGGCTTCTTGTTGCTTTGCCGATGGAATCGAGCCAGGTGAGCTGCGGACGATCTGGACCTGGATTCGCACGTGTACGCAGGCCAAGCCAGGACCGGTCTAAGCGAGGTCCTGGGCGCGCATTGGCATGACCAGTTCTGTTGCAGCCATTTATACCCACCCACCAGGACACTCCACGAACACGTTTCTCCACAAGACGAGTAGATCGCTTGGCGGTAGTCCCGCCCAAACACCTTATAACAACCCTCACCTGCCCCCTTATCGCGAACATGCAAAGTGACTGAACGCAGGCGAATACCGCGCCCCAGCTGATTACTCATGGCGCGCTCCCACCCGCATATCACAGGTACTGTACCGATTCCCCCCCCCCCCTCCCGGGCCAAACTCACATCCCAACACCCTCCAAACCCAAGCCCTAACTAAGAGTCCCAAAAAGCGCGATCCTTCGGCTACATCGACCCCAACTTCCCCAACCCCAACGGGCCCAACGACACCTCGATCATCATCTACGGCTACACGCCCTCGCTCGCGCTCGCCGCCTTCGCGGCCACCTGGTTCTTCGTGCATCTGGTCGCGCACACTGTGCAGACGATCCGCCACCGCAGCTGGTGGTGGCTCCCCTTCTCGGTGGGCCTGGTCTTCGAGATCGTCGGGTATATCGCGCGGGCGCTGTCCGCGCGCCAGGACCCGTACAACCTGATCTACTTCGTGCTCAACTACTTCTTCATCGTCACGGCGCCCGTGTTCCTGGCCGCGGGGATCTACACCATCCTGTCCGGGCTGATCCGGCTCCTCGGCCGGCAGCACGCCCTCCTCCCGCCGCGGGTGATCCTGTGGTTCTTCATCGCCTCCGACGTCGTCTCGACCGTCGTGCAGATCGCCGGCGCCGTGCTGGTCGGCGTACGCGAGTCGCGGCGGCAGGACCCCTCCGTCGCCAACCATATCCTGCTGGGCGGGCTGGCGTACCAGGTCTTCGCGATGACGGTGTTCATTGCCGTGGCGGCGGGGTTTCTGGTCCGCGCGAGGGGGCTGATTTGGACGGCCGCGCGGAAGGGGGAGGGGCCGCCCCGGTATGGCGTGTTCTGTGGGGTGTTTGGGCTGGCCACGCTGCTGGTGTATCTGCGCACCATCTTCCGGTTGGCGGAGACGGCGCAGGGGCTGGGCGCCACGCTGGCGACCCATGAGGTCTACTTTGCGTGCTTGGAGTTCGCGCCTATCGCCGCCGTGGTGTTGTTGTTTGCCGTCTGGCATCCGGGCAGGTGTGTCGGGGCCAGGATTGGGGGCACGGCGGGGTCGTTGAGGGTGAGGTCTTATGGGTTTTGATGTTTCGTGTTGGTGAATTTGTCGGGGCAAAGGGTTGGTTGGACATATCACGGTTGTTTGAGTCTTCTTCAGCAATGAGATGATGAAGTCTTGAGATTCATGCCTATATAATCGTGTTCGAGGACCTGCAGGATAGCTAGGCGGGCTGTCTGACTGGCGCAGTACTCGTTGATAAGAATAGAATGAAGATCAGACTCCTTTGACAGACGATTGAAGTGCATGGAGTATCATGCCAACGCGCCACTGGACCATCACGGGACGTTGGCGGTGGAATCAAGTGCTTCCAATGGCATAGTACAGCGTACTCAAGCCAGATATCTACTTTGATTGATGCATCGATGGTGAGACATGGCAAGCCGTTGCGAAAGGGCTCGTTGTGCTCCCCCTTCGCTCAAGGCTTCCCTGCCCTGACGGCTAGACTGTGTGTGTCCAATGCGATGTATGTTCAGTGATGCCCGAAATACGTCTTCAGCAGTATATACTAATCAGGACCCCAACGCACCTATACTGGAGACGTCATTAAGTTATGACTCCACTAAAAAGAACCAATTCAAGTTCCCAGGGATAGGATCCACTGTTGTAAAAGCTGGAGCGAGAGCCAGAGCTAAACTGTATCCCGGGACTTTTGCCACTCGCAAGAATTCAGCAAGCTTTGGGCGAAAGCAGATTACGGGCCGAGAGGAGGGGGAAGTGAGAACCTGCTACAGTGTCTAGACAAAAAAGATGCTCCCCCCTTCCCGCCGTGGCTGGTCCGAGCGTCTTAAAACGACCGCCTACTAACTAAATGTAGTAGTTGCTCAGGCATCTACAGAGTCACTAAACCTAGAAAGGTAGTACTTCAGGCATCAACTACGAGCTGACCAAGAAGAAGGTGCATCTTTTAACCTGAACTAGTCCTCCTCTATAGAATGGCCATACAGAGTCACAATTTGAACAATGGAACAGCCGGACCGGAACCTTGGTGCAAGAAACAGAATTCTCTTGTCTAGTGTGATGGCCCCTGGTAAGTAACGCTACTTCCATTGATAGAGACAAAGCTACAGCAAAAGGTAATGAATTTCACTTTTGTACTACCGAGACCGCCCGTGAATGCTACCTGTAATCGTTGATTGCGCACACCACTCACTGATAAGGTTGTTCATAATAACACCTCATACTTATTCACTGCATCCTACAATAGACGTGTTTTCAGTCCAGCTAGAGCAAGATAGCTTTTGCTGCAAAAGTCACTCCCCAACATCACTCGTTGGCCGTGCGCGGACTGCTTAGATCTGTCTCCCCCTTTTCTGTGCGGACTGACTGCACCGGCGATGACTGCGACGTGATGAGGCACCACTCCTCACCCCGAGCGGATGCTCAGTTGTCTGGCTTTGCCTTCAACAGAAAGCAGGTTTAAACCCCAAGGTCAGGCCATTGTGCTGCCGATCGGTGAAAACATAGTTATGCCCGGGCCAGCCATTCGAGTTGACATGCAGCCCGTTGAATCCGTGGGCGCTCTCCTTCAGGCGGAGCCTGACGGCGTTCCCCATGGGCGCGCCCTTGAAGACCGCCAGCCGGCCCAGGTTGTCGTTGGCGTAGGGCCAGAGCTGGCTCTGCGCCCCGAGATCCAAAAAGGCCAGGAAGGCGGGATGGCGCTGCGACTTCGGCGAGCCGCTCAGATCCCGTAGATAGAACCCCTCGTCCTCCCCCACGGGGCCGCCAGACTCGCAGTCCGTGTTGCGACACACCTGGAACCGCCGCTGCATGCTGCCTTCCTTGAAGGTCAGCAGTTGCCACGGCTGCGCCCAGGCGCCCCACGTGCTGTCCACGACCGGCCCGAGATCCGGGTGGATGAGGTTGTAGCATTGGCCGTAGTGGATTCCGAGGCGGCTGTCGTGAACTGCGGTGGTATCCTGCTGCTGCATCTGCGTCTCCGGGGATGATACGCCACAGGGAGGAGGGTCCTGGTCGAGCAGCGCCTGCTGAAGCGGGGTGACGGGGTTGGGAAGGGTGAGAGCGCTCGAGGATAGGACCGTCAGGGAGATGAGGAGAGTGGATTTGAATGTCATGATCATCGCTGGCTTCACTCTTTGGCGTTGAGCGTTGAGTGAGATACTTGAATCCTTATTCTCGAGAGAAACAGAGCAATGCTGGTGAGAGGAAGGGGAAGTGCTGCGACGCTCCCTTGGTGGTTTTGGATTCAGAGCACGAGCATGTGCCGAGAGAGATTAGTAGTTTATTTCTAGCGCGGGTCCTCGACTTCACCAAGATGTAATCCAGACCTAGTCTGATGTTTCGACCCGCACGAGGAGGTATCTCGCTCGCATTGGCTATGCGCAAAGACTCCGAGCAAACTGAAATCCTACCGAGCTCTTACAGAGTTTCTGCGCCGGGATATGATTTCACGACTCATGACTCTGGCTGTTTAGCCTTTTCTTGTCCTTGTTTCCGTAACTCTACTGGGAAGCACAGTTGCGGGTCGAGAGCTTGGTGGCCCTTGGGCAGGTTTTAGTGTGAGGTAGACCTGGGAGGGCCCGGTGTTCGCACAACGGCCGTCACACCCTTGATACGAGCGTTGTTAGCTTGACAGAGGAAGTGGGCGTGGGCGATATTGTGGTTCTCCGCTGTCATTGATCGAGGACAAGGAGGGTATGAAGAGCAATATGACTGTGGGCTTGCAAAAAACATACAACAGAAGGGATTCGCTGGTGGTCACCCACCCAACTACTAACCTCCCGGCGTGTGGCTTAAGTACGGCTGAGCGGACGGGAAGCCCTGTTTTCCACACCCTGTGGTCGTATGTGCTGGTTAACTGAGCTTTCAGGGCATATATAGTTTGCTTGTTGAATCTGATAGTATTCTGAACCAAGTGTCCTCAGAGCACACGCGAACAGAAGAGAAAGCAAGGGTGGAAGCCCGATCCCATGCATCTCGGCCAGCTACTGTACGCGTCATCTACATCATTCTAGATAGACAGGAATTGATTTGCAGATAGATCCTAGACCCTCGGACACGGGTTCTCTAAGATCTTGCAAGGTATGCATGGGATACGATTAAAACAAAGGGGGCTGGGACATCCTACTCAGGAATATCTTTCTTCTAGAGTCTATCACCTGACGAGGAAAATTGAAATGATTGGACTAACAATGAAGCATCAAGATGACAAGAATGGCAACTGTGGCATCCCCTTTCCCCGTGGTCTGGAAGAGCGCCGCTCAATGGTTTCATCGGGTAGAGGGACTGGCAAAGCCAGAAGAGACGACTCGGATCGACAACGGACAACGCTCGCATTAGCTCGGTTCCTTGCACTGTAGTCCAAGTCGCGTTGGTGAGCCTGCTTCGTACCTTTGATGTCCCGTGCAATGTCGTCGAGGGACACTCGTCGGGAGGGATTGCTGCTGCGTAAGCGAACCCTAACTCCCGCCCCTCTTGTGCAAAATGAACAAGGATGACAGTGCTCAACTCTTTTATGGAGACCGCTGTGTCGCCAGCTCCGCGCGCAGCGCTTGGAGGATTGCCTACTTGCGGCGCTCGCTGGTGTCATCCAAATTGCGGAATGAGTCGACCATGCCCGGCGCGATGCTGGCAGTGAGCCGCCATAAGCCTCGAACTGGGGGCCATGGTCGACGACGGCTTCCTAGCCCAGCACCAGGCCATCCGCGACCGGCTGCTGGACGGCAATTCCATGGCCCCAATCACGCAGGAAAGTTTCCTCGCCCTGCTGGGATTCTACTGCTGCCGTCCTTGTCGTCCGGTGCTCGAGGCTGCCAGTGATGGCGATGACGGTGTGGTCGTCATGACAGCGCCGGCGCCGTCTCCAAGCTCTGACGCTGGCCGACTACCAGACGATCTTCGGCATCAATACCCTCAAGGCCATGTTGGCATGCGGGGTGGATGAGCTCGCCTGGGTGCAGCGGCCCGTGTTCGGCTTCTTCCACCGCGTCCTATCATCATCATCCAACCACCACCACCTCCACCACTCTTCCACGAAAGGCGGCCCACGCGACTTCCAGGCCGTGCAATGCCAGGCCGCTTCCTTGGGCGAGGCGACCCAGATCATTGCCCGCGCCCTCATCGCCAAGCTTGTGCGCAGCCTCTCCGGGCTGGCGGAGGAGGGGTCAACCCCAAGGGCCCAATCGTCAGCTGCAGGGTCGGTTCGCTCCTCGCAGTGGAGGTTCGGGGCTGGCTTGCCAGGGTCTTCCAAGCCGAGGTCTCGACGTTCGAGATCCCGGGCGGCATGGGCTTTGACCGCGTGGGCCGGTTGGTGGCCATTCGGAGCCTGTTGAAAAAGGGGTGGGTTGGACAGGGGCGTCGGGTACTTACTGTGGTGGAGATGACATTCCGTCGTAGGAGGAGAACCGGAAGGATCTATCTACCATCGTCTGCCACTTAAGGAGTGTTTACCTCTCCGGGGGTCGACTATCTCTGACGAGAACAAAAATGAGTAGATTAGATTACCTGTGCGCATGGAGATTAGGAAACTTGGAAAGGCATAAAGGATACAACATGGGAAGGAAACAACTGGCATTCTGACATTGGACGTGAATTGTAACGTAGTGAAGAGTCCCGAAAACTAGACCTTGAGGCATCGCGTCCGTCCGTGAGGTAGGTCGCTGATGAGCTCTGTGGTCCGACGTGTGGTGGTTCCTGGACGGCTAACAGCCCTCAACCTGGTGGTCAATCGCCTCCTCGCCATCTGATATGTGTTCGCTGCGCTTGGACAAGGGCGCAGGAAAGGGTCTACTGCTGGAGTCGTCCGCAAAGTACGGATTCCGGTCGAAGTAGTCCCAGGCGCCGCTGGACTCTTGCGCAGGTTCCTCGGCGGTCTCGTCCCAGGTCCTGAGGTCCAGTGCCGGGGGGGTCGAAGATGGAGGACCTTGCTCACTGACGTCGTTCAACCACGACAGGACGTAATCCGGATCTGTCAGCAGTCTCGTGTTATATGTGCCGGGTCGAGGGCCTGGGGCTGGGGCATGATCCTACGTCTGCTGGGGCTACGGGAGTGCCTGTAAGGCAAAGTCATGGGTGTGTCGCAGGACGTGGTTGACCAGTTCGGAGCTGTCAAGGGATCCAGTCTCTTTGCAGAGAGGGAGAGGACAACACGTGAGTCCGTACGATGGGATCTCGCCCGCATGAATAACATGGACGGCATCCTCCGGGGTAATTGCGTCTGGGTGACGCTGCCACATGTGGGCGAGCAAGACCTCCACGTTGTCGGTTGCGGTGTCCATGTCGCGGCAGATGGGACAGATCCATCGGTTGCGGCGATGGTCCATCTCCACATGGCGCTCCCAGTCGCTTCGCGTGCTGTAAATAATACCTGGAGTCGGGCAGCCTTTCGCGATACAGGTGAACGGTTGGATATCTTTCAAAAGATGTTGTCTGTGCGATAGAGCAATCAGTGATCTGCGTGGCGAAGCGATAAATATCACACGAATTCTTACCTCCATTTTTCGGTGTCCGTAGCCACAATGTCGGGCAAAGGTTGGCAGCAACAAGGACATTTGAAATCACCCTCTGCTTTTGGGGGGCTCGGATACTGACCCGTCTTTTGAGAATCAGCCGCGATGCTATCTGGGAGTCCAGCTGTTGATTCTGGCCCCGAGGTCGTTGAGCTGGCCGGGTTGTCCGACTCGCGCTGGGCTCGAAGAAATCGATAACGGCGCCTGAGGTTGGCTTCGATGAGGCGCTCCTGAAGAGGTGTCATCTTGAGCTTGATCACATTATCGTTCGGTATGACACACACCCAATCCGTGGGCACAGTCGGTGGGGATTCAGGTTCAGAAACAGCACTGTCAGTCGGTCGAAGAAGAAGCATCATGCACTTGAAGTAATCCCGCAGTGACTGCTGTCTTCGAGGGTCAAAGGTCTGATCTGCTCTTTGGATCCGTGGTTGTGCTTCTCTCCGTCTGATGGCCACGGCGTCCTTGGCCAACTGGGAGACGAGGAAATCGACCTTCCTCATTGATTTCTCGCTTCTCTCCACGAAGAGCCCTTGGCTAAGAGCATCCTTGAGCTGGTGAAGATTATCCTGTAGACACTTTTGATCCGATTCTGGCAGGGCCTGAAGCCTAGCATCAAGCAATGTCTCCGTTGCGGCTGCGGCGCCCCATCCATCGACCCAGAGGTTGAAATCCGACATCCTGACCACCGCCCACGTCTCGCGCATGAGGTGATTCTGCTCAAGACAGAGCTTGAATGTTTTGCGGATGGCTGTGATCAAGCTGGTCCCGAGTGGCTCTTGAGAGTATCGTTTCGGTGGTCTCAATCTCATGATTCGCTGACGATAGGCTCCTCGTTCATCGCGTTTGTATTCTCGCGGGCTGGCCTGCATAGTTCTGATCTCTTGGAGGAAGGCTGATATGGATTTGGTTCTAATTGCACCAGCGAGGTTAGCAAGAGCAAGGATTTGGCGTCACGCAATCACTCCAAGGACGCAACAGTGACCTGCTGTCATTTCAGCAGCGCCTGGGACTTATAGTCCGGGGAGCATCTCAGATGCCTCTGGTGCTGAGTGTCATAGGGTACTAGGCTGCTTTTTCTTTGCTACTCAGGATGTGTTTTCTTTCCCGTCTCCCCAAACAAACTTATCACTTACCTGGCCAGAATTCCAATCGAATATCCCTCACAAAGGGCTATGATCCGCTGTTGCCGGTGGGCTTTGACCGACAAGAGGAAGGATGAGCTGGGGAATACTAGCAACACTGGTCGGTGTGAATGCGAGAAACCCAAAAAGGACTAGAGACATAGGCAATGCACACACAGTTACAGTGGGTCTGAGCCCTCTTCTGGTCATTCCATGAAAGATTGTCCAGTGCTTCTGTCAACTATTTTCTCGATCTTGATGAATGCGCCAGAAGATGCACCAGAAACGTGCATAACCACACTATCGGGATCTGCCTGAGACATTGCCAGAGCGACAGGCAGGAGCGGTGAGAACTGAAAAGGGGGGACGGGGGGAGTCACCAAAAAGCAAAGACACATCCTCCAAATACGAAGAGTAAAACATATTGCCTACGAATACGATGCCCAAGTCCACCGAAATGGGGAAATGCAGCTTCACACTACCTGTCAGAGTCGCTCCTGTCCGGCGTTAAGAGTTGGGGTGGGCCAAAGTCCAGGTCCTCCTTCGCCCAACCCCCTTGAACCCCCTATACCCAAAGAGGCGGTGTCCATCCATGGCGTTTGACTATTGCAAGAATCGGAGCTAGGACAACAAGATATCCACGACTTTACTCATCCCACCTTGCTGGAAACTCTATGGGGCAGACGGCCTGGGGGACTGGGACCCACCACTCTAGCAGAAAGATTGGTAGAACCTGCTGTCGTGGTCCTCTTGTCGGAATCATAGCTCGAACATAACATATTGCAAATGAATTCACTATCTCTCAAGAGTGATCCAGGCCATGAAGCCTAGAACCGTGCTTCTCTGACACCGCCAAGCCAAGGAGGTGTACATGGTGAATTCACAACAGGATCTCCGTCTTCAATGGCATCTAGGACGGCATAACATTGGAGACAGGGGCTGAATTTGCAAGACATCCCACTGACTGGAAATCCGAAGAGTTATTGCGGGATCTTCATCGCCGACCAGTCCAGAGGGTGAATTCCTGGTGGATAAGGGATTGGCCAATATCAATGGCCTTGCAGATTCACGAAGAAGTGATATCTACCATCCAATGAGAGACAGGAGCACCTGACACTCAGGTAGGCGGTTTCTCTCATGTTGTCACAAGGCCCTGAGTAAGACTATCAAGCTGAGACTAGACTTGACATAGCGAACGAAATTGGCGAGACAAACTCGCGACAGCAACGTCAATGGGCGCAGTAAGATTACCGAACCAGATCGACAACTGCATGGCATCTGAGCTCCAGAAGCTGGGGGGCGGTTTTGAGGTTCGGAAGATTGCCTTCGATATGGGAGAAAGACTTTTATTGTCTCCAGAACTACTGTGAATTGACTGCAGTTACAGTCACTACAAGTGACTTGAGATGTCTGACCAGTGAAAGGTTGTTCTCTCTATCTGTCAAGACATTGAAGAATCACCTAGAGAGGTATATGTAGTCGATCCCGTTGGTGCAGTTGCAAATTGTTAAACGCAGGTCCCTTTCCGCAGTCTTGACCCTAACCGTTCCCTCTATTTCCCCCGAGTGACATTCTCCTTTCTTTTCTGTCATCCTAGCATCCCTATCCAACTCCCTGAGCCGGGTGCGAGATTTCGAGCCATGATTGAATCTTTTCTGACTAGTTTGCTCAGATCTTGGAGGATCCGGCCATCGGACGACCTAAATGCGCCACTCCAGAATGACCCTGTAGAGGTCGCAGTCTCCCTCAGCAAGAAAACGGGTGATCTCTTTGAGGAAGTGGGAAGAGAAAATGACGGGCTTTCCGAGGAGGCCAATGCACTGTCGAAGAAGCTTCTAGATGTCCAGGAATATCTCGGTCGGGTTAAAAGACACGCAGACCCAGACCCTAGAATTCGGGATCGAGCGCTAGATCTTCTTCAAGAACTGATGCTCATTGATAAGGTGAGCTCCGCAACACCCAGTAATATGCCTGTGACGATTGTCTGTTATATCGGCTTTCTCGAA
Organism: Aspergillus fijiensis CBS 313.89; assembly: GCF_003184825.1. Taxonomy (NCBI): domain Eukaryota; kingdom Fungi; phylum Ascomycota; class Eurotiomycetes; order Eurotiales; family Aspergillaceae; genus Aspergillus; species Aspergillus fijiensis. The sequence goes on along the minus strand of NW_024468990.1, from coordinate 393,619 downwards.
CAAGAAACCAATGACTTAACAATGTCCTCGAGTTAAGACGATTTTTTTCCCTCTCTCAGCAAAGACAAGACAAAGAGAAGGCATTGTGAATACACCACCAGACATAGTGGGCTCATCTGCTAGGGATTTCCTCGAGGACAGATTGATGTATAAATACGTGGGGCTTGCTCCTCGTGAAAATGATTCATCTACCATCCTCCATCTTCCAAATTCCCTCCCCAGCCTTCAACATCCACCAACCATCTTCCGACCATCCAGCAATGGCTTCTAAGAACATCAACACACAATCTGGAGGTAGCCGTGCCCCACTATCCGACGCCAAATCCCAGCGCGGGTTCCAAGCGGCGCGTGAATTTGTGCGCGCGTGTGAGGGCCGCGACCCCCTGGATGAGGCGGCGGCCGAACATGGTCGTATTTGGAAGAAAAAACCGTCCTGATCTTGAGATGATAGCCAGTCTTGTGTATCACGACCACAAAGAAATCGCTCGACCTTTCGGGGAGGAGCGCAGCGACCTTGTCCGTCGCGCGATTGACCAACCAGATTGTGGGTTGGCTCGCTTGCTTCTGGAAGCCGGTATACCTATGCCGTCCTCCTATGATACACTGGGTCACATTTTCGAGCGGCAGTCATTGGCAAGGCAAGAGGGATTTGCGGCGCTGCTGCTCTCTTACGGGGCGAAGTGCAAGCACCCGGACACCTCCTCCTTCCGACCCTTGTGTCTCCTGGGCAACGAACAATTGGTTCGGCAAGCCTTGACGGACAACCCGGACTTCTTGCTGCGCCCCTCCTCTGTCGAGTCGGGGGTGTCCGTGGAGCAGCACCAGGCGTGCAATTCGGGGGCGGTTCCGACTCCGGCGGCGCTGCATAATTCCCACCGCCTGCAGTGGATCATGGACTGCGTGCCTGGATGTGAATCCCCCCTTGGATTGGGGTCTGTCGTTTGTCTCGGCCCTGGCGGCGGGGAAGCCTGAGGTAGCTTTGGCGATGGTCGCGAGGGAGGAGCAGTTCTTCTCGCCGAACGGCCACCTCGCGTACCAGGCGAAAGCAGCCGCCGACTTTGGCTACCCTAGCGTCATTCGGGCCATCTACAATCAGAATGACCATGCGGCGTATAGAAAGGGATTGCCAGAGATGTGGATAGATCACGCACAGGATGCCGTTATAAAGCGTGAGCGCCTGTATCAGCCCGCGGGGCTTCGGGTATCTGGTGTTCTATCACCGCTCCAGGATCGCTCTTATCGCTTGGTTCTGCAGAGTAGTGATGGTACTTCTTCTTCTTCTTCTGGCGCACTGAGTAAGCCGCTCGTGTTTTACCTGGATGGCCATCGTACCTCCCTAACGGCGCAGGGAGGCTACGAACTCTGGCAAGGGGTATTTGGCAGGGTGGACTATTGGAACAAGGGCAGTCGTAGCAGATAGAAGTCGCTCGTGCGGGTCTAGTCGACTTGGCGGGAAGAATTTCTATGTTAGAGCTCCAGTGAGGGAGGACAGAATAGCTTTCTTTTTTGGTTTTAGTAGAAAAATTTTGTGGTTGATCATGGTGAACAGAGGATTACTGCGTATCGTTGTTGGGCAACTCATGATTCAATCAACAAGTCAGGTGAATGATGCTTGTAGTTCGTAGTGTTCGCCTCCTCCCTCATTTCCGGGGAATATTCACATGATAATTCAGAGAGTAATGATTGATCTTCAGGTGGTTGAACTTCAGACTGCTTTTTTGACTGCTATGGTCGGCAGAATGCTGGCGACCTCGCGAGGGTGAGGGCGATCAGGAACTTTGGCCCAAACAGCTTTTGGCGGTGGCAGAAACAATCCGTAATTTATCGGGTCGCGTACTCCACAGCAATGATTTGAATCTTTCTTCAACACAACAAATCTAACTTACACCTCGTGTCTATTCCAGCCCGATACGTGTTGGAGCACCATTTTTCTGCTGTCTGGATTCCTCTCTATGTTATTGAACCGTCGAATTTTGAAGTGCTTTATCATGGGAGAATCAACGTTTGGTGTCGAAAATTAGACGTAGCGACCGGTGACTCCAACATCGTCTTTCTCCAACTCTCTCTCCGACTCCAAATCTGCCACCTTCTCGTCATCGCTCGCATCGGCTTTCCAGGCTACAATTCGGTTAGTCACACTCTGCAGTCCTAACAGCAAATGACTCACTGGCAAAGTTTCGTGTCGGAATGCGGCGTCGCCACATTTCCTCCAGCTCCTCCAATGAATGACCCTTCAACTCGGGCAGGAAGAAGTACCCCAAGATCACCCCGACCGCTGAAAGGCCGCCATAGATAAAGCCAACCTTAGACTGCAGGTTTGCATATGGCGCGTTAAGCAGATACGGCAGGGAATACGAGACAGCAAAATCGCATACAACGCGGATGGTCCACGCCACGAACGAAGTCTGATCGCGAAGGCGCAGGTGTGGGGTCTCGGCTCCTACGATGACGGCGCTGTTGCACGGGTCAGTGTGGCGTTTGGGAAGAGAGGCACGGGGATATCGTACATCGAACCAAAGGACATGATGTAGAACAGGCCGTACATCATAAGCACACCGCAGACGCCTCGCTTCTTGTCGTCGGTAATCGTCCCGGTGCCCAAGCCACCGCAGGCGAACAGCAATGCAGTTGTCATGACCCCTCCGATCAGGTAGATGGGTCGACGGCCGGTGGTGTCTACAAGGGAGAAGGTGATCAGGGGGCCGATGCAGGTCAGCGCTCGGGAGATCATGGCGAAGGCAAATGGATTCATGACGTGCAGCGACTTCACGAAGAGAGTGCCGTATTGGCTCACGAAGCTCTGCCCTGTCACTTGATTGAAGATGGCAGTCATGACTGCAATCATGGTGCGCCTCTGTGTGTTTTGTTAGCAGGTATTTGTCTCAAGGTGTAGACCTGTCTCACCAGATTGGTTCCCTGAAGCAACTCCAGCCAGGTGCCCTTCGTCTCGGCGTCTACCTCGATCGATGCTTGCAGCACCGCCACCTCATGAGCCACGTCCACTTCCTGATCTTTGTATAAGTCCTGAAGCTGCTTAGTGGCGGCCTCGACCTTGTTCTTCCGTACCAGCCAGCGAGGACTCTCAGGGACAAACCACGAACAAAGTAGAATGAAGCACGGGAACGTCCACATCACGCCGATGGGGATCTTCCACGAGGCATTGCCCTCCATCTTGGCCGTTTCATAGGTAATGATTGAGCAAATGAACGAGCCGAAGATATGAGCAAACACATACACCACCACCGTGGCTCCGCGGATGGCGGCGGGACTGATTTCCGCCAGAAACATGGGTACCAGCCAGCTCTCCCATCCAATGAAGCACTGCACTACCATTCGACCGGCCAAGATCTGCCCAAAGGATGTGGCAGTATAGCTGATCGCAATGCCCAAGATGCATAAGAATTGCATGCTGATGAAACATAGCCGGCGGCCGAAGTACTCGCCCACAAACCAGCCCAGCCCCGTCCCAAAGGCTTTCGCGGGCGAACCAAGCGAGTTGAGATAGGCGAGATGCTTTGTGGTATAGCCGTATTTGCCTGTTGCAGAGTTATACGATCCGAACTGCTTTTCAAAGGCTAGTTGGGGTTAGCTGGCAAATTTCCGATGTTAGGCTCAAGCTCCCCTACCGTCCATGGTTTGAATGGTTGAGTATACCGAATCGTCAAAACCATAACTAAAAACACTCAAGCCAATGAGCATATATGCTACCAGCATGTTCCTGGTCACCAGACCGGACTTGAGCTTGAAGCTCCCAAAGGCTGACATCGTGTGGTTGAGGAGAGGTCAATCCCAGCTCACCAGTGATCTGGCATATACTCATCAGAACGATTTCCATCGCGGTCATCCATCTTTAATAGCTGTGAGGATATATTCGTCACCATGAGCCACGATGTTGCGATAGTTGCTCCAGATTTCGTGGGAGGAAGGTGTTCACGGTTGATGGCCGCCCATGAAGCCAAGATGCAACTAAAAAAAACACTAAGCGACCGAGAGCCGTAGCGCGACCGACAGCCGTGGTTTCGCGACCGCTTATTGGGATGCAGATCAAGCCATCGTTTTAAGTGATGGCAACATCGCCACTAAACCTCCGCTCTTCCCGCAAGATCCCAGCGAAGATGAGATGTTAGTGACGGTCATCATACATAACAATCCGCGCCTGCACTGATGGCGTGCGACAAGCCACATGCTTCTGACTTCAACCATCATGACATCTACAAAGCGCCCGAATTTTCTGATCATTGTTGCTGATGACCTCGGGTTTAGCGACACCTCCCCTTTCGGTGGGGAGATTCACACGCCCAACCTCCATCAGCTGGCACAGGAAGGTTTGCGGATGACCGACTTTCACACCGCAGCGTCATGCTCGCCAACTCGCGCGATGCTTCTCTCAGGCACCGACGCTCACATCGCCGGACTCGGGGTCATGGCTGAGCGACGGAACCGGTTTCCCCATATCTTCGATGGGAAGACAGGCTACGAGGGCTACCTGAATTACAAGGTGGCCGCATTGCCAGAGATAATGCAGGATAACGGATATTTTACATGCATGTCCGGGAAATGGTGCGTATGCGACCGTGTGACCGAGATTCAGTACTGTGGAGGGTCAACTCTGACCCGTAACTGATGGCGATATAATCGCAGGCATCTTGGTCTCACTAAGGATGTGGCGCCTTGCTCTCGAGGTTTCACCAAAGTCTTTGCCACCTTACCTGGCGCAGGCAATCACTTCAACCACGAACCGCAACTCTACGACACAACATCGAAACCGCGGGTCATCTTCAGGGACAAGGAGGGACTGTGGATGCGCGACGATAAGTTCATCAACGGCGCAACGGATTTACCCGAAGACTTCTATTCCTCAAAGACCTTCACCGATAATCTCTTGTCGATCCTGGGAAATCGGACAGAGATGCAGAGAGAGCAGCCGTTCTTTTCTTATCTCGCCTTCACAGCGCCGCATTGGCCGTTGCAGGCGCCGCAAGACACAATCCGGAAGTACAAGGGCTGGTACGACGACGGGCCGCTTGCTCTGCGAAGTCGTCGATTGAAGAGTCTGATCAAAAATGAGCTGGTACCAGAGGGGGTCGATCCGGCTCCAATCATCACGCTGGGGACTACCCCTTGGGACGAACTCACTGACGAAGAGCGGCGGTTGTCAAGTCGGACGATGGAGATTTACGCTGCCATGGTCGATGTCATGGATGAAAACATTGGGCGAGTGCGGCAGTATCTAGAGTCGACCGGGGAGTGGGACGATACCTTCCTGGTCTTCATGTCCGACAATGGGGCCGAGGGACAGCTGCTGGAGGCTATTCCGGTCATGGCCGGGATGACAGTGGGGGACGTGATCGAAAAGCACTATGATAACTCTTTAGAGAACCTGGGCAACCACGATTCATTTGTATGGTATGGACCGCAGTGGGCGTCAGCGGCCACCGCACCGTGCAGAGCCACCAAGTCTTTCACCACAGAGGGTGGCATTCGCTGCCCGTGCATCGTGCGGTATCCGCCGATGATGAGTATGGAGCCGGGGGCTATCACGGAAACGTTCACGACAGTTATGGATGTGCTTCCGACCGTGCTGGATCTTGCGGGACTGCACCACCCTGGGACAAATTTTCGGGGAAGAGAGGTAGCCCTTCCAAGAGGACATTCCTGGCGCCCGCTCTTGGAGTCAGGTGATGGAAGGGTTAATCTGTACGAGTCCGATGTCGTGGGATGGGAACAGCTGGGCATAGCCGCTGTCCGTGTCGGCCATTGGAAAGCCGTGTTTCTCCCTCCACCACGCGGAGAGGGCAAGTGGGAGCTGTACGATCTGTCAACAGATCTGGGGGAAGTGCATGATCTGGCGGACAGCCATCCGGAAAAGCTGGGGGAGATGATTGCACATTATGAAGCGTACTTTCAGAATTCGGGGATGTTTGACGCGTATTCTCTGTTCCAGGAAGAACTCAAGAAAACCGGCTCAAAGAGGAATTGGTGATGTTTGGTGGAGATCATCTAAGGGTGAAATGAAAGCAGAATGCACGCCTAGTATCTGACGATCGGATAACGATCCCTTCCAGCGCTTCGCCTCTGTTCCGATCAGATGTCTCCACATTCTCCACATTAACTACAGTCTACTCCGTACAAGTACAGTACATGGCGCACTGACGCCTTTTTGGCTCTCGGTTGCGCCATCGCCTCCCCCAATCCGCAAAAGAACCCCAAGTACTCCCCAAGTACTCCGCATCTGAGGCGGGTTGGTGCTCAAGGGCACTTACGAGGCGCAATGTGACTGACTCTTTTTCCATACTCATGGCGACCTCTTTGAATCGACCGCGCTCGGATCCGTGCTTTCAGTGTCGGTCACGTAAGGTAGGCCGCCCACGTTGATATCGTTGATATTGTCGTCATGTCCAAGTTAAGCCCATATCTAGGTTCGATGCGATCGCAAATTCGACATCTGTAGCAACTGCGAGCGATTGAAACATACATGTTCTTTTCAGAGATCGGCATCGCTTTCAGAAAACCCTCAGCGAAGGAATGAGGATGAGCCCGACCGTCGTCGAGCGGCACGAGCATGCCTACGATGTCGCGCGCAAAAGTCTCGTTGCTCGGGAGAAATGCCCCAATGTGGCAATTGTCAAAGGCGAGATCGTGACTGCCATTACCCGGGGTCAAAGCGAGCTGGCATCTTCTCGAGGAAGGGCACCGACCATGCTCCGAGCGCTGAGAGTGACCAGAAATGGTACGTATGTCAGTCTACTAGATTTGCGTCACTGGCTCATTCTGACTTGGCTCCAGTACGTCTCCGCTTCAAAGCCAGCAAAAGTTGATCAAGTTTCTCGACCTCTACTTTCAGTACCTGTATCCCCTCCCAGGGTACAGCTTCCTACATGAGTCCTCAATCCGACGAATGTGCTCTGAAGAGAGACTGGAGGAAAGCCTCGTGCTTGCCATCTGCGCCATTGTTAATCTGCGCTGCCCGTTCTCAGGGCGAGTCTCCTACGATAGCGCTTCCTGGATTGCACGGGCTGAAAGTCACATCCTCAATCAGCTCGAGAGGCCATCGATCTTTCACTTGCAAGCTCTGTTTCTCATCATTCACTATCACGCCGAAGTAGGTGGTTTCGGGCAAGCGTTCATGCTGGCATCGCTCGCTAGTCGCCAAGTGACTGCTTTGCGTCTCAACCACGAAAGTCCCCATCTTGGCTTCGTGGCGCAAGAGACCCGCCGCAGAGCTGCGTGGACGATGGCTCTACTCGATGGGTACTTCTCGGTCGGTCTTCCGGGCTACAGCACTATCGACTATGGCGAGATTTACCAGCAGTTCCCTTGCCGCGAAGAAATGTTCGGCTCGCCGATACCGGAGTGCATGATCCGTCGTCCATCTGGCACCCCAACCGATCAGTCCGCGGCCTCGCACGGTACGCTCGAACTCATCTTGCGTCTATCCAAAGTCCGTCGCGATATCATTCGCTTGACTCGCCAACTCGCCCTCGTGGAACAGCCCGTCGTTGACCTCGATGCCATTGCTCGAGGCTTTCAAACAAGCCTGTTGCAGATCGACGCCCAAATCACTACGTCATTTGGACCCTTTTCTCCGAGCCATGGTAAACTTCATTCTCATCCGCAGCTACCATCGCGGTGGTTGGGACGGGTGCTGGAACTCCAAATCGCATGGCATCAAGCTCAGTGCGATCTTTCCCGGTTATTCCTTGCCGGCCATCCCAGCGCCGCGTCTTCGACGATTCTCAATTCCTTGAGCTCCAGCCCATTTGTCCTTCAAGCCCGGGGCAAATGCCACCATCACAGCACGTGCATTATCGACTTCGTCTTGCACAATGAGGCTCTCATTCCTCCAACTTTCTTCTCTGTGGATATCGCCCGGTGTGTTTACCACGCGGCGCGTCTGTGTCTCCATCTGGCTGGGGATTCAGGTCGGAGAGGCTCAGAGGACTCATTGTCTTCGTCGCTGGGCACGGCGCTAGAGCAGGCATTCTTGGCTCTGGCCTTCTTACAGCGGAACTATGAGCGGGCGGCTCATGCGAAGGGGATGATCTTGGATCTCAAGGTGTGGATCGAAGCGTGCAGTAGCCCTCAGTCCAAAGAGGCGCGAGAACCGAATCCTGATCGGCTGACTGGGTCGGATGGGTTTGAGCGCCATCATCAGCTAGCGGTGCATAGTCTCCTAAACCAGGCGGAGTTTGTGGATGATAGCTATCTGTATGATGGGTATTTAAAGCACTATAGTGCGATAGGATGAACATGGAATCGGGTCAGCCTGAATGCAGTTGGCCAAGTCTAGCCTTCGAGTAAGAAAAACGATAGCAGACGGCGTCCCAGGCGGGCGGGGCGTCGACCAGGCCGATTTCCTGGCCCTGGTACAGGAACAGGGTCCCGGAGAGGCTGGCGACCAGCATGGCGAGCATATTGGGGTCCGGCTGCTGCTCGCGAAGAGGTGCAGGTAGTATTCTTTGGTGGTGGAGTCGAAGGTCCACGCGCTGCCGCCGAAGAAGCTGCGCTAGTTGTTCGGGGGGGCGCTGTGAGCGCCGGTGGCCAGGTTGTAACGCGGCGGCCGCCAGATGTACCAGTCGCGTTTGGGGTCGGTGTGTGAGGAGCGTTAGGCCTGGAACCAGGCGTGCTCGTGTGAGATGTGATCGATGACGAGATCCAGCAGGATGCGGAGCCCCCGCGCGTGGCACCCGCGATTACGGCCTCGACGTCCGCCGCCGTGCAGTAGGGCGCGTACACGGCCTCGTAGACGCGGATGTCGTAGCCCCGTGTCGTACTGCGGGCCGTCGTACATCGGACATACCCAGGTGGCGTCCATCCCCAGCGACTGGACATAGTCCAGCTGGCTGAGGATGCCGGGATGCCGGGGAGGTCGCATATGCCACCGCCGTTGGAGTCCTGGAAGCTGGCCGGGTAGATCTGGTGGATGGTAGCGTTTCTCCACCACGGTGTGGGCGACATGTTTTTCTGGGAACAAAGAGCAGTGGGAGAGAGTTGGGGGATGAGTGAAAGAAAAGGCAATAATAGTGGCTGACAACACGCAAGCAGCCGCAGCAGCAGCAGCAGTAGCTCTCTTATTTATGCCCTGTGACTCTGCATGGCTCATACAGCACATCGCTCTGCAATCGATTGGCCGGAAATCGGGCCGAGACGCGCTCAACACGGCTGCTGCTGTCTTCGCAACGGTTGGACCCCCTTTCCTCTCTACGAGCCAGACTGGTCCACCCGAGACCTACACAGATGATGGTATCAGCCCATGTCTTTGGGTCAGATTTGCTCAATGTCGGTGCGACGTCGTGGGGGAATGAATGAGGTCATTGAGGGTTCCCCCTGATTTGCCCTAGCCCACTAAACAAGAGAATCCCGGCAGACTGGATTTGATGTCGTTGATCGGATAGAGACGCGGAATGGCTGTCCGGGTCGTCACAGTTGTAATCGAGAATGCAGCTGTGGTTCCTACTGCATCCCTCTCATCTATCACGACCTCGTCTCAGCAATCAATCCACAAAGATGACCTCGTCCTCCTCAGCCCCCGGCAAAACAAACGCGGCCATCATCCGCGGCGGCTTTCGGGGGAGTTTCTTGGTTGGGCGTTTGGGAGCTTGCCTGAGCCTGCGGGGGAAGATTGCGGAGTTGGAGGTCTTGTTTGAACGGGGGGGTGATGGCGAGAGGGTTGAGACGAGGTTGTGGAGAAGCTTTAGGATGGTTTAAATAGGGGTAGACGGCGCAGGATAGGCGAGTGAGTTCGTGTTGGTGATGTTTATTAGATTTGTACATGATTTTGACAATCGTCATATGTGAATCTTGGACATAGATGGGAAGCATTCATCTTGATGCGCCTAGAGAAGCATGGCCAGAGCAGCTATGAAAGTGGCGACGCCTGGAAGGACGGCCACCCGCGGTGCTGATGCTGCACCTGTCACCAACGCCCCCGCTGCGCTGTCTGTCATGCTCGTGGAAGTGAATGCGGTGGCCAAGGCAGAATTCACCCCTGTGCTGGTCTGTCTGGTTAAGTTGTGGGGTGGGCTGCCTCAGAAGAACCGGCACTGGGCCTCACTACGTGTGAAGATGCACTGCTCATGGACATGACATCAGCCGTAGAGGTTAAACGGATAAGGGGACGAGCCCTGACGAACGAAGGAGAGACGACGGGGGATGAGTTAGGGCTAGGTTGCACCACGGCGGAGCTGCTCGAAAGCCTTCCGGGTGGAGAGACAATCGCCGAGCTGGAGGTAATGACAAAGAAAAGACACCACCGGCGAAGAGGGCGCAACAGATGGGATGACAGTAGAAGATGCCACCGACGAAGGCACGACAGAGGGAGTTGAAGACGGAATGACAACAGAAGACGATGGCACAGCCGACCCAGCCGCACTGGACACCGTCGTACTCACCACGCTCGTAACGCACCAAGTCGTAGCCAGCACATCACCGCTCAACCGGTTCTAACCCGTCACCCCCAGATCAAGCAGGAGTTTTTTATGTTTAGCGAACCCTGCTGGGGCCGAGTCATGCTGGTAGACTCACCGGGCAGCGCATTCTCATTTTGGCTCTCTAGCTTTAGATCAGGTCTCGCCATTTCCACTATGCAAATATGTCCCGCAAACACACGGGACTACACATTTGAAAGCTTGGCTTTTGAATAATGTACGGCATATGTTCAACATGATCGCAATCACACTAAGCCAGGCGCGAGTCAAACACCTTAACCAACAAAACGTGATTAAGCGGTTCTCTCATCTCGTTCAACAAGGAACACATAGAGCTTTCCGAGAAAGTGTAGCATAAGTCAGTTCCGAAAAGCGTCAGTGTCAATATCGAGTATCATTATATGAATATCTATCCCTCGAAATGAAAATCCTCTATCCGAAACAAAAGCAACAAGAAGAGTCCCCATTGAAAAACAACCACGCGCAACACAACCACCCAACTCCTATTCCACCAACCCCAAAGTAACCTTCTACGAAAACACAATCCCAATCCCAAAAAAATCAACCCTTCACAAACCCCTCCCACCTCGGCAACCCCGCCACCTCCAACCCAAACAGATCCAACACCCGCCCAACAATGTGCTCAACGACCTCCGCCAACCCGGCCGGGCGCGTGTAGAACGCCGGCACCGGCGGGAACACGATCGCCCCATGGCGCGTCACGCCCAGCATGTTCTCGAGGTGCACGCTGCTCAGCGGACACTCGCGGGTGACCAGGACGAGGCGGTGGCGCTCCTTGAGCATGACGTCGGCGGCGCGGGCGATCAGGTCCTCGCCGTACCCGACGTTGATGGCGGCCAGCGTCTTCATGCTGCAGGGGACGACGATCATGCCGTCGACGCGGAAGGAGCCGCTGGCGATGGGCGCGGCCAGGTCGTGGTTGCTGTAGGCGAAGTCGGCGAGCGCGCGCACGTTCGCCACCGTGTAGTCCGTCTCGTACTTCAGGGTGTTCTCGGCCCATTTGCTGAGGACCAGGTGGGTTTCGACGTTGAGGGCCCGCAGGGCCAGGAGGGCGTGGATGCCCAGGATGGTGCCGGTGGCGCCGGTGAGGGCGACGATGATGCGTTTGCGGCGGGTTGTTAAGGTCGTTGTGGGTGGGGTGGTGGATGTGGACATTTTGATGTGTGAGGGTTGAGGTAGACGATGATGAGAGGCTTTGGGTTGAGAGGCTTAGAACATTGACGAGGCATGTCTGGAGTGGCTTGGTAGGTTGCCGGGTTTATGTACTTACCATCTCAGCATTCAGAGGAGGTGTTCTCCTGAACGTGATGCAATCGCCGTTTCCATTACTCACGATCAGCGGTGGTCTCGGGAGTCGGCAGCAGATTGCGGGGTTAAGGAGGGGCACAGCTTAACTCGATCCAGTAGGTTTGCAGCAACTGGCGCTATATTAAAGATATTAATTCCTCTTGGCGCGTATAGCTTGACCTCAGAGCAGAATTTAACAATTGAGATTGGTCGAAATAGGGCTGATGAGTCAGCGGAGAGCGGGGCTCGGGCCGCTCGGCCTTACCCCGCTATCCCCGGCTGGGAGATATGTTCCGTCCGCTGCCATGGCCTGAGGTATCTACTCCAGACACCTGACGCCGACGCAACCCTATAAAAGAGACGCAATCTTTCAAACCAAGTCTCTCACAGCACTCATCTGACTCACCTTCTCTGGTATCACCTACATCCTCCGCAATGGCCGAAACAACCCCCCAAGAATCCACCCAACCCGCCTGCGCCAGCTTCCGGCGCTTCATCCAAGACCTCCAAGCCGAGAACGACCTGGTCGCCATCGACGAAGAAGTCGACCCGGACCTGGAGCTGGCAGCCATCACACGCAAGGTCTACGAGACCGAAGACAAAGCACCCTTGTTCAATAATCTCAAGGGGCGCCACCCGAACGGCCTGTTCCGCGTGCTGGGCGCCCCCGTCGGCGCCAGCAAGCAGCCGGGCAAGCGGTTCATCCGCATCGCCAAGTCGCTGGGGCTGCCGGCCACCGCCACCGGACAGGAGATCATCCAGAAGTTCCGGGCCGCCAAGCACCTGCCTCAGATCCCACCGACGGAGGTCCCCACGGGCCCCGTCAAGGAGTTCAAGCTGCTGGGCGATGAGATCGACCTCACCGCCCTGCCCATCCCCATGCTGCACGCCGACGACGGCGGCAAGTTCCTGCAGACGTTCGGCATGTACATCGTGCAGAGCCCCGACGGGGCGTGGGTGAACTGGTCGATCACGCGCAGCATGCTGCACGGCAAGCGCACGCTGGTGGGGCCGATGATCCCGCGGCAGGACATCGGGGTGATCCGGCAGATGTGGGCCGAGCTGGGCAAGGACTGCCCCTTCGCGCTGTGCTTCGGGGTACCGCCCGCGGCGATCATGGTGAGCGGGATGCCGCTGCCGAAGGGGTCAACGAGAGCGAGTACATCGGGGCGCTGATCGGTGGGCCGGTCGAGGTGACCCAGGCCGAAACCAACGACATCCTGGTGCCGGCGAACGCGGAGATCGTCTTCGAGGGGTCCATCTCGCGCACCGAGACCGCGCTCGAGGGCCCCATGGCCGAGTACCCGGGCTTGATCTTCCCGGGGGAGCAGAAGGAGTGTCCGCTGCACCGGATCGACGCCATCACCTACCGCCGCGACCCGATCCTGCCCCTCTGCGTGACGGGCCGCGCGCCCGAGGAGAGCGAGACGGTCTGGGGGCTGACGCAGGCGGCCGAGGTGCTGACCCTCTGCCAGCAGGCCGGCCTGCCCATCACGATGGTCTGGAACCCGTTCGAGTCGCACTGCCTCTGGTTCGTGCTGCAGGTCGACCGCGCGCAGCTGCGCGCCCGCCGCTCCACCATGGAGGCCTTCAGCCGCGAGGTCGGCCACACCGTCTTCGCCTCCAAGCCCGGCTACTACATCCCCATCATCTACCTCGTCGGCGACGACATCGACCCCACCAACCTGCGCGACGTCATCTGGGCCAACGCCACCCGCTGCCAGCCCCGCGACAACGAGTACTTCTTCGACCAGTACCCCAACATCGGGCTGATCCCGTACGTGTCGCATGGGGCCAAGACCGGGGCGAATCATGTGAAGGTCGTGCGCTGCTGCATGTTCGCCAGTGAGTTCTCCGAGGTGCCCACGTATAAGGAGGCCTCTTACCGGGGGAACTATCCTCGGGAAATTCAGGATAAAGTGGATGCCAAGTGGTCGACGTATGGGTTTTAGTGGGTGCGGCTGGCATTGTGTTCTGGTTCACCAGAGTAGATTGAGGAACTGGTTTTGATCTATGCGGATTCTTTACTTCAGCTGAACAGCACTCATACATGCCAGTTACATGCAACACGCAATGAGTGTACAACACATATAGGCACACCTCTTGTAGGATTATGATAATTTCAACTCGCTCGATTCCCATTTCGATAGAAGAGGCAAAGAAAGAAGAAAGGGTTGAAAAATTGGTAGAGAAAGAAAGGAAGGAAATGCAGGAAAGGAAATATGAGAAGTAGGTATAATGTCTTGGTATACTATACAAGACACTAGGAACCCAGACGGGGTATACAAAGCTGTATCCTGGTCATATCCGAGGTAAATTTATCGAAAGGCCAGTAAATCATGCATGGAAGACGTGGCAAGACAGACACCGGCTTAACCAGCCCTCAACCAATTCCCCAAATCTCCTGAATAATACGTAACACAACCTACGTCACACAAACATCCTCAACGATGTATCATCCAACTCCTCCCAAATATTATAAAGAAAGACAACCAGTCTCTCCGCAAGAAAGAACAGAACCCACCATCTACGACAACCATGTTCCGACGCCCACGCCAGACCACCGCCGACAACCTCTCCCTGCGCCTGAGCAAGATGCTCCAACCGATCCCCGTGATTCCCTGGAGCGCACTCGCGATGTGGTATCTGGGCGTTCCCGTCGGAGTTGGGGTACGTAAACCCCATGCCCATGCCCCACCACCCCCTCCCTCCTCTCCTTTCTGAAATCCGTGAGTAGGCCCCCATGATCGTAGTCCAGGACGCCGACTACCCCATCGCGCAATCCCGCCTAGCGAAGGCCGGGTTCACACGAAGCGTGCCCAACCGCAACCCCCACCCCGCCATCATAGCAAGCCACCCCAGCCCCCAGCAGATGCTGACCCAGATCAACGCCGGCTACCACCGCGTGGATCGCTCGTGCGCCGTGTTCGATTATCCGAACGACGACCCAAAGGACAAGGACATGCAGCTGTACCTGTACCTGTTTCCGAACTCGCTCGCGCATGTTTTTGATGGTTGGCGGTGGCAGGAGGCTCCCCGTCATGAGACAGGTGCGACGGTAGCAGCAGCAGCACAGCGATACGAGAGCTACGGTAACCTACACTACGCGCTGGAGCGAGCGCTGGTGGAGAGCGTTGTCCGGGCTGCGGTTGAGGAGGAATCCGCCACGGGCTTTTCGGCGTGGGGCGAGGACCTGCGGTGCTGCGTGGCGATGATGAATGGGTGGGTATTTGGAGGTGGACAATGATGCGCTGGATGACTGTGCTGATCAGCAGGTTGTGGACTGGTATAGTCGCAGTTTTGGCCGGATTCGGGAGGCCAGGTTCGGGCCCATTGATCGTCGCGTATCCAAGCGCTTGGGGTCGGGGAGGGAGATGCCGGTTGATACGCGGGGGAATCCTATCTAGTACTATTTCTTGTGTCTCCATAGCTAGAACTCCATGGCGAGTTTGATGTAGACGTGTCAAGGGTTTTCTCGTACCTATAGCCAAAACACTATCAAAGACATCAATCCCAGGGGTTTCAACCAGAGTACTTGTCCACCAGGGGTTAGCGATTTGGCAGTGAGATGTTGATAGCTCCTTCTTTAAAAAAAGAAAGAAGGAAAGAAAGAAGAAAGAGAACTCCGGACCTGTCTCCGTGTAGTGTCTATGGTATTGGGGAAGACACAATACAATCACCCCCATTCACCCCCACTCCAATCCAAAAATGCATCCAGATCCCCCAGCCCACTCAACTCCCCTCCCTCACCAACACCAACTCCCATTTCTCCACTATACACATCTATCCTCTCTTTACCTCTCACTGCCACCAACGCAGCAGCAACATCATACAAGGCCCGAAAAACCCGGCCATACTTCCGACACCGCGCGTACCGGGCCACCCGCTCCATCCGACCCACGCCATCAACGATCCGCCTTAGGACATCCAGATCCGACTCCTCCGCACAAGGCGAGTGCACGAGCCCGCCGAGCAGAATCAAGAACGGCATGATCGGCGCAACCAGCAAGTTCTCGGTGACCCAGGTATCGAAGGCAGGGGAAGACAACCACGTCGCGGCGTCGGCGGCGAACGTGGCGGCGATGCAGGCGTCTGTCTCGGCGAGGGAGAGTCTTGCTGCAGCGAGGGATTCCGGATTGGGTTTCGTTGCACCGTTAATGGAAGAGAAAGGCGCTGGAGATTGGGTTTCCTTGCCTGAAGGGATAGCTCGATGGATCGACGCCAGGACCGAGTACTCGGTTGCGCGGTTGGCGTGGACGATGAACTCACTCAGTCCGCGGGGAAGGACATGGCTGGTCCATTGGTCGGGGTGTTTCTGCTCACCGCGAGACAGGATGAAAATCAGTTGAAGCGCCTCTTCTAACCGGACCAAGGTAGATGATGGATTTGGTGGGGGAGGTAACTTACATACAACTCCCCCCTCGCAGCAATGACACCCTCCCACTCCCGCGCCACAGCGCGGATCCGCGACTCCCGCACATCCGCCGTCTGCGCCAGTGCCTTCGGACTACAGATCTCGTCGTACGCCCGTCCGTACAGACCGGCCACCTCGATCCAGTCCGGCAGCCGGTTGTGGAGGAGGGAGGCCATCCGGCGGTCGAGACGGAGTTTGGGCAGTGTGATGTCGGCGTCGTGGATCGTGGACGGGCGGCCCAGACGCAGGGCGAGAGCTTTCTCGAGGACGTAGACAGCCCAGAAGAGGAGCGTCTTCCGCTGCTTTTCATTATCGTCATCCTCTTCGGCTTCTTCAAGTCCAGCCAGGCCCATGGTGGCATGACGGCTGTGTAATCCGAGGGCCTGGCTGATGAGTGCAGCCCGGGTGATGAAGGACCACGCGGTGAAAGGTTTGCCGTGCTGGAGACAGTGAATCGTCTGTTTACCGCGAGATTGGGAAACTTAGCAAATTACATAACGGACCGTAAACAAGGATGCGGAACGAACATACAGCCATGTACATAGCACACACAGCGTCCAAGCTCGTGGCTACATGAAAGGACAGACTACCAAGAAGGGTTTCCAGACTCTGTCGGCAGATGAGGGCCTGGACCTCGTAGTCCTGCTTGAGCAGGGGGTCGCCTCCCGTGAGGTTCGCACATTCGGTGAACAGCCAGGCAAGAACGTAGTGCACAATGACCAGCTCCATCTCGGTGATCGGGCCCGGCGAGCACGCTCGGATCACGTAGTGGGTGAAGTCGCCCAGGGATCCGAACTCGAAGGGCCAATAGAGCCGACTGGGCGAGCACTCTTTGACAATTTGTTTAGTCTTGGAACGATTGCCGCTGAAAAGGGGGGGGGAAAGTGCACGCACCGTGAGCGAGTCTCAAGCATGCCATGATCCGGTCTAGGGAGGGGATCGGCAGGTCTCTGAAGTCTGCGGTCGAGCTTTGGAGAAATACCTTGGCAAATGGCTGCGAGGATTCTAGGGCCTGGTTCTGTTGCTTCTGTGCAGCTATCGTGCTCCACAGGCTATTCAGCGCGTGAGTCAATTCGCGGGCATCGCTATGGGGGAGACGGGGGTCCATCACTGCCGCTTGGAGGCATTTCGCAGTGTAGATCACATGGGCGAAAAGGGTGGATTCGATGCCTTCCGCCTGTGTCGGAGCAGAAGAATATGACTGACTGGGTTGGTGAGAGGAGGGCTGCAATGGCAAACGCAGTCCGGCTGGCGTTGCACGGCCGGCGTGCTCATGGCTCAGTCGACCAACGACCTCTGCAAGGTGGTCAAGCTTATTCGCAATGTACTCCAGTCTCCGCTCGCTGTTGTCCGTCAATGATTGTACCCTATCGAGAGAGTTAGGAACTTACTAGACACTAGAAATAAGAACGCGTTGTCGCTTCTCTCTGAGCTGATGTCCCCGGTTGTATGTACAGTCCGACCCCGTTCGGAGGCACTGCACACAGGGGTTGACCCGATCGCACTTGGTCTACCAACACGCATCAGTGCTTAACTCTAAGGTGTGAAAGTGTGAATTTCCAAGACTAGTCACCTTCCGCTGACGACATCGATCGCACTAGGAAAGCGTTAGCATCCAGCCCTGCACTCGCCACCCGGTAGAGGGCCTGAGAACCATACAGCCACCTTCTCCACCTCGGGGTGATCCTGCTCCAGATCTTCCTCTCTTGCCCTCTTGCTACTACCGAGGACGTCAGACATGAGTACTCGAGCACGCACGCGAGCACAAGTTGCCCCAGTTATTGTCCATCCACACAATGGGTGTCAGAGAGAAGTCGAGCCGGGGACAGCCGAGCCGGAGGCGGAGAGAAATTTCACGGAGACGGAGATCGGAACGCCAAGACTGCGCTGTCCGGGTCTCAACCCTATACAGAGTATGCAGAGGGCATGTATATATTCCCTCGAAGCACAAGCAAAACACTTTCAACCTGCACTTGCACTTGCAATTACACTTCTCCTACTTCCTAGCCAACCCATTCCCACCTCTTCACCTTCCAAGCCTCCCTCGAATCACCACCACCACCACCACCACCACCACCAAAATGCCCCACCCCGGCATCGTCTACGACGTAGGCCTCAACTTCACCAACACCACCCCCCAAACCCTCTCCATCCCCACCTTCAACCCCACCCACGTCGCTCACGACATGCACACCATCGCCGAAACCCTACACGCCACCGCCGTCCGCCTCGAAGGCGAGCCCCTCGACCGCCTCGCGACCGCCGCCCGCCTCGCCCACGCCGCCGGGCTAACCGTCTACTTCAACCCGTGGAAGATGCACGCCGACG
This sequence comes from Aspergillus fijiensis CBS 313.89, assembly GCF_003184825.1. Classification (NCBI taxonomy): domain Eukaryota; kingdom Fungi; phylum Ascomycota; class Eurotiomycetes; order Eurotiales; family Aspergillaceae; genus Aspergillus; species Aspergillus fijiensis. The sequence continues at coordinate 375,142 of NW_024468990.1, read as the reverse complement.
TCCCCGAGACGAGCCGGTACCTCCGTGCCGCCGCGAAGGTGGCCGAGCAGCTCCGCGTGCACGACGGACTGACCGACCTCGTCTTCGTGGCGGGGTGCGAGTACAGTATCTTCAGTCGCGGGGTGTTTCCGGGGGAGACGTTCGAGGAGCGGGCGGGATGGTTTGGGGGGCAGTTGGCTGCTGCTGCTGCTGCTGCTGCTGCTGCTGCTGCTGCTACAGCCGGTGGTCGGGGCGATGGTGATGCCAGTACAACAACCGATACTACCGACAGTGGCCCCGCAATCCCACTCCCCGTCCTCGCCAAAGCTCCGCTCCTGAACGCGGCGCTCCGCACCTTCATGACCGAAATTCGCACCCACTTCCACGGGCCCGTCACCTACGCCGCGGGCACCTGGGAGGCCGTGGACTGGGACCTGTTTGATCTCGTCGGGGTGGACTACTACCGGCGGGGCGAGACGGCCTCGGAATATCTCGCGGGGCTGGAGCGGCACCGCGTGGTCGACTCCGACCCTAACAGCAACAACAAGCAGAAACACAAGCCCCTCGTGGTGATGGAGGTCGGATGCTGTGCGTACGAGGGCGCGGCCGTCCGCGGCGATGGCGGCTTCGCCTTGCTCAAGGGCCGGAATCCCGATGGGAGCGGGGTGTTTGAGGGGGACATCGTCCCGACGCGGAGCGAGCGCGAGCAAGCCGATTACCTCGAGACGCAGTTGGGGTTGCTGGCCAGGGCCGAGGCGCAGGTGGACGCCGTCTTCGTCTATGTGTTTGCGTTTCCCTGTATGCCGGCCGGGGTCGGGGCGAGAGATTTCGATATGATGTGTTTCTCGTTGGTGAAGTACCTTCCGGAGGAGGAGAAGGGGCATCAGGAGGAGAACAGGGTGGGAATGCCTCGATGGGTGCCGAAGGAGGCCTTTTTTCGTGTTGCTGAATGCTTCCGGGCGATGCGCGAGAAGTCGCAGCTGGGAGGTTGAGTTAACTATTGGGTCACAAAACATTACAATATGACAATCAAGAAAAAGTGCCCTACGATGAGACAGCTCAACCATGTAAGATCACCAACAGATAGAATTAGGAATTATCACATAATCATAATACAGTGAGATAAGTCGTCGGGATCATAAATCACAGCCCCAGCCAGGTCCACCGGCGGGCTTGCACTTTCTCTCTCGGCCGTTGCTCCGCCAAAACACCCCTCCGCCACGATTCAACAACGAAGGTTACCGACCTATGGACGGTGTACCCGCCGCAGCTCGCTCGCACTACCAGGTCGCCGGACCAAAGGTTCCGTTGACCGTCTTCTGGATGGCCGTACCCATTGTGTCCATGGTACCACTGGCGATGCGGGTGCCCCACCACTCGGGGAAGCTCGCGCCGGTGAGGTCGATCGTCAAGAAGATCAGGATGGTGCACAAGTCCAATCCCACATCCAGCCCGGCGGACAAGATGTAGTTGTAGTGCATCCACCAGCCGCGGAACTTGTCGCGGATGTACTTGTTGAAGATCATACCCACAACACCCCAGGTGAGATAATTGAGCGGGGTGGCCGGGGGGATCAGACCGGCGCCACCGAAGATCAGGGGAGCGCTGAGGTACCGGATGTTGGACTTGGGCCACATCCGAGCGGCGAGGTAGATGATCACGGGCAGCAACGCGCCCGCCAACCAGAACCATTGCAGACTAACATACATCTGACCCGGGGAGAACATCCGCTGGGGGCCGATGAGGCCCCAGATGACCGAGGCATTGAAGAACACACGGCCGTTGGGGCAGGTGTAGTGGTTGACCTGATCCAGGCTGCAGACGTCCTTGATGGTCGCGAGACCCCAGTTCATGACGGCGATCTGCACGATAGAGGACCACAAGGCGGCAACCATCTGTCCGGAAAAGGAGACACGAGGGGGGATTTTCATGTAGTGGCCTGCTCAGACGATTAGTCGGTGGGCTTCATCTCGCATTCGACACATAAGCAAATTGCACATACCTAGTTTCATGTCTTGGTTGAAATACAGCCCTTGGTACATGCTCATGTACCCGTAGGTCTTGAACAGCATCATGGCCATGGGCTTACCCGGCTGGATATACCCGACAATAAATTCGGTCAAGACGTTCAACCCGAGGGCAATGTTGGTAGACGCCTGGATGATACCGATGGGCACGTACCACACCACAGCAATGATCAAGGCCACGAAAAATGCCCACCAGTCCAAGTGGGTCGGATAGCCCAAAACAACTCCAAGACCAATGCCAATCATAGACAACACCACTGCCCCGTACCACCAGAGCGGGACCGGCTTGAAGCGAGCCATCAGGCGGCCGTGGACATCCTCCTCCTCCTTACCGAAGTTGCGGAAGCGCACCCAGAGCTCACTGCCGTGGAAGAGACCGGTGTTGACGAGCAGACAAATAATAGTAGCAAAAGAGAGACCATAGCACAGGGCGAAGGTCGTGGACAGGAACAGCGGGGAGTATTCCTCGTATGCCTTCAAATCAAGGGTGAACTCCGGCGTCATAATGCGACTGACGTTATACGTATTAGCCGTGTTGTCGTAACTGCTGGAGTCGCTAATAGGCAGGTACTCGGCGAACCAGGTGCCACTGTAATGGATGCCAGTCGTCGCGATCCAGAAAAAGATCACCATACCAATGAGCGTGTTGGCGATCGCATGCCAGGGGGCGATAAGGGGACTGAAGTTGAAACCCGAAACTTGCGTCCAGTCAAAGGTCATGGGGATCAGCGACAGCCCAGTCGAGCCGCCAAAGAGCTGGTTGACGACCGGGCTCTGGGGCTTGATCCAGGTGACCCAGGCAAAGATACTCAAGAACGGCGCAATGAGACCCGGGAAGAAGTACCAGCAGAAGGACCCGATCATCACGTAGAGGAAGAAGCGGTACTTGCCAATGCGCCATCCATTGACTTTGGACGGGTCCGGCGTGCGGGTGTCGTGAAGCGCCGTGAACAGGGCGCAGTTAATAAGATTGGAAGGCCAGATCATAGCGGCTGGAGCCACCAAGAACCGATGGAAGAATCCCGCCATACCGAACCCGAGCATCTGCGTCGAGATACACATGAGGATCTCGAACCCCCATCCGAAAGACTGCTTATAGAAGGCACGTTGAGCCAACAGGACGTCCGTCGCATAGGCAGCACCACCACCGAAAGTTGCGTTGGCCATGATGACAATGAGGGCATGCTCCTTCTTGCTAAAGGGGCCCGGGTTGAGACTAAATTGACGTCCAAATAGACTGAATTGCTTTTTCGGCATGACCTTGGCCCAGAACACACCCACTGGGTAGGCGACGACTTGGGCGACATAGGAGGGAATGACAATATAGGGGTTACGCATGGAGAACAGCATGTTCAGGGCCGAACCGATGGTGGCAAAGATCAGACCGATGGTCCACGCGCGGATGGTGTTGGTGTGGCCACCCTCGTCGTAGTTGGGCACAGCAGCGCGCACTTCGGGGTAGGGCGAGTCGTCCAGCAGCTCATGGGCCATGCCCTCGCGCGCCCCCTTGTCGGTCGTGTGGAGGGCTTCATCGATCTCGTCAGCGATTTCATCGGGGAGGTTGGGGTCCCACTGATGCTGTAGCTTCAGGTTTTTGAGGTGGACGGCAGTCTCCTCCGAGGCTGCCTCATCAGCCACCGCGGTGGAGTAGGCCACTTCCTTCTCCTGCATCGTGGTGGTTTGTAAGCCACAGAGCAAGGGTGAAGGGTGAAAAGAGGAGCTAACGACTGAGAGACGAGAGACTCAGTAAGAACAAGTAGACAGTTGAGGTTGATCTGGAGGAGAGAATCAAGAAAGAGGGACGACGAACAGGCGGAGGAAGGCAGGTACATATACAGCCCATACGACCTTCCAATCCTGGCTAGCCACCATGCGATATGCAGTGAAGGCCGACGGTAGCCCGGTGAATTTATCGATGGCGAAAATCGATAATTAGATTAAATCGCTGATAGGAACGGCCAGTGAATGTGGTCGAGGCTATCTTGCGGCTATCAGCCAGCCTTAGTGGTACCCCAGTTCGTTTGCCATGTGCTAGTGTTACCTGGTACGTATTCACTAAGTTACCACTTAGTTACCACTAACACACTGGCCAGGCATCTCCCAATCATGGAGATTGCTGGCTACTGGCTAACGAAAACCGGGGGAGACTAAAGTAGACTTTGAACATGGTCAGGCCATGCGTAAGGCGTGTGCCACCTGCACGGCCCTTCCCATCCCGCCCTTCCATATCAGCTTCGCTTGCAGCGTTCGCGTCACCGCGCCCTTCGAACCAGAAAAAAAGACCGGTGAACAGTAGTAGTGACAGTGACTCACTTGCCGAACCAGAGAAGGGTGGTTTTACGTAGTCACGGGGACAATTTCAGTGGAAATCCAACTGCCAAGAGTGGGGAGTTGAGGTTGCTAGAGACTGAAGTTGACTAGGGGGAAGACGGGGAGGGAGGCTATCATGGCGGCCGCCAAATGCATTGACCCGGGGGCCGAGGTTCTAGCGGATATCACTCTAAATTCAGCCCAAAATGCAATCACCAGATAAACCGTATTATCAATTGGGTTCCGATCTGTGGGTGGGAAGGAGGGGAGGCTAGCGGAATCGGAGAGCTGTATCAATTGGATCAACAATGTAGGTTCGCCTTCGGTGGCAAGATGGCTTTCAAGAAGAACTGAAAGGGGTGGGGGTAACAGAGCTACTCCCCGCGTGCATGAATGGTCGAGATGTAACGCTGCAGCGGACGCTGATAAGTGAAGTTTTTCCCCAGGTCAGCCAGACATTGTGGACGGGCGCACTATCCCCCTTTTTGATTCAGGCTTGTTCACGATAAGCTAGCGAGGCGCCCTGGACTCATTCTTAGTTGGTGCGCACCAATCCGGAGTAGGCCGGTCAAGCCACCCATCTTAGACTCCCTTCAGCTTGGCTAATTATTGGCTTTCGCTCCCAGAAGTCTTAATGCAGCCAGTTGGCCTAGGCAGGGATTGTTCCATCCTTTCAGGTCGGTCTTCCGTGCAGAGTTCCGATGTTCGGGACAACCTCCACACGCCACTGACACCACCACACTTCTCGATGAGGATGGAGCAGCAAGCTCGGGAATTTCGATTGAGAGGCCTGAGAGCTTTAGAGAGATGTCTATCGAATCCCACACTGGGTCTCTGGCGAGAAGACTTCAGGCAGTGGTCGAAAGAGGTCTCACCTCACAAGCCAGCGATAAGAACTGTGAAGGCGGTCAGCTCCGGGAAAGATTGTTGTAAGATTGATTTAGCCGGTTCCGGAAGGTATTGGAAGGTATTGGGTAATATTTATGACGGGCGATATGCGACGCGTGATACGTTTGATAAGTTAGGTTGACTTAACCTGTCGGAGCACCGGAGCAATTCCTCACTTCCTCCGTAGATACTCCGTACCTACATCTTTCCCCCCCCACCCCCCTCCGCCCCAGGCGCCGCTGCATTTGATCTTGGCCCATCCCTGCTGGTTCCTGTCAGTAAGGGATGGATACAGTCATAAACACTGAATTAGCTGAGGGTGACCTAATCGGACACTGACCTCACGCAATGCTGCCGTATGGTCATGGACACACTCAGGCACTTTGGTCTTGTATGTTATTTGTCGGACTCTGACTTAGAGCTTCGGATGTCGGAGAATATTAGTCTTAGTTGAGACGTAAGCGTGGAAAAGTGCGGACGGCTTCCCAGGCATAGAGGATTTCGCCCCCTTGGCCTAGCCGGTTATGCTGTGGCTACTTCGTATCTCATGCATCATGTCTCACACACCATCCTGCCTTCCTACTTCCCATTCCGGGCATCTCCGTTGCCTCCTGGGCACGGACACCGCTTCTTCGGTGCATATTCGCCAAGTGTTTCTGCCCCCCTTGGACTAGCCCGGCTTGTACTTGTGATTAGAAGGTCGATGTCCGATGCTTCGATTTCTGGCTCAAGTCGCGGGGAACGCAGTCTGTTACGGGTGGGCAGGGGTGCCATTCGGTAATCGTCGCCTACGCACGGAGGATGATAACGACAACCTGAACCTGGGCCAATTGGCTGGGCTCGCGATAACGACGTCAGGCTCATCTACACGTGGGTGACCACTTCGGCCATAATGAAGGTGCATGGTGCTCGATACTAGCGTGCTGGGGTCGGAAGCAATGAGCTGCTGATCTGGTCGGCAAAATAATGTCCCTATGCTGTGGTATCGGTGGCGCAAGCTCGCTTGCAGGACGTTCATCTCTCCCGTCTTCGATCCCGCCCGCTTGGCATCTGTGGCGGCCTGCCTCTGAGACGGCATACACACGTGTGTATGGTAACGATGCTAGGTGCTCTGAGCGATCGGGTCTAGGCTATCGTCCCTGCGGCAGGCCAGGCTGACCCATATGGCTCGGTCGGTTGCAGGAGGCCGTCGTTGCTTAGTGCCCATTCAAAGTCTGCAAGGAACTGTTCGTCGAACAACACGGGATCATGTCGGTCCACAAGACCGCAGGGAGCATTGGACGGTCCGCTTATCTGGGTACTAGTAGAGTCGGCTGTTATCTCCGAGTCAGTGGGCAGGTTGCCAATAGAATCGCGGGGGAAGCGACACACCTCCTTCAGCCACAGTTGCTTGGGCTGCACTAGAAGGATAGAACTGTGGCTCAAATTCATCGCGCCACCACCAGATCGTATCGATAACAGGGCTGAGGACGAGGCGGCTGCGGATGCGGAGTGCGATGAATCCAGTCCCATCGGCTTTTCGGAAAACCTTGGAGCTGTTCCAGAGCTGGTTCATGACTATGGCGATTTTCGACGCAGTATCATGAACATCCACTGACATGTGTCTAGCCATGTTTATCGCACTGAAGAGGGCCTTCTTTCCTCTTGCAATGTCTAGATCAGTATCGTTGGAGCATTTGAGGATTCGCAGGAGCGCCGATGCCGGAAGAAGAAGCCCATAGGTCATCTGCATTGGAGCACTAGCAAGGTTGGCCATGTTTTGCCCAAGTTCCTGGATACAGTCGATAGTCCTACATGCCGTGGTCGCAAGTCGTGTGAGACAGCCAGATGTATATATGGTCTGATTCTTAAAAAGATGGAACATCTGGACGCACAAGCGACACATGGTCGTGTGAAATCGATCGTTCGCTGCCTAGCATCAGTCTTGAGCCAGCATGTTAAGGTTTGAACATGTTACCTGAGTTTGCAAGGGCCTCGAGCTCGGTTGCCTGGCGCTCGAACGTGCGCAAGAGAATATCAAACGACTTTTCCTGCTCAGGTAACATGGTTCGAACCCCAAACTCCAATACGGCTGCGCTGCATCGGGCGATCAGCTCTAGGCATCTGAGTTCCAGTGCCAGAGATGGGGCAATTTTCTGAGATAAAACTTGTTGCTGACCCAGGTCTTGCTGCAAGTCTACCATTGACCGAGGGCATTGCCCTTTTGTTACGCACGCACTACCAATGATCAGAATTCCGTCTGGAGATTCGCGGAGTAGCTTACCGCTGATATACGATGACACAGCGTGCCCACAGCTCGGCCCGTCTGGCCATGTCTGCTTCCGATGGGGCAGGTATCTTTCTCTTGGCAAATTCATGACTCGACAAAGGGATGTGCAATCCGTTCTGCATTGCAATGTGCAGGAGCATGCCGCTGAGGGGAAACATCACATCTGTTTTATTGGTTTCCTTCGGAAAGGGCCAAGTCAGGACCAGCAACAGCCCTTGAATGGTGTGCCAAGCGGGAGCGGTCGACGTGACTGAGAGCAAGGCCATCTCGGTGATGCTTGGTGAGACGGCCATGAGCAGCGTGGGGTTCTCGGTGTATGATCTCGACGCAACACCGATTATGGCCCAGAAAAGGAAATTCGACTGGGCGTGGTAGGCATTCGGGGTGGTTTGAGGGTCTAAGATAGGCAAAAAGCTCGCGTAGTCTCGGAAGAACCTATTTTCAATCAGATTCGAGCATTACTATGCTATCGTGATTGGGCCACGTACAGCCGGAAAAGTTCGTCGATTTCAGACCCTGTTAGTTTGACAGTCTTCAAGGTGCGCGGCTCTGTAGGGTCGGACACTTCGACTGGCACCACCTGCATTTGGGGATAGGACAAAGCCGGACTCATTTGAGGTGTGAGCTGGGAGTGATAAGGGTTTGAGGTGATGTGTGGTTGAGGAGGAAGATTCAGGTGCCCTGCGGCCGGTGTGGAATGTACTCCCATCTCCGCCGCTGCTGTCAACATGGCGATGGGAGACTGCTGCAGCGATTCAGAACGGTCGCATCTCAACTTCCGGCGCAATTCGTCGGTTTCCTGTTCAAGCTCGGAGAGGCGTCTATACGAGCGGTAAGAGCTTGGTCGTTCTGTTTCAGCAACGAGCAACGTACTGGCGCTTGTGTTCTCTGCGAAATGGATCCGAGATGACGCAACGGGTTTTCATCCTGATGCAGCGGGAGCATGGAAGATCGGGGTTCATGTAAGCGTCACATTTTGCCTGTTGCAGAAGTATGAGCAGATCGCGTGGGAACGATGGAGCGACCATACCTTCTGTTGGCGACACTCGGTGCAAGCTTTTTTGGCCCGTCTGAGTGCGGGCCTGGGATTGCTGTTAGTGGAGCCAAAAGACTAGCTCAGACGTACTCACGAGCTTGATGGTGTTTCCATGACTGAAAAGACGGTTTGCTTCAGGCTGCGGAAGTTTCGCCGCGAGGTGGGATGATTGTGCTGTTGTGAACGTCGAGGATGTCGGCGGGCGAGGTTAGCCGGCGGAGCGTCCGGAGATAATGCCATGTCTAATCTCCGGGTCGTTGCAGCCCCTGAGGTATCAACCTGACGATATAACAATGAGTAGGTATTATGGGTACTGCTGGCCGCTCGATCAAGTGTCGCATACGTCTAATACAAATAGGAAGGTAAGGCCGCGTGCTCTTTCTATTACCTCATATACTTGGATCGGCCCCTCCAGTCCGATCGCGAATCTAGACCATACCAGAATCAGAACCATGATCTCTAGTCACGGGTAAACTTACTGTAGCATCTATGAGGACATGCATAGTGTATGACATGGTCAATATTATATTATTCATGGATCGCGCAAGAGTAAGCAAATCATCGAGCATGGCAGCCAGATGCTATCCGGAACCGGAGATGTGAGGACTGAGGACCGGGACAGAAACTGTTTTGATTGGTTGAATGAGCCCGGTACCGGCTGTGACTGGTGCCTCAGGCCAGAGTCTGAATACTCATCCTATTAGTACGGGCCATCTATCAATCTTGCGACAGCATGTAATAGAGGATACTCGAAGTATCAGGTATGTAAGCATGCTGAGATAGGACTCATACTATTGACTACATGAAGGCTGAGTCCACAGTCACTGCTCATATAACAATGGGTCACTATATCCTATGTCCTCTGCATTATCGCAGTGCCTTCCATAGATGAGGGAGGTTTTCGAGAGCCCGTACTCGTTGGCGCTACTCAGTATATGACACCACCAGTCATATTGGTTGACAAAGACAGTAGACCACCCATGATGTGTTCTGGCTAGATCCTAGATGGCAGTGATAATCTCACTCAGAGGTACCGACTCGACGACTATCAATTCCTCGAGCGTTGGCCTCATAGAGCAACTAACCCACAGAATACTCGGGCCTGTCGTCTTCCAAATCTTCAATCCAAGTCCTCCCTATAATTGAAGATCCAGGACGCTTAAGGTATCCTGCTCCTTCCTGAACAGCACCTTCGATTCCTACTGTATCATTGACCCGCTGTCAAATGCGATATTCATCTTGTTGCAAGCAACTTCGCTTCTTACTAGAAAAACCACAGCTACAATCAGTGCACGGAGTTTATTAGCTGAAGATTCCCAGGTCTCGAGTGACCATGCAGAAAGATAACCGAAAAAACCGAGTCTCTCCATATAAAAGCCCCCTTCATGCTATGTAACAACTTCACCAAATCATTCATCCCATCTCCCCAACCGGAACCCTCGAGCAAACATCTTCATCCCCAGCAAGGCCCCTCAAAGCCCTCAACCTGACGACATGAAGATAAGTATGGCCCCTACCTTTTCATCTCAGAAGCCATCGCCTCAGAACAGACCGTACAACTACCACTTCTTTGAATCCTCCAATCCAAACCACAACTAACCACCCACTTTTTCTATGTTTATTTCTACGACCTTCCTCAACCTTCCTCATAGCCATCTTCATAGATATCATCCTAACCATCTCATCCTCCACCGACCATCCTCGATCCCAACTACCAAAAACTCAACAACCAAAACCACAAGACCATGAACCTCCCCACGTACCTCACGACATACCTCCCCATCTTGGCAACCATCCCTGCCTCCCTGTACCAAGCAGACCGCCTCATCAACCGCCGCTACCCCTCCTGGTTCCGCCGCCACGTCCACCTGCACCTGCACCGCTCTCTCGTCCTCCTAATCTAAGGAGGTCTCCTCCTGTACTACCATATCCACCTGAGTCCGTAGTTCGTAGTTCGTAGTTCGTAGGTTTCCAAGCAGCAGACAAGCATCTGCATAACATAAACCCTACACTTGATATGGCCCTATCAGATGAGCCTGGCTAGCGAGTCCCCTCCACATGACTCGGGAGTCAGGACCCTCTAGCCTAGGGCTGAAAGTGACGGCGGCTCAGTGACAGCAGCACCAGGGGTAGGGTATGGGGCGGGCTGGACCCATCTTGTTCAAGCACAGCGCTGCATCAGCGTTTTTTTCCCCGAAATCGAGCCAAATGCTCGGTCCAGTCTCATAGCAAACGCAACATCTCGGCCTGTTGCTAACAGCCGAGTACTCTGCGGACATAATCCAGCTTCCAAATGCGCCGTGCAGCATTAAAGAAGGAAGGAGCCAATCAGCGACTGCAGCCACCTGCAGAGATCAATTTTCCTGTGCATCGGCCCTTGGCACCCCAGTATGCATTGCATAGCAGTACAGTACACTGCACTGCACTGCATGGTCCCCAAAGTGGTACAGCCTGAGCGACCGCATTGTCGCACGTTATCAAACTCGGCAACTGGTCAACCGCTCTAGACCCGGTTTATGCAGCTTGCAGCTTGCAGCTCAACAAAGAGGCTGATATCCATGCCATGGACCCGCTGTAGATCCTTCCACCTCAGAATCCAATCATCGACGATCGGAGACCTGCCGAAACACGACAGAAAATAATCCAAATTCCAAATACTTGGGCGCGGAGAATGACAGCGGAGGATGAGGGGAGAGGGGGGATGGTTAGCGTGAAACCTTGACTCTTATCGCGGGGGCCACAACAGCTGCCAACCTGCGACCCATTGGCTGAGAGAGAGAGCTTTTCCTAACTAGCTATGGAGCGTGACAAATCAGTGCATCAGTGCATCCGTGCAAGTGAGGCAGTGAGACCCAATTCGTATCATTCGTATCATTCGTATTTGGAATATTGATTTCTCCATACTGAGTAAGGTAAGAGTGGTCAATCAGGTTGAGGGAAAGTTGCCAAGTGACGCAAGTGAACCCCCCCCCCCAACTAAAGTTATCGCAACCCCGCCATGTCGTCAATGAGTTGATCTGCCGAGAACAACAAAACACGAAGAGCTGCGAACTGCGAGCTGCCTACCTTATAAATACTCCACGACCTCGCAGACCCCAAAGGTCCTCATTGAGAACCTTGCTCGCCAACTCTTGTCTTTGTTGCAATCTGATCTAATCACCAATCACCAATCACAGCCTTCAAAATGCCTTTGACCGGTCACTGTCTGTGCAAAGCCGTCACCTACACCATCGAGGTGGAGGAGCCCGCCCTGGTCGGGTACGACCACTGCGACGATTGCCAGCGTCAGAGCGGTTCCACCTACTGTACGTCGTTTTTTTTTTTTTTTTTTTTTTTTTTTTTTTTTTTTTTTTTTTTTTTTTGGCGGGAATTCAACCGAGTGCATATTAATGCTAATTTCGATAGCGCTGGTCGCGGTGGTTCCTAAGGACAAGCTCACGATCAACGGGCCGACCAAGAGCTGGGCGGGGTTGGGGTCGTCGGGTAAGGCGGTGCACCGCATCTTCTGCTCCGAGTGCGGCTCGCCCATCGCCCATGACCCGGACGCCGCCCCGGAGATCATCGCCATCAAGGCGGGCACGCTGGACACGGAGATCAAGAAGACGCTGAAGCCGGTATGTTCATGGCACCTATCATTGTGGGTTGGGTGGGTGGTGGTCTGACGTAAGCAGGACACGGAGATCTGGACGGTCAGCAAGCTGCCCTTCTGCCAGGAGCACCTGGCCAAGCCGTTCAAGCACATGCCGGAGTAATGGATCGGTGCATGATACCTGACGATGATGAGAAAAGTGAATAGCCTTGTTTACTTAATTTGACGAATGGATATGTCACCAGAATGGCCGGTGGTCTCGTTGTATTGTAGCTATGCCCGTCACAGCCAATGGTAGTTGTAGTAAGGAACAGGCACATCCTCCACAGCTCAGGCATGCTGACATTTCGAACGATAGTCATTATGCAACTGGCACAATTTTCCGCTGAAATTAGGCAGGCTGACATCCCACCGCGAGATTTACCCCAAACGCTCTAGATCAAGATCACTCAGAACAACAGGTATCTCATCCATCCCGCACGACCACCAAGCTCATGCGGTAGCTCTATAACCTTACTGAATCAGCCTGCAACATCTCTACCTGCAACATGCCAAATTCACTCACCAATTAAGACCCCAATCTTCCACAACTTCCTAGATTTTGTCTTCAGTCTGTCTCACCATCATGCGACCGCAAGCCACACCGCGTCAGCACGGATGACCAATCCGTCTGATTTATCAGCCATCCGCCAAATTCAATCTAATCTAATCAGCTATATATATAACCCTAACCAGCATCATCAACAACTGCCAGTAATTGAATAACCCCCCATCCTCACCTCCTAATCATCACCCCCAGAAAGAATGGTCCAATACCTCCTCACCGGCGTAACCGGCGGCCTGGGCGCGCACGTGCTCGAGTACTTCCTCGCGCACGTCGAGCCCTCGACCTACGCGGTCGCCTCCTCCAACCCCGCCAAAGCGGACGAATTCACGCGCCAGGGCCTCGCCTTCCGGGTCGTCAACTACGACGACCCGAGCACGCTGGACGCCGCGTTCCAGGAGGTGGAGAACCTATTCTTCGTCAGCTCCAACACCTTCGACAACGAGCGGCGCCGGAGACAGCATCAGGATGTGGTGGACGCCGCGAAGCGGGCGGGGGTGAAGCATGTAGGGTACCCTTCCTCTCCACTTGGCCTTCTCTTAGGGAGATACAACTCCATTCCCCCCTCCCCCACCGCAATCCCCAACCCACACGAGGCACTAACACCAGGAAAATAGATATGGTACACCTCCCTCGCCTTCGGCGGCCACACCTCGACCTCGCAGGTCGCCGTCCAGCAAGCGCATTACATGACCGAGGAGATGCTGCGCGTGTATGCTCCCTGTCCCTTGCTCATTGCTCATTGCCCATTGCCCATTGCCCCCTTGCCCCTTGTTATCTACCTAGCCCTATCCCAAACTCAGTCCACCACCCAGTCTAATACAATCCAGCTCCGGAGTCCCCTACACCTCCATCCGCGAAGGCCTATACACCGAGGCCTTCCCCCTCTACTTCAACTGGTACCCCAGCACGCAAACCATCATCCTCCCCCAGCCCCCAACATTTACCACACAATCCGACCCGAATCCAGCAGAACTAGCCCACACCCAACGAATCACCTTCACCTCGCGCGAGGAACTCGGCCACGCCACCGCGCGCCTCCTCCTGCGGAGCGGGGCCGCCTACCGCGACCAGATCGTCGTGCTCAGCGCCAGGGAGACGCTGTCGTTCCAGCAGATTGTGGACCTGATCAATGCCCACCACTGCCAGGACGGTAAGGAAGTCGGGGTGGAGTTTGTTCCGGCCGCCGAGTACGTGGCCCGGAATGCGGCGGATGATGAGGGCGGCAAGGCGGCGGGATTCTTTGAGGCGATGGTCTCGTGGCATGAGGGGATCGCGAAGGGGGAGGCGGTGGTGGATTCGGATGGGTTGATGGCCGAGGTGCTGGGGAGGGAGCCGACGCGGGCGTCGGTGAGGATTGAGGAGTTGTTGAGGGGTGCCAGGGGGGAGGGGGGGCAGGGGGGGTATGTTTGGCATCAGAATTATGCGTAGGCTTTCTACTCTGTTCCGGTCATAGGGTTGGATAGGGGAGGCGGATGTATTCAGGTGGTGAGGCTGTGATTAGGCAATATGTCTATTGCGCAGGGGTCTAGTCTGTCCACGTAATATACTGTACATGCAGATTAAATACCACCGACCGACCTCGAAGAAACTATACAACTGAACCCAGACTTTTGCCCAACCCAATCCAACCCAGAGATCCGATCCAAACCCATGCCAATCCATGATATCCCATATAGTTACAAACACACAAGCAAAAATCAAGCCCTCGACCCCTCCCCAAGAACCTCCTCCTCCCCCCACTGCCCACTCTCCGTCCTCCCCCTCCGCATCCTCTCCCTCCTGACATCATGCTGCGGAAACCCCGTATGCCGCGTCTCATTCATCGTGACCACCCTCTCTCTGCCCCCTTCCCCCTCAACATCTTGCTCTTCCTTCTCAAACTCCACCTCCTCGTCGGCCCCGAACGTCGACTCGCGCATGAACGGACTCCGTCTCCGGATCTCCGGCCCCTTGAGGATCAGCACCACCGGCACAACCGACAACGCCAGCCCAATGAACCCCAACAACGACCCGGCCCACCCGAACCCCAAGGTATCGAACAACTCATAGCTCGCCAGCGGCAAGAACGCGCCGAAGGTATTCCGCCCCAGACTGGCGGCACTCAGCGCCGAGGCCGCGTACTTCTCATACGCATCCGTCAGGTAATTCACCACGGCCATGTAGATCGAATAGATCCCCAGTCCCGCCGCCGCGATGCCGCACGTGGGCACGATCCAATGCACGAAGGGGAAGCTCGCCCACCCGTACCAGAACAGCCCGCCCGCGAACAGCAGGCTGCCGATCACGGAGGTATACAGCCGGGCTTCCGGGATGGGGCGGCCGGGGATCTCTTTGTTGCGCTTCGCCGACCTGAGGTACAACATGTCCTGGAGCGGGTTGATGGCGGTGCCGATCACGGCGCCCACCGAGATGGCCAGCTGGATGAGGCCCGTGGCCAGCGTGCCCCACCCGTAATTGGTGGAGTAGGTCTGCACCACCGAGCTGAAGAACAGGTACAGAATGCCCCAGGCGAAGCTGATCCACAACGTAAAAAAAATGACGACGGGCTCGGTGAGCAGCATGCGCGTCGGCCGCTCGAAGGAGATCTGCAGCAGCCGCCACACGCTCGTGTTGTCCAGCTCCGCCTCCGCGTAGATCGGGCGCCCCGTCTCCTTGCGGAGCTTCTTGGCCCGCCGTTTGAGGATCACGTCCGCGCGGGTCTCGTGGAGGATGAACCAGAAGATCGGGAGGAGGCCGGTGAGGTAGATGATTTGGATGTAGAAGATCCATCGCCAAGGATCATCCTTGTGGATCTGCACGATCGCCGACCCGATGAACGGCCCCAGCGCAATGCCGATGACACTGGTCAGCCCGAACAGCGACATGGGCAGGCTGCGCGCCCGGTCCCCGTACCAGACGTCGCTGATACTACCGCCCACGATGTTGATCGAGACCGAGGAGGCCCCGCCGCCGAAGAACCGCGTCACCACCAGCGTCGCGAAGTTCTGCGCGAACGCCGACGGGAACAGCGAGATGATCAGGATGATGTACGCCACGAAGTAGCCGGGCATCCGGCCGGAGGACTCGGTCAGCGGCACGAAGATCAGCGGCCAGAACGCGGCCCCCATGTTCCACGAGCACGTCGCCCAATACAGGTTGGGGAACGGGGTGTTCTGCACGTGGAAGCGCGACTCCATGTAGTCGTTGCCGGAGCCGTAGGAGCCGGCGGGGATACCGGTGAGGATGGAGCTGCGCAGAAGATTGTGTTAGGGTTGGTCTGAGTGGGAGGAAGGGCTATAAGGGGGGGGGGGGGGGGGGGGGGCTTACATGAAGCACACCGTGACTGTCAAAACCCATTTATACGCTGGACTCCAATTGAACCTATCCGCACCTGTCAGTCCGTCGCTTGTCCTTCGCCTATCCTGCACTCCCCCGATTGAACGTACGGATTGTCCGGATCATCCTTGCCATTCCAGGTGTGAATCTCCAGATCCTCCTTGTCGCGCAACTCATTGCGACTGACCACCCCGACATGGCGATCGCGATGGAAGAACGATCGCACACTGTGACCTTCGATCAGTCCCCAATGCCCGGAAAATCCCACAAACTGACAGACTTACCGCCCGAAAAACGAGTCATCGAAATCATTGGTATGCGCCGTACTGGCCCGCCGCATGGACGGGCGTCTATCCTCAGGAACAGCACTAGCAGCACTCATGGTGAGGCAGCAACAGCAGCAACAGCAAAGGCTAAATTCTGCACGCAGCAGCAAAAATTTTTTCCTTTGTCCCTCCCCATTTTGTTATATACTTCCCACCCTTTCCCACAAATCGGACCCTGGTTCGGCAGCCCGGTGAAGGTCGGATGTCAAGGGATCGTTGTCGTCATGAACCTGCATCCGGGCCGAGTGGAGAATGCCGACCAATGCCGATAGAGCGGGCTTGTGTGCATTGATTATGAAATCCAGCACATGAGCACATGACAGAACAAAGGCCAGTGACAAAATTTCATCCAAAAGAAAAGAAGTGAAAAAATGGGTGGACTGGGTCTGGTGGAAGTGGAAGTGGAGTTGGAACCAGACGTGCAATTCAGCCGGTTTGAGGGTTTGAGGGTTTTCAGGGTTAGTTGGGCGATGACATCATGGGAGGGGAAAAAGGCAGGAATCGATGACTTCATCCCCCGCTTTTCCCGCCAAGTTTGACCCTAAGCTGTTGCTTCCCCCTCTCTTTCTGTTTCGCTCTCTCGCTCTAGAACAGACAGTAGGCCCTAGTGGACTCTGTGACATCGTATATGCAACATGCAGGTAAGCAGGTAAAGAAAAAAAAAGTACCACGTACCACACGAGGGAGGGAGAAAGCTACGTACACGTACGTACCTCTGCAGGGATCCATGCCCCTCCACTGCCCCTCCAACCCCTCACCCCTTCTCTCGTATTTATATCCCCTCCTTTTCCCCTGTTGCTCTTTTCCCAGAATCATTCAATCCAACTCTTCCAAACTCAATTCCATCCATCCATCCATCCAAACTCTCTCTCTCTCTTTCTTACCTACATCAACCAACCAACCAATACCACCAAAATGCCCATCCCCGTCCCCAGCGCCAACAGCCTCCAGGACCTCTTCAGCCTCAAGGGCAAGGTCGTGATCATCACGGGCGCCTCCGGCCCGCGCGGCATGGGCATTGAGGCCGCGCGCGGCTGCGCCGAGATGGGCGCCGACGTCGCCATCACCTACGCCTCGCGGCCGGAGGGCGGCGAGAAGAACGCGGCCGAGCTCTCCAAGACCTACGGCGTCAAGGCCAAGGCCTACAAGTGCGACGTCGGCAACTACGACAGCGTGCAGAAGCTCGTGGACGACGTGATCAAGGACTTCGGCAAGGTCGACGCCTTCATCGCCAACGCCGGCCGCACCGCCAACAGCGGCATCCTCGACGGCTCCGTCCAGGACTGGGAGGAGGTCATCCAGACCGACCTCAACGGCACCTTCCACTGCGCCAAGGCGATCGGCCCCCACTTCAAGAAGCAGGGCAAGGGCAGCTTCGTGATCACCTCCAGCATGTCCGGCCACATCGCCAACTTCCCCCAGGAGCAGACCTCCTACAACGTCGCCAAGGCCGGCTGCATCCACATGGCCAAGTCGCTGGCCAACGAGTGGCGCGACTTCGCCCGCGTCAACAGCATCTCCCCCGGCTACATCGACACCGGTCTCTCCGACTTCGTCGACAAGAAGGTCCAGGATCTGTGGATGTCCATGATCCCCATGGGCCGCAACGGTGATGCCAAGGAGCTGAAGGGTGCCTATGTCTACCTCGTCAGCGATGCGAGCTCGTACACGACTGGTGCTGATTTGTTGATCGACGGTGGTTACTGCGTGCGGTAAATGTATCCCTGGAGGATATAATAGAGATACCTACCTAGCTTTTTTGATGAGGTTATAATGATAATGTCAGGAACGTTTCATGATACTTTTGTTCTTGTTTTTGTTTTTATTTTTGTTTTTGTTCTTGCAAGTAGAGATCGAACTTGGGGTGAATGGACGTACTCCTGTACTCCTCAGACCACGGCTCATCACTGGGGGCCAATGCTCACAGGGACGAGATAGATTGTAGACATCTCATTGGCGACTTCGGCTTCAGGGTGTTGTTGCGGGTCTGTTCCGCCCGTGCTCCACTTTCTCTTTGGTGCGACAATTCTCGTTAAAGTTATCGTTCATCCTTCGAGTTCGTATCGAAGAACGCCTCTTTTCGGGTCGTTCGGTATATTGAACCAATTATGCATGGCCAAGTCACTGTCCTCGGGCTATAGGTAGATACATCACGAACATCTCGCGTAGACAGGTACGACAAGGTCCTCCAGTTGAAACGCCTCGTCACATCTTTCCTTTACCATTACCATTCTCCCCCCCGGATTCCGTCTCGGTCTCATCGACCACATCCGCCACGTGCAGCATGCGCGGCAAAGTGCGCGCCAGGCGCGGTGGGTCCAGCACACTCTTCGACTGCATGAAGATCTCGTCTATCTCTTCCAGCGACCGCCCGTTGGTCTCCGGGAAGAAGAAATACACCGTCGGCACGATCGCCGCATTCAGCACGGCGAAGATGATGTAGTACCGCCACGAGATGGTGTCGAAGCCCACTGGTGTCACCTCGGCTAATAAGAAATTGAAGGTCCACACCGCCGCCGTCGACACCGCGCTGATAGCGGCCCGCAGCTGCAGCGGCGCCACCTCCGTCGCGTACAAGAACGTGAGGCCGGAGTAGCCCACGGTAAAGATGAACTCGAAAACAAAAAGGAAGATCACGGCTACAACCAGCGCCGCCGTGTTGTCCGGCAGCGATGTCGTGCCCGCCAGGATCGCCATTGATACCGACATCCCCGCTGCGCTCCATAGCATCAGCACCCGACGGCCCAGCCGGTCGATTGTGAAGAAGGCCAGGAAACCCCCTAGCGGCTGCGTCAGGCACATGGCGGCGGCTAGAACACGTGACTGTAGCGCGTCTAGCCCTAGATATTGCTCGAAGATGGTTGTAGCGTAAAAAGTAATCAAGTTGATGCCACACATTTGCTGGAAAATCTGGCCTGTAGCCGCCAGAGCCGCGCGATGGAACAGGCGCTGTTCCCCCATGCTTAGGAGATCCTTCCAAGAGCCGGAACCCGTTAGCGCCAGCGACCGTTCGATATCGCGCACGGCCAGCGTGATCGCGGCATTCTCGGGGTCGGCGTCTGCTAGCGCGGCCAGGATCTCGCTGGCTTCCTTGGGACGGCCGCGCTTGAGCAGCCACCGGGGTGACTCGGGCATCACCATCACAAACGCCATGACCATCAACGACAACACCACCTGGAGAGCCAGCGGGAACCGCCAGGACACCGAGCTCCCCGTCACGAAGTAGAAGCCGAAGTCGATCCACAGCGAGATGGTGATCCCCGCGCCGATGAAGATACCATCCGTTACCACGTGGGCGCCTCGTTTGCTGGGTCGGGAGATTTCAGCCTGCCACACCGGGACCGTGGCAACATAGCCGCCAGTGCCCAGTCCCAACACCAGTCGAGCGACGATGAACTGGGCCAAGCCAAAAGAAGTCGCCATGAGAATAGCCCCGATCATGGACACGGCGGATGCGAGGAAGATGACCCACCGGCGACCCAGGAGGTCGCCCAGGTAGATGCATGACAGTGAGCCGAAAATACCACCGACGGTATAGAGGGCGACGACCGTGCCTGTGAACGGTCAGATTCCATTTCGAATACTGTGGGGAATTGGACGAGGGAAAATACCCTGGATAGTTGAATTATAGTTCTGCTGCGCGCCCGTCGTGGTGAGCGTGTTCATCTGCGGAAAGGTTTTGACGAACGACTCGAGGGTGAGCAAGCCGCCGGTGACGGCCTGGTTATAGCCATAGCACACGAATGCCGGACAGACAACGAGCCACATGACGGCACGTTCCAATTGCGAGCCTCGCAGGCCAAAGTAGGGCGACATGCTGGCACGTTGTATAGATGGGACCCGAAACAGCGAGGGAGCATCTGAAGAAGAATTACGTGTGACAATCACAACAATCGGCCAGGATCCTGTCCGGCACGTCACAATGACTGTCAAATCGACTTAAACTAAGCCATTGGAAGCCCTTTTTTGTATAGATCCAGCTTGATCACTTTATAGAAAACCCTCCGATGTTCGCTGGTGGAGGGCCGGTCATCGCCGGTGGCCGTGGCAAGGCCCGCCGCATTGACCAGGTTTCCCCGGATTTCAGTTTCTTGGAAAAGGCACGGCGTGAGTCGCCAGGACGGAAGAGGGAAGGACGCGAAAGAATGTAAGCGAGGCCCCGGGGCGACGCCTCCCTCTCTTCCCCACTGGATACTACAGGCGATCGTCGATGGCAGTCCCCACTAGCCGGGATGGCTTCCATCGGACCCGGCCGATGGGGGGCAATGGACCTCGGGCCAGGGCCAACCCAGCCAGCAACGAGGAGGTGTGTGCAACTGCGATGCTACCTCACTCTCTCATTTGACCTTTCAGGACGTTATGAGAGGGGGTTGAGGGGTTTCTTCAACGTTTGTTTGGGTGGGATGTATTTCCATCCCTGGCCAGGGTAAAGTCACATGTGGCAGCAGATCAGCCATCATGAAAAGTAAACACGAGAGCTCCCCTCGTGGCGGCAGCGCGTTGGCTCCGCTATGAGGCCGTTTTCGAAAGGATGTTCTTGTCATGTCATCGCGGTCAAGGGGAAATAAGACTTCCTGTGTGGCCGAAATGGCGGGCAGGCAGTTTCCTTGAAACTATCGGCCTTGGTCAGCGATTCTTGTAACCGGGACATTAATGGGCAAGATAGATAAGATATAAGATAATGGGAGAAGCATTGACAGAAGGGATATCACCTCTTCACTGGGGGGTCGGCAATTATCTATCAGGTTAACTGCGTGGTGGGACCCCGTTTGTCGTGAGTATGACACATCGTGGTGACTGTAGCGATCCAGCCTGGGCCGGAAGTCCCGGACTTTCGCAGTGCAGATCGGCTGGAGCGCTGTGGACTTGGGCTTTTCTCCGTGATTAGCAGACGCAGTATAGCCTGCGCATCAGATGTAGTGTAAGTTGGACTGTTTATAGCTGCTGCTCGTGGCTCTGAGTGTGGACATAGTCTGTCAGATGAGATGGGGATGGAAGGGTGTCGGGGAAGCGGGGAGAAGCCGGGGAGAAGGGCCCCGGGAAGGGGATTGCAACCACATTATGATCATGTGACTGCGCAAGTAGCACCAGTAGTGGTGATTCCAATTACTCCCAGTGAAGACTTTTTGTACTCTGTACTGGGGATTTCTATGCTCGGGCTTGGCCAGTTCAATCTTACATGGTGCGAATTGAGACGATCCGCCAGTATATATTTGCTCACCCACATCCGCCACAGTGCATGATATCAGATATTGATGATAGAGCACACCATGGATGTAAATCTCACTGTTGGAAGCTCATTTGCCTGCAGCATAGAGTCTCGATAAACTGACTACTCTCTAACCAACGCCTCTCGATTCTAGGTACGCAAATACTGGCGTGTTGCGCACAACCTACCATGAACCATTGGCTGCAAGGGTTTAACAACAGGATATACTAGCAAGAGAAAAAACTCAATACATCAATCGGGTCCCATAGCTCAGTTGGTTAGAGCGTAACGCTAATAACGTTAAAGTCGAGGGTTCGAGCCCCTCTGGGACCATCTCTTTTTGCTCTTTCATGTTCTCGCTCTTTTTGTTGGTGGTGGACAGGAATATCTGAAAATCCGAGTATCTTATCATCACCGATATCACCGGCGGCGCACATTTGGTCGCAGAGCTAGGGTATGGAATGGGAGACGGACTCAATGAAGGCTTCCAGTGGGTCTTGAAGCGGGGTTGCCTTTCGTCTATCCTCAATGCCACGGCGGACATCCTAAGACCCTTCCAGGAAACTGGACAGGGCCAGTCTAGAAATTGCATCGAAGTCAATTCTCAACAACCTAAATCCAACAACAGATTTGCACATACATCTAGCACATCACTTAATCTTTGTCTTGCTAACCACCCTCCCATCCGCAACCCCAACAGTCACCTCCACCTTGCCCTTGAGCGGATCGACTGCCTCTAACCGCACCACCGAGCCCTCATCATCCCCACCGCCATCCACCACTCCAATCTTAGCCACCACCGCGCCAACAAATTGCCGGTCCTCCTCTTCCTCCAGAAAGCGGGTATCCGGCCTCCAGATTTCGGCAGCATACCGCTCCGCCAACTCCTCGATCTGTTCCTCCTTCCAACCGACCGGATATCTTGCCAGCTCGTAAAGGAGTTCCCACCGCTCCCGATGTGGCTGCGTGACCGGGGTAAACTTATATGTATAGATGGAGGTCCAATCCCACCATTGTTGCTGTTGAATATACGTGCCATCAATTACAGCACCAGCACCATCAGCATGGCTATCCGACATCTCTAACTCACAAGCCCGCTTTGCACCTTCCTCGCACAGGCAGCGCAGCACCACCGGAAAAGCATGGTATGCTTCTGCAGCTCGAGCAGGCGGACCCTGCCCATCGTCATAGACGACCTGGTCGTCTACAGCGGCCCGCTGTGCTGGACCCGGTTTGTACATGGCCAGTTTCTCCATATGGGCCCGGCGGCTGAGCTCGGCGGAGTGCAGGGCATGATCGAGGACAGTAAAGCCACGAGGCTTGCTTGGATCAAGGTCATTCAGGCGCGACCGCAAGCCCAAAGAAAGAAGCAGCGTGGTAGTCCGGACCTTGCCGCGGACCACGGCGGCTATGAGACTGTGTATTGCCCCCTGATTGGGGAGGAAGAGTTTCTGGTAAGTCTCATGAATGTCCCCGGTGCCTTTCGCCTTACTCTCTGTGGCGGATCTGCCAGAACAGATATATTGCAGGACAGCGGTGATCAGGTCGTAAGTGTCTTTATCGTGAAGAATGGCATTGTTGGCGATGGCGAAAAAGATATCTTTACCTTGATCCGTAAAAAGCGTTGGTGAGGCACCTTTGTGTAACAGGAAGAGACCACGCCTAGCTGGGTCGTCTTTGGTCTCGAATGCGATCGACAAAGGAGTGGCATCCCGGCGGGTCTGCGCGTTGAGGTCTGCTGGAGGGTCGTGCTCAAGCAGGATCTCGCACGCCTGTTCAAATTCGTCCTCGGGGTGATATGTTGTTGATAGGGAATGCAGGGACGTGTCGTTTTCAAATTTGTTCGGGATGTCTATATCGGGCATGGCAGTGACAATCCGTCGGAGGGTAGGAGTGTATGAGCGTGGATAGTCTAGTCGGGGACCCACGATCGACGCCCACGAGTGAAGTACTACGCTTCCTGTCAGTTCATGCGACAAGCGACAAAGGAGCTGCCCCGGGACATACCAGTGTCTCCAGCCGACAAGATTGATTGCTGAAGGTCTGCACCCGCTTCAAGCAGGGCACTGACTACGCCACCATTCCAGACACCCAGATCGACAGCAGCAGCAATGGGGGTGAGCGGTGGATATCCCGTGTCCTTAGCATTTACATCTGCCCCAGCATCTAACAGCAGACGAATTAGCTTGCTCGTATGATCGAGATATGTCTCCCAGTTCCCGTGCCGGATCCATGCGTGCCAGTGGTGGGGGAGATATCCATGTCGCTCAGGGAAGTATTTGGTCATGCTGTGAAGCGTGTTTCTCCCCATCGAGTCGATGAGCTTTCCATCAGCTCCACGGGTCACGAGAGTCTGAGCCACTTCGACATCACCAAACCACGCAGCAAGTGCAAGAGGCGTGGTTGCGCTATCACAGCCATGATATTTGGCATTTACATTAGCACCTAGGTCGATGAGAGCACTCATCGCTGTTAGGTTGCGAAAAGTCGCAGCCCAATGCAGGGGCGTTCCATGAGGCAGTTCAAATGGGCTTCGTAGCGTTAGCAATGGCTAGAATAGTACAAGGCGTATGGAAACCCACTAATGCACGATCTGGATTCGTTCTGGAAATCCTCCACTGTTCTCGCCCACAACGGGTCGGATGACAGCGTTGACATCAGCACCTGCTGCAACTAGCTGCTCAGCAATCAAGTGGATGGCTTCATCCGGCAACATGAAGAGCCAATGCAACGGAGATAATCTAGCCGGCTGTGTTGTACGGGACGCATCTGCCTTTCTTTGGAGCAGGTACTGGATCACGCTTGCATGACCAGCCTGACATGCTTTGTAAAGTGGTGTCTCCCCACTGTCGTTCGACACATTGACAGCTATGTTCGCTTCGTCAAGGAGTGCTTGAACTGTATCAAGCTCTCCCAACACGGCAGCGACATGGAGGATGGTATTCCCCTTCTGATCAACTATCAACCCATGTTCCACCTTCCATTTGACAGCCTTCTGGGGACTCCGTGCGGCATCTACCACAGTCTGTTTCCCGAGGAAGGGATCCGCACATAATCCGCCATTGCGACGAAACGTGCTCTTTGCCTGTTCCCTCTTCTCATTTGTAAGAGCGCATGGAGGACCGAAGAGATAACCTTCCGCAACGGCCTGGAAAGTCCATTCTTCCAGCACCTTCGCGTCGAACTCGGGCGAGAGGTCATGAGCAGCCATGATTTGAGCATAGACGGCTCTTGCTGGGGAGTAGCCACCCTTTGCGGCGTCAGTCACGTACAATAGAAGACGGTCAAGATATGACGGCTTGGCCCCTGTCACGGTCTGCGCCATTCCTAGTAAAACATCGCCCGGGATTTCTGCCGACGCACCCTGCTTCGCCGCCATGTATTGTGCTTCCAGCTCAGACAGAACGGACGAATCGAGTCGGTACCAAAACAATGGTCCTTTGTTGTACATTGGGTCCAGTGTGCCAACATATGGAGCAGATTCACTGCCGATTTTGGCAATAGATAACCTACGGACTTAGAATCTTTCATAAGGAGATATCAGTGATACACATACCAAGAAGCATACGCAGGGGTATCCGCCTTCAGTAGCTGAGAAGTTGGTAGCGGTCGGTTCCTGGGATCTTCCGCAAGAAGCTTGAGCAACGCCTTACGAAGCTCCATACGCAAAGCGGAAGGAATGTCCTCACGCTCATACAGCATGTCAGAGATCTCCTCGCTTGCATTTTCGAGGGTTTCGTCAAGATCTACCGGCTCTCCTCGATTGACAAACATGGATAGCACCGTCAGGCCGAAGCTGTATGCATCGAATCGAAACATCAGATCCGGCTTGAAAGGACAGAAGCGTGCTAAATCATCGTTGGCCACCTCGGGAGCCAGCCACGCGGGCGTTCCACGATAATCACTCATAGTAAGCCGAGAGTCAGAGGCCTCCAGATCAATGCAGACCCCAAAATCACTTAATTTAGCTCTGAATGGCACTTTCTCGCTCTCCATGCCAAACACAAGCACGTTTTCTGGCTTAAGATCTCCATGCACTATACGCAGATGATGCAATGCCTCTATTCCATTCGCGATATCCAAGCTTAGTTGATACTTGACTTCGGACGAGCAATCATTGCCAACTGCGAGGAAGTCCGTTAATGGCATCAAAGCGGCTTCCACGAAGAGGACCGGAACCGGCATATCAGCGAACGGATAGTCATAGCCCCACGCGATAAGCCGAACAATATTGGGGTGACGCCGCAGGGACGGATTGCAGAGAGCGAGTAGCTCTAGCCCCAGTGTGCGCAACTGAAGACGATAGTCTGGGGTGTCGGCGAATCGTTGAGCGGCTTTTCGTGAGAGAGGCACGTTCACCCGCTTAATCACCAAACCCTCATTTCCGGTATACCCTTCATGCGACTTTTCCTTGAAGACAGTAAATTGAGAGCCAGCGCCAATCTTCGTCGCTCGCGTCGCCAGGTTGAGGGCCTTCAGCAGTCGCGGTCCATGGATTCCAGTCTGAGACAATATGCCCGCAAATTGAGATACTGTACTTAGAATAGCCGACTCTCCATTCCGAGTTGCAGTAATTGCCGCTTCCAAAAGGTCGCTAGAATGGACCGACGACAGGCTCAGGCTATCTAGATCCAGGTCCAAATCCACCACATCATAGCTATCGGCAGTGCCGGAGGCCCAGTCTCTCAATGATGGGGAAAGGTCTCCATTATCCAGAGAGGAGAGAAGATCGAAAGATTCATCGTCCGACATGGCTGTGTATGCAAATGTCAGGGATGATGCTTTTTGACGCACAAAGCGGGGGAAGCAAGTGTTTGTTCTTCACTACCGGCCTGTAAACGAACCGGTGGCGGCGCTATGGATCTAGAGCCATTTTAGCCCCTCACTATGCTTATTAGCCGGCATGTTTTCAGCCGCGTCTGACATTTATGACATCTTGTCAGCCCCCAACCCCCTCCCCTCTGTGCTGTCTGTGCTCTTTTCATCTATCATTCGGTCTCAATCAATTGCAACGACCAAGCGATCGCACTCAAAATGGATGTTTATGGCACAGCGGTAACGGCCATCACGCAAGCCTACCAAGTAACCGTTTTTATCCAAGGCGTTATCTCCGACATCAAGTCCTTCGATGAGGACCGAGCACAAGTCCGCCTGAAGTTGAACGTGCAGCTCTCGACCCTGCTCTTTTTCCGTCGCATTTTTGTTCATCCAGATCATGGCCTACTCCTGCCGGGCAAACTCGACCCTTTCATTGCACAGACCATCGAGGGCCTGCTTGTTCAAATGCGCAAGACATTGACTGAGTATGAGCTTGTGGCTGTCAAGTATGGCCTTGTCATGGGCGATGATGAGGATGAAGGATTAGAAAAACCCGAGCAGGTCAAGGAATCACTCCTGCATCGCATCAAGATCAAAGCCATGTCCCTGAAGTTGAAGGGCTACGATTGGTCGTTGTTCGACAAGAAACGGCTGCACAAGATACTCGAAGCCTACACCGACTGGTCAGCCGACTTGCGCAATTTGATGCAGCATCTGTCCCAGGACACGCTGTCCAGGGTAGTGGATGAGAACGATCAGGGCCTGAAGGCGACCGGGCTGGAACCCGTGATCAAGCGGCGAAAATTGGTCGAAGCGCATGCCCCGGCCGACTTTCAAAGCTTGGAAGGCCAAGTCAGTGAGGAAGGTAATGTGTCGGGCGGCTATCAGCTGGGACGATGGACGCCATCCGGCTCAACATCCGGCACGACGGTGGTTATAGAATTTCATGAGTATGAAGGCATGTTAAAAGGTGGTGATCTGGAGCCCGATGAGATCGAAGAGTTGAAGGAGCCCATTCGCAATCTAGCTTGGCTTCTGAAAAACAGCACCTTCAATAGCCACAAGTCCTCCGAGGCTGAACCAGGGTTGGAGCCACCTCAGATTTATGCGATGGAGTGTCTAGGGTTCATCGACCAACCGGAAGAGGAGCGCAACGTCTTCCTCTATAAGCTTCCAACGTCCGACGAGGTGGATCAGTATCAAGACACAGCAGCGACATCGAAACTCACCACCCTCCATAGCTTTATCAACGCTGTAGATCGGGAGAACAAACGACCACTGAAACGGCCATCCTTGAATGATAGGTTCAGCATGGCGCATTGCCTCGCAGTGACCCTGCTGAATGTTCATGCCTCGAAGTGGGTTCACAAGAATGTCTGGAGCAAAGGAATCCTCTTGTTTTTGCAGACTCCAGCAGGCGTCCGCGCCTCGGGTCTTCAGGCGCACCGACTGTCAAACACCCCGAAGTCTCAAGAACGAATCCTCGCATACCTGGGTGACTGGGGCTACGCACGGTCCGAGCAACAGGGCACGGACATGCGTGGGGACTTCGAGCCCGAAGCGAACCTCTACCGTCATCCTGAACGGCAGGGAAAGCCCACCCGACAGTTTCAACGGCGCCATGACATTTACGCCTTGGGTGTAGTGCTGTTAGAGATCGGTCTTTGGGTGACATTGTCTCGATTGATGGAGCCCAAAATCCGCGACGCAGAAAAGACCGGACGACTACCAAAGCCTAAAAAGGTCGCCTCGGATTTGACTGCGCTAGCCCAGCAGAATCTGCCAAAGGAGATGGGCGACGGTTATGCCCAGGCCACGATAGATTGTCTGACAGGAAATTTCCGCGACGGAGATGCAGGGCTTGCCTTGGACTTTCAAGAGAAGGTGGTGAATGTGCTGGCTCAGGGAATAAATCTGTAAATCGTTCGTTGTGAAAAAATGCTGAGTTGATCTCGCTTGAAATGCTGCTCTGCTATCGATTTCTCTTTTCTAGTTTAGCCTTGACCTTCTGTTCGTAATGATCCTTCCATCGCGCGAGAACGGCTGCTCGCTGACCGTCCGAGGCCAACTGGAGTTCTGCGATGCCCTGGGCAATGCGTGATTTTACTACACAACATCGTCGATTCTTCCCATAGGAATTGGCAATGCTGCGGTGAACCCCATTGAGAGGGTATCCCAGCAAGCCCCATAGACCTGTACGTAACAGTCAGTCTGGCGCACGTCAGACCAGGGAAGCCATTTGAAGCCTACCTGCTTGAGGTTTGATCAACAATCCTCCAATTCCCTTGCCCACCCCGGATGCTAGACCGGAAGCGCCTTTGCTATCCCATCCTTGATGAGGTTGAGTCACGACACCAGTGATCCCATCGTACCAGCTGTACACGAACTCCTGTGACACGTTAGCCATTTGTGGCAACGCGATACGTCATACGCGAATCTGACCTGGCCAGCTGCGACAAATCCTGACTTGACTCCCGTGGCTATGGGCGCCTCTCTCACAGTTTGGTCGTGATAGAATCGAGGAGCATTGTGGAATGTATGGCACAATAAGAATGTAACGCTCATTGGGATCTCAATGATCCAGTCCAACAATTGACGCCCAGTGTAGCCAGAATTGATGAGTACGTTACTCACAGACGCCGTGCCACGGTTCATGGTCGGCATGTCCAGGGAGCTCTGGCTCGAGGATGATTTTAGCGAATTACTTGAAGGAGCGATGGAGATGCCCGAGTCTGATCGTTGACGAGTCTCAGACTTATCTGCCAGAGTTGTCGAGCGCGACGGGGAGACCGGCGCTTGCGTCGCGCAATAGCTCGAGAGACTATACCTCTCGGCGAATCTGATGGAACGCGACCGTGCAAAGTTTTGCACTAGTTGAACGGGCATCTCGACCAAGCCGGTGAAGAAGTTAGCGAGAGACCCAGCGAACATCTCAGCTCCGGGAAGGCCTGGAACGCCCGGATCAAGGTTCGTATCGTAGGATTTAATTCGAAGCCTGTCGAAGATGAGTCTACAGAAAAACCATGGAAGTGCAAGAGAGCGTACGTACAACTTGATGTTCTTTGGGTCTAGCTGCTTCGAGTGGACGAGGACTGCAGCAGCGAATGCACTGAGAAAAATGCTTGTGTGCTGGATTCGCCATACAGCCGGACGATCAGGGCACAAAGCGCATCTCAACCTATTCAGGCTCAAGTGCTTATGAAAGCTGTCCATTGCCGCTGCGGCACCTTGCTCGGCTTGAATCTTACAGCTCAAGACCTTGGCTTGTTCTTTGATCTCGGGTTCCATGCAGTGCCGAATTGCGCCCGCAAGCTTATCGGCTGTCAATAGTTTAAAGGGGATTGGTGCAGGCCCCGCACCATTGGAGGCAACAAGCATTCCCCAGAAAGGCTGATCACCGAAGAATGGAACGATGACAGTGGGCCGGCCCAGGGCTAACCCGGTTGCTGTCGTTCCTGCACCACCATGATGGACAACGCATGAGACTCGGGAGAACAGCCAGTCGTGCGGACAATTGCCTAGGAAGTACACATTCGGGTCATCAGCCTCATCAGCACCGATATTACCCCAACCTTTGGAGACTACTGCCCGCTGACCGGACATTCGAACGGCCTCGAGAATAGTCTGCGTGAGTGCTTCCGGGTCGTCGACGACAATTGATCCAAACCCGATGTAGATCGGTGGTGTTCCAGCTTCAAGAAATTCGACTAGATCTTGAGGCGGCTCATACTTGTCATCATGCGGCACAAAGGAGAACCCAACCACATCGATATGGTAGAGCCAATCGTCAGGCTTCGGCAAGAGGGAAGGAGACCTAAACACCCCGGTTAACTCGAGCTTCCAACGAATAGATATCCTCCAATTGTACGTACCAAAGATATGTGAAAGGTATTCTCAGCCGAGAAAGAAGGCTGGGCGCACGCATAGAATCCAGCCGCTCCAGTCCTAACTCATGCCGGCGGAATTCGTTGATCAAGTCACCCACGCCCTGCCATATCACCGTTTCCGCTATCATGTATGACATCAGCTTGCCTACTGACGATTTAGTATTTGTCGAGCGAACTTTCGCCAGTGGATGTGAAAAGGCCTGCGTGGGCGACCATGGCATCCTGTGCTCTATGTAAGCATTTATCGACAAAACAACCACCACCCTAGAACAACCCACGTAAACATCAAATGAAGAGGAATCCCCATCTTCTCCGCACAGTGAATGTGTGCGAAGCTCGGGGGGTTGGCGATGATAGCATCTGCGACGAATGGCGGCGCACCGGTACACTCAGCCGGATTGAAGGGGTGAATGCCTTCGCCGGGCTCAAAACACGACCGCCAGCAGCCACCAAGGATCTCTCGCACATCCTTCCGCCGTCGGCTAATATCCCCCTGCGTGATCGCTTCCACCTTGGGCACCAGGTTGGGGTTCTTGACCATGAACGACATAAGCTGCGCCGGGTCCCCGCCAATGTTGAAGAACTCCAAGTCATGAGCGCGCACAAAATCTCGGAATACTAGGTGCGTGGCTAATCGGACGCGATGACCGTGTCTCTGTAATTCCTGTCCAAGCGCAATGAAAGGTTGCACATCCCCGCGAGACCCCACGACGTGTATGACCACATTCAACCGGAGCGGAAACCGCATCATGCTGTCTTCCGGCATCCAGGGACGATGATGCTCAGCCTGGCGCCGGAGGACATCGAGGAAGCCCGCAAGCCGGGGACAATTCTCTTGTAGGTCGACGAGCAGGCGTCCATCATCTAAGAACCATTCATGAAATTAGCGACCGTACCCATGATTGATGTTCGAAATCGAGAGTGATACCTGTAACCGCACTCTCTGCTAGAAGGCCCGGAATGAGGGCCTTGAGCGCCTTCGCCTCGCATAATTGAGGATTGATCGTCTCCGTCATGACTGAAAGTTGCTGATCTGGGAGCCTGGGAGCCTGGGATGGGATGGGTTGAGATCTCATGTCCGGACAAACAAGGTCACCATGCTTGTCCAACAGTCCTTGCTTGACTTTATCCTAGCATTCTTCAGACAGCAGATGTGCATGACAAATTGCTTATCAGGATTCCTGGCTCCGTGGCGTTAGTCGTGTTCGATCTCGATCTGGGCCGATCTGGGAGTCTCGTGCAGTGGCCGAACCACGGTTCGTGCACTGTTTCCGACATGTTGATATATAATCATGTCCTAAGATCCTTGGTTGTCAACTTGTCAGCATGCGGCCCCCCTACACAACACCCACGCACGACGTCATTCATCTTCTGTTCAAGCTGATGGGTACTGGATGAGTAGAGATTCAGAAAGAGGCCTGGGTCAAGCTGTGAGCTCCGGGGAGACATGCCCAGCCGCAAGCGGTAAGAACAAAACAGGCGCCCGCGGGCAGCAAATCCATTGGATAATGAGTTCCGCGCTATTCAACAGTGCAATAAATCCCATTCATTTCAGACCGAGTCAGGTGGCGGTTTCTATACATTTTCCCCTGCGGGAGAGGCAGCTGTTCATTGTAGGCATACTACCTACTAATCCATTCCATCTAAAAGCCTCTATTCAGCTCTGACCCTAGTCACTGGCCCCCGATATTGATGCTTCGCATATAGCATATAATAGCCCACAGCCAAGAGCACCACCCCCGAGAAAATCACAATACTCCAATTCATGTCCGCAGCATCGGGGTGGTTGGTGAGAGGGAAGAAACTAAATGTTAGAATCAGAACCAGCACAAGGATTGAGACTGTGTCGATGAACGGCGTGGCGCGTCCAAGACTCCACCGTGCCGGAGGGAGATAATCGCCTCTCCATCGCCGGAGACGCACACATGAAATCGAAATTAGGTAGGAGGAAAGCAAGGCAGCCGTGCCTAGTGACATAATGGCATTGAAGGCGACCGCGGAACCAATGTTGATGAGGGAGAGGAGGGTCACAATAACCATGCTGACGCATAAGGCATTGAGAGGTACTTTGAGGGTCGGGTGAATCTGATTTTCATGCATTAATCTTTGGACTTTTGCGTTGTCACACTGTTCCGGGATCAAACAGATATTGATTCGGATAGGGCAACGGATGCTGTACCTTTGAGAAGAATCCAGCAAACGGCAGGCCTTGGTCACGCGCGAATGCGTAAATTTGTCGCGAGGTCGTAGCAATGTTGCTGATGGCAGCACAGAACTGCATGATCATGATAACGACCGTCATCCCAGTGGCTGCGCGGGTCGAGCCAGTGGCGTTCCAGAAGACCTGGATAAAGGCGAATCCGGTCTGACTGGCCATGACCTCTTCAATGTTGCCGAGACAGAAGGCAAAGGTGATGATCATGATGAAGCCAGTGGTCCCGTTCAGAATCAAGGTGCTAACCATGCTTACGGGGAGGACGCGGGAGGCATCTCGGATTTCTTCGGCTGGTGAGGTTTTAGTATTTGACAAGGAAACTAGATGCAGTTCCAGATCCTAGTAAGGGACGGGGGCCACGGCTAAGGAACTTACACATGTGCACAGCAGAGTCGGGGCCTAGATGACACGATTGAATCAGTATGAAGAAATAGGTAGCCAAGTAAGACTTCGACATACCGATAAGGGCGTAAATTGGCCCTGTCAGCCCTACTAAGCACGCAAGCCCCATATTACCCCACGATCCATTGTCCTCAAACGAGCCAAAGACCTCCGAAGCAGCGGCTGTGGGCGACAACACCCACAGCGGAATCAAGATGCCGAAAAAGCCAAAGCAATGCACGATCAGAATAATACCCTCGATGAAAGACAGCTTCTGGGCAAAAAGTGTGTTGAACAACAGTGCCCCTAGAGCTGCAGCAATCACGATCAGCGTTACATGCCACGGTTGATAAACATAACTGTCAGGGTAGTTGATCGCGAGTAAGCCGACCAACATGTTGGCGACAGTGTAGCAGCAGCCTGCGATTCCTGTATGCCAGCCCAAGACACACACCCAACCGGTGAGATAGCTGAGAAAGCGTTGTTTACTGGGGGGTGCGAACTCCGAAACCCAATGATACTGTCCGCCAGATGTCGGGGCCCTGAAGTGGTCAGCAACTATACGCATCCACCTGTATTGAATCACTCACATGGAGGCCATTTCAGCCATCGATAAAATCACGAAGCTGAAGCCAATCACTGCCCCGAGATAGGTATAAATCATTCCTGCCTTCCCTCCATCTGTGAGGCCGTACGAAGCACCGCTGTCCGGCCCAGTTAGTCAAAGGTGCAGTACATGCTACTCGGCAAACGTACAACAAGACGGCTTCCCAGGTACACATCAGAACTGCACTGAACCCGACAACGGAAAGAAGTCGAAAGTTTCGCTGATCAAGTTAGATCTCATTCACAGGCTGCATTGACCAAGGTGGTATGCTCACGTTCAATTCCTGTTCTCTGCCTACACGCCACATATCCTTTCGATCTTGTACCGTGCCATCTTTTCTCGTAGTCGTGGAACTCTCATATTCGCCAGGGGATGAGTACGTAGAAAAGTCCGGTGCCTTCTCCGTGGTAGTCGACATTATAGCTGAATGCGCGGGTGAGAGTACTTAAGCCGAGGGTAGACTGCAGAGAAGAGCGCACAATTCCCGGAGGAGGGGATCCCCCCTACTTAACGTGACCATCATAGCACGGAGTATCCATGGGCCGGCAGGTCTGGACATTCCATTGACGGGTAAGATTAATATACTGAAGTGGTCCATCAGCAGCTAAACTAAGTGTTGGGAACAATTGATTGTGTGACCTCCGCGGGCCAATTTCCCAAAGTGCTTATCCCGCAGTATCCCTGCAAATGCAACGGCACTTATGCACACTAAAATCCCCGTCGTTATGTAGATTGACTGTGCCACGAATTTCGCTGCAGGAGGGCACTGCTCAGCACGTTTCTGTAGATGGCATAATTAATTACTTATATCCATCCCTGTTAGTCCTGTTTTAGATCAGACAATGGGGAGACGCACCCCGGTCTGCGCGAATTTTTCCTCGGTTATGTTCGACCGACTCCAGTGGACAAGGATCAAAGAGTTTTGGCAATATTGTCGAATAGGGGTGGTGTCAATCTCCGATTTTATCAAACATGAGCCAGTTGCAAATTGACAGAAAGGTCTCTCGCTGCTCCCAAGCACAATCACATTGCCGCTGCGACAGCAGAAGTATGGATCAGTCGATATGCCACAAGCAGCCTATGTGATCTCCGACACAGACCGTCGTGGTCTGGTGGTCGTTGTCGCCACTCTCTTCATGTCTTGGATGGTCCTGGTCAGCCTCTTTCGCATCTACATGCGCTTGGCTATCATAGGGCCGTGGGGACTGGACGATCTGATGGCTATATTTGGTGCTGTGAGTACTGAGCCATGCGCCAGATATCTGGGTAACGCGACAGATCTGAAATATACTGAGATCTGAGTATGTGGATAGATGATGGGGATCGCTAATGTCGGGGTAACGATGAAAGGTGTCAACGATGGATTGGGAAGCACAGAGAACCACCAAAGGGCGCCTCAAATCGACCTCGCTGAACAGGTATACTCCACTTGATGGAATAACAGACCGAGCATTGTGCGCCGGCTTGACTGACTCGTCTAGGATTTATATGCTACAAATCTTCTGTTCCTGGCTGGCCATTGTGCAGCCAAACTGTCGGTTCTCTTTCTCTTGCAACGTCTGGGAAGAGAAAGATCATATCTGAGGGCATGCGTGGGAGTGATGGCGGGCATTGTCCTATGGGCGGTGGTATCGATCTTGATCGTCTCTTTGAAATGTCCATTTCGTCACCCGTGGCTCATCGACCAATGTGCGAACATTGTAAGTCCTTGC
This sequence comes from Aspergillus fijiensis CBS 313.89, assembly GCF_003184825.1. Lineage (NCBI taxonomy): Eukaryota > Fungi > Ascomycota > Eurotiomycetes > Eurotiales > Aspergillaceae > Aspergillus > Aspergillus fijiensis. The sequence goes on along the minus strand of NW_024468990.1, from coordinate 339,967 downwards.
TCGGTTTGTGAATGGCTTCCAAGTTGACGACAATCCTAGCTCGCTCGCTGGCAAGCGATTACCGTTCTAGATGTCATAACCGAACTTTCGTTGCTTATCCTCAGTTTGTATCTTGTCTGGCCGATCCGCTTGACACGAATGCGGAAGGCTGGTGTTATTGGCGCGTTTGGGACGAGAATCGGGTAGGGCGTCTACTCTTTCAAAAGTCCCCTGCCTTGATGAAAGTCAGCTTCTGATCTCTGGATGCCTAGAATTGTCATCCTTTCTATCGTGCGGCAAACCACGCTAAACACCATTGCACATACCAACGACCTCCTTCTCGACATCTCCGACGCAGTCATCCTGACTCAGGTCCTCTTGCATTGCAGTATCATGGCAGCGACATTGCCCTGTCTCAAACCGTTCGTTGTGGCCTTTAATACTGGTTGGGGTCAAGGCACAGTTGGACAAGATGGTAGTAGCTATTACCATCAGCCCAGCACGGCATCAGCGACCGTGGAAAGGTCTCATGCTACTTCGGGGAAAGGAGGGTCGGAAGCCTCGCGGCAAAAGAATTGGGACAGGACGGCTGTGGGAGACTCGAGTCATCGAGACTCTCAAGAGTGGATCATTCAGGAGACCCGAGAATGGTCGTTGCGGTATGAGACGATCGAGATGAAGCCAGTGGATTCGAAAAGATAGACGAAGAAGGGTGCTCGGGGGTGTGTATTGTCTGGTACGACGGGCCACTACGGAGAATCTCGTAATGAATGCCTAATGTGGTATGTCGACCAGCTATCTTACTAGCGGTAACATTCGTAAGATATACTCTTTGCAGCCAAAGTACAGTGCCTGGCTTCGTCTCACAGCCGAAAGAATCAGCAGCTGGCTGAGTTGTCATTATTAGACCATGATCTCAATAAGATATATGGGCTGTGACGAGGGCTGTGACGAGGGCTTTTCTGAAATGCTTTTCAACGCTCGTGGCTTGCGCCGAAACCTTCACCCCAAGTACCCTACGATATGCCCCTCTCTCGAAGATCTATAGCAGGTAAGAGGTGCGATAAGCGACCACCCTCGAATCAGATTTCTAACATATTCCACTTCTCAAGGAAGCTTGCAGCTTCTTCTCAGCAGGAGAGTCACGCCATTCCAATACCAAAGACCGATAGACAAGCGACCTCACTCGTCTCTGACGGCCAGTGGAAGTCCCCGAAAAGAAGTCGCCCTTGCGACGCACGATCAAGACCAAAGCTCCATTCAATATGCCCTGTCAGTACTCCCACAAACCTTCATTTCCTCTCCGCCAGCCCCGTCTGACTGAGATGCGTCCAGCACCACCCTGGACCAGGTAGCCAACTGGGCTCTTCAGGGCTCCTTGTGGCCCATGACCTTCGGCCTGGCGTGCTGTGCCGTGGAAATGATGCATGCGGCCGGTCCTCGCTACGATATAGAACGCCTGGGGATGCTATTTAGGGCCTCCCCTCGACAGGCGGATCTTCTGATCGTGGCCGGCACGCTAACGAACAAGATGGCGCCAGCGTTCCGACAGGTATACGATCAAATGCCCGAACCACGATTTGTGATCAGTATGGGAAGCTGCGCGAATGGGGGTGGGTATTATCACTATAGTTACTCCGTGGTCCGAGGTTGCGATCGGATTGTTCCGGTGGATGTATATGTACCAGGATGTGAGCGCTATCCTCCGCGGGCTAGAGGTTCCATGAAGGACTTGCCGATGACTGATGACTCTATAGGTCCGCCAACGGCCGAAGCGTTGCTGTATGGGATTTCCTTGGTACAAAAGAAAATTCGGCATAGAAAATTGACTCGGATGTGGTATAGGCGCTGAGTCGCGTTAGTTCCTTGTTTTGAAGATGTGTAGTTGGTTTTAGAATGACAGATTGTTCCAAAAGTAAAGAAAAACTTAGTCATCACAGGACCAGGTTTGACTTCTTGCGGGGGAGCATGAATTCTTTTCGTCACCAATTCTCCTCTTGCAAATCACCACCATACCAATCCAAACCTCATTAATAAGTAGGCTTCGTAAAGCATAGTGTCCTCATGGGTGGCCAGAAGAGGGAACAGAAGAAAAAGTCGCACCACGGTTGTCTGCGATGCAAACAGCGAAGTGTCAAGGCAGGTTAAAAGCGGACCAGCCCTGGTGTCTGAAGATAAGGTAGCCTCTGCTTACTGTTCCATGATCATGCCGTATAGTGCGACGAAAAGCGGCCTGATTGCTCCAATTGCATTAAGCGACAAGAGATCTGCCACTATGCTGCCTCAGGGCCCTGGCTCTGGACACAGCAATCCATTCATGTAGCCCATGCAAACCGTAAAGCATCGGCATCAACCCGGGGCCCGGCGCTCCATCGACAAACCCCAAACCCTATGACCAGACCGGCAAACTTGAAGGGCACTCACCAAGACCCTCTCCTGATGACACCAATACCCCCATCGTTCCCACCTATCAAGAGCTCACCTCATCACCACCCCCTCTTTCTCAACTGGACCACCTCTACCTGCCACTCCATCGCCCGCACGCCGATCGACGGCCGGATCTGGCAAACCGTGATCCCACAACAAGCCCTCAGATGCCCGCAGCTCTTCCACGGCCTCCTCGCCGTCTCCTCCCTCCACCTCGCCCTGCAGCAGTCCACCTTAGCACCTAGCCAAGACCACCAGAAAAGCAGCCTGATAGTAGCGGCAGAACACCACCAAAGCGCCGCGATCACCCTCCTCACCCAAGCCCTCTCCATCAGCACCGACACCGACACCAACAAAACCACCACCTTCGCCCTCTCCTGCCTACTAGTAGGCTTCGCGTTTGCTTTCCCCCTAGCAGTCACACAAGACCATCACCAAAACGCCCTCGATGACCTCCTCAACATCTTCACCCACATCCACAAAATGATGGCCTTCTCCACGCCGACCATCCCGCACCTCCGCACAAGCGAGATGGGGGATCTTCTCCACCTCGATCATGACGACAACACCAACACCCTCAAGAACCATCTGCCCCCAAACTTATCCCCCTCCTCCCGCCAAGCAATCACAATCCTCCTCCAGCACCTCAACCACTCCCTGACCCGCTCCTCCACCTCCTCCTCTGGAGATTACTCCTCTGGAGAACGCCTAATCTACCTCACAACCATCACCCACCTCGCCCACCTCCTCGCAAAGCACGACGACAACGACCCCACCACCCCTAAAGATCTCGTCTCCGCCAGCTTCCTCTGGATCTGCTCCTTACCCACCGGGTTCCTCGATCTCCTGCGGCACCGCAGACCGCTGGCACTAGTCATTCTCGCGCATTACTGCGTAGTGCTGCATGTGCTGCGGCACCGGTGGTGGATTGCTGGGTGGGGCCGACAGGTGTTGCAGACGGTGTGTGACTTCCTCAAGGCCGAGGGGGAGGAGGAAGAGTGGAGGGTGGCGTTGAGGTGGGTTTGGGGAGAGATTGAGGGGGAATGAGTTGTACTACATTATAAGCAAAGCTTATTCACAGCTAGAGAGTTGGGTAGTAGTGTTGTTCTTCAGTGAGCCATAAGAAGAAGCACCATATAATCTTATACACATGCATACTGCTAATAGCGACAATAACCCCCCAACCAAAAATACCAGCGGTCCATCACTAGGAAGAATCCACCCCCTCAGCCCGCAAAACCACCACCCCATCCACCGCCCGCAGCTCCTCAACTGCTTTCCCAGAGAGTCTGAACCACCATTCAAAACAAATAAGCAATCTCAGCCAAAACCGACAATTCCCTCCTTTTCCCCCACCCTTCCATAAACTTAACGATTTCCAGGGTGAAACTTACGTCAAAAAGTGAGTCGGGGGGATATTCCGCGTACTCGCCCAGATGTCGGAGCCGGTGTCTGCTTGGATGATCCTGTAGTCGGTTGGTTTCGATCGATGTGACACAGCGATAAGGGGTTTCCAGCACAGGCTGGTACTTATACCATACCTCTTCACCTGATCGCGGGTCTCCTCCGTGCCGAATCCCATGTCGTCGGCGTAGCGGAATTGGACGGACTGGTTTGGGATTTTAGTATGCTGTGCAAGAATCCTCAGCGACGAGAGGTGAGGGTCGGTTACTTACCATGCTTTGGGTGGACATCGCGAATGCGGATTCTGTGGGGCTGTTGGTGGGGTTTGAATAATGTGCTATGTAGATAGTCTTCTTGCGAGGTGCGGTTGAGGTTTCCAATTGCTGGTGGTGGTGGTGGTTGTTCCGAGGCTAAAAGTGACAAATACGATGATCAGCGTGATAATTACCGCTTGTGGAACCCACGCTACGTATCATCCATGATGGGTATTCTCACTATGTACATAATCGGCGTGTACTCTGTCTCGCACTCGATCGAAAGAGATCTAGTATATCACTCTGATATCGGCGATCTGCCCGTCAAATAAGGTAGCCAACAAGTTCTCCAGCAATACTATGAGATATCCTCTCCATGCTCGATGCAGCCCCGATCTGATATCCAATTCCTACTCGCGCACAGACAATTCATATCCCCCACGGCTGAATGCCTAGAATGCGTATACACGTCAAACAACATAAAGTACATATATATGTGCAGAGCTATCTCATAGCTAGATTGTCATCTCATCATATCATCCATCTATACATAATGACATCCATCCTTCCCTCAAACATGCAATTTCGGTTCGCCAAATCCAACTCAAACGCACTAGCCCAATTGTATAGCACCAAGCTAAGCGCCGATCTGTCTCCTTCTCATGCCAACCTGCAGCCCAAGAGGCTTACGCAGGAAGCCCTCGCGGCTCTCCATGGGTCCATCCTGCTGCATCTCGAACTCGAACAAGCGGAACACGGTACCGCAAATGGTGAGAAGCTCCATTTCAGCAACGTTGCGACCAACGCAGGCACGGGGACCGGTGCTGAAGGGAATGAACGCGGCCTTCTGGCGGGCGGTGAGACGGGCAGGGTCCCAACGCTCGGGGACAAAGTCGTCGGCGTCAGGGCCCCAGATCTCCTTGGAGTGGTGGATAGTGTAGCTCGGCACAGAGACAATGTCGCCCGGGTAGAAGGTGTGGCCGGAGATAGTGACGGGAGGGTTGCCAGCGGGAATTTCACGGGGAAGACCCATCGCCGAGGTGCTGTGGATACGCATGGTCTCCCAGATGACCCATTGCAAGCTGTGCGGTAGTTAGAACCTGTAAATGACAACGATAAGAGGGAGGAAACGTACTAAGGAATCTCCTTGACCATAGCGTGAGTGGGCACCTCGATGTCCTTGGGAATAGCCTCATCGAGAACCTTGTGGAGCTTCTCAATCACACCAGGGGTGCGCATGCACCAGTATAGGATAGCACAGGAGGTGTTGGAGGTAGTATCGGAACCGGCAATCAACTGGGTCAGGGCCTCGGCAGTCAACTCTTCGCGACCAAGCTTGTTACCATTCCCGTCCTTTCCTTCCATAAGACGAGCAAGGAGATCCACGCGAGTGTTGTTGGCCATCACCTCGGGACGCAGACGCTCGTTGACTCGAGCGACAGCAATACCAGCCAGGTTCTCAATGGCTTCCATACCATCCCTGAAAAAGCGGTCGGGAATGTACTTGGCAAACGGCTTCAGCGCGGGGTAACAGCCGAGGGTGGCGGAGACTTCACCACGGCGGTTGAGCACCTCAACAGCCTGGACATAGGAAGGAGGAGAATCCGGAGTCTTGCGGATCTCAGCGATATCCTGCTCCTTCTCAAGCATACCAAAGGGAGCACCGAAAGCAAGATCTCCGATAATATCGAAAGCCAGATAGTTGAACCAGTTGAGAGCATCGAGACTGGCATAGCCGGTGCGGGGGTCGCGCCGGGTGTTGGCCATGTTCGTCCACTTCTTAACGAAAAGCTCAATGTTGCCGTGGATGTACTGCTCGAACTGGCCGATAGACTTCATACTGAAGGTGTGCGAGACGGTCTTGCGCTTGCGGGTGTGCTCCGCACGGTCGCGTGTGTTGAACAGACCGCGACGGATGGAAACAAAGGCATCGTAAAAGTCCCTGTATCACTTGCGTGAGTCGGATCCCCTAAAAATATATAAAAGACAACGTACGCCTTCAAGAAACCATTTCCGTGACCGTAAACAGCCTGGATCGCGTTGTCATCGGCGATGGAGACATGGCGGGGCGCGATGCGGACGAGTTTGCCATAGCGTTTGTGGGCATCATCGACAACGAGAAAACGGGATCCGCGACGGGTTTGGAGGAGGAGCCAGAAGTTGGAGAAGGCAGCGAAGCCAGGAGACGGAATATCACGTAGACGCCAGACTTGTAAGTAGGGGAGGAGATAGTAGATGGCCACCAAGCCCAAGAAAAGGTAAGGGGTGGCCTGCAGCGAGAGCAGGTCGGCAATCATGGCGGCCGACCGGTCTGATTGGATATTCGACGAAAATCCGGGGTAATAGAGTAATAGAGTAGTGAACTGAGGGGGAGTGGGCTGACAGTTAGTCTAATTGCTACTAACAGGGAAGAATTGTGGAATTGTGAGGGAGGAATGACAGCCGATCTCAACTGCCGAAGGAACGGAATGGGAATCCCTTGCCGGAATTCCCAGCATTTATTTTGGGCACACGCTCACTTACCTCGCGAAGACTCCCGGTATTGTCCCTAATCGAGAGAATCGAAAGACAAAATCTTATAGAATAAGCATCAAAGAATCAAAAGATGAAAAGGAAGGTTGACAGATGATTGATAGAGGGTTGACCGAAGGGTCTGGGATTTAAAAGGGAAAGGAGGGACAACTTTCCCCGAGGCTATCAAAACCAGCCGGGAGATAAATCGGGAGTGACAGCCCGGACTCGACTACTGCGGCTGGCACTGGCTGCCTCTCCCCAGCCGATCTCCAACCCCGACTCTACATCTCCTCCCCGCTTAACTCTCGGGTATCACGGTTATTCCTTTGTGGGGGAACAGGATCAGCCCCGTTGATTGTCGATCCAGGGATAGATTGAAGTCTATTTCATGCCTCTGGGATGCACAAACCAGTCAGAATGGAGATGAACGTCAGTCTCCCAAGAGGGTTCTGCCAATGAGATCGTGCTCGTTGCATATTGCTTCATTGGGACTTCGTGTCCTATGTCCATGAGTTTGGAAACCTCCTACTACTAAGGTATGTATGTACAAGTCCGGAGTCCAATGAAATTATGTACAGTAATGCCACCCTGCGTCACCACCGCTCGCCTTTGACCTGGTACAGACCACTCTTCCGTTTCTCCGCCTCCCATCGCTCAGCCCACGCCTTCATACGCTCACGACTCTTCTGACTGCCCACATTCACGGTCGGGATAACCCGTCCGATCCGAAGGGCGCAGCAGAACATGGTCAGTTCCCGGAACGAGCTGTGCTCGCTATACGGCACCCCAAAACAGGCACTTTCCCGCGTGCTGCCCCGTTGGGGCACGAGGTCGCGTGCCGAAAACGGTGTCTGCCAATGTGCCGAATGAAGCACCGTCGACACAGGAGGGTTATCCAGCATACGTCCCGCGGGCGGTCGGTACGTCCAGCCGGTCGGTCGAAAGCCCACCACTTTCGTGAAGTGCGGCTTCAACGTGTCCAAATAGTCAGCCAGCGTCTCCGCTCGAATCTCAAACAAGGTCTGCATATGCACCTGTGCCTCGCGTGGGTTATCCGTCAACAGCGCTGACAGCTCTGGGTCCTCCAGGCAGGCGCAGATCCGCTGTTTGGCCGGGGTGGCGAAAATTTTGCTCTTCAGAGCGCGTGCGATTCCCAGACAGATACGTTCTTTCCCAATGCTATAGGTCCCGATCACCACCAGCAATCGGCCACTTGAGCTCGATGTCGAAGACTGCGACCCCGAAGAGCCTGTCACTTTGGAAACGAACTTGCTCATCAACCCTCCCCCGATCCCAGGCGAGCGACCTGATGAGCCGAAAGCAAGCCCGCTACTTTTCTGCTGTCCCTCGTTCAGCTCCACGCAAAGATCGGCACAAGCCTGTATGACATCTTCCTGGCTTGGAAAGGCGTATTTGGGGCTCAAATACGTGGTGTCTAGGTAGCAAGCATCTATGTGTTGCTGACGACGCTGACCTGTGGTGGGATCGACAACCTCCGGGCGCAAGAGTGCATGCTGCACATGGAGCGGCGAGGCGCGAAAATCTCCGCAATGAAGCACCCGATGCGTTCGTTTCGATGGGCCAGATCCCATGGTCTTTTCAAAAAGAAAAATGGCACTTCCTGGACAATGGTTCGCTTCGATGATTGTCACATGTGCTCCGCCCGTGCCAGGGATCTCCGTCCTTTTCTCAAACTCGAGTGGCACCAACCATTTACGATTGACTTTCAACTGCTGGCACACGAGATTGGCTGTCGCACGACTGCAGTAAATTGGACCGTGTCGCCATGAACCCGTAAGGCCAATGTAGTGGTCACTATGAAAGTGACTCAGAAAGTAAGCATTGCAGCCCTCGACAGCACCGTAGCGAAACGCGTCCACGCATATTGAGAACCCGGGCATGATTTTGTAGAACGGACAGGTCCGTTGATATGCCTGCTTGCCTCTGGATGCCACTTCATTGGCTGCTGCTGCTGCCCAGGCGCTATCCTCCGCATTTCCAGCCATGAGCTTAGAGAAGGCTGACCTGGCCCCAGCCTCGCCGGAAGCGTAAGGATCACGCTGTGCGGGGCGAGCAATCGCTGCCCGGTCCGAACGAGTCAGTGCTTTCGATGGCGGTTCGGGTTCAAGCTTGATTTCAGGATCTGGTTCGATCTCAGGCTCAGACTTGACCGTAGGATCGGATTTTGGCTGTATTGTACTAGGCTTGCCATCTAAGCAGTCATTGACGTGCACCGAGACATCCTGAACAAAACAACTGTTACCATGATGCCCATGCAATTCGTAACCAGAACAACTTACAGCTTCATTCAGACCAGTCAAACTAGTCTGACAGATCGGACAAATAGGCACTTCACAGCCAAACGTATTTCCGTCGTCATCCAGGCCATTACTATAATCCTCCAATCCAATCAAAACCTCCTTCACTTGATTATCATGTTCGTCATCATCATCATAATCATCATCAAAGGCATCTAAGAAATTCTCTTCCCCTCGGAACTCGTCTTCCATATCGTCAAAATTCGTATATTCATCAGGTTCGGTGTAGCTCGTGGTTTCTCTTACCAAGGATGGTGGTGTCTCAACAGCGGGCGTCGGTCGTGTTTTAGCTGTGGGATCTGCTTCCTCGGTGTCGGCGGGCGATTCTGTCGCATTGGCAGTGGGCTTGTCTATTAATGCGACCGATGGCCCATCCGCGTAATCACGGAACTTCTCCAGGTCCTCTTCCTCCTCGCTATCGGATTCGTCGATGAAGGGACCACTAAGTTGACGGGATTTCTTCGCGGGCGCCGCTACCGGGGTAGCGTTGGCATCGGACGACTTCGCTCGTGCTGCTGCTGCTGCGTCATCGCCGGCGGCGGACGGGGAATCAAGCTTGCGTTTCTTGACGCCAGAGGATCCGTTCTCGTTGTAGCGGTCTTCTTCGGTCGCTGCTGTCGCTGGCGCCGGCGTTTCCGGCTCGCCTTCCCAGATATCATCGGGAGTCCTCGACCGTGCTGTCCGTTGCGGCTCGGGGGTTGCGTAGGTTGCGGATCGGTTCCGGTTTTTGTCCTCGAGAAATAGATCGCCTGCGCCGTTGCTGGCTGTGGAGCTCCCTTGTCTGCGCAGCGTCGGTGTGCTGCTGTGGCCATTGCTGGTCGGCCGGGCGGTCTTGGTGGCAAATTGAGTGATCCGGGGTTGGGTGGAGGTGGCTTTGGGCGGTCCGTCGGCTTTTTGGAAGAAGTTCAGCAGACTGCCGTTGCGCTTCGCGGGGGTCTGGGATTTGGCGCCGAAGGGGACCTTGGCTGGCGTTGAGCCTTTTTTGGTGGCGGATCCTGCCATGCTGCTGTCGGTCCCTCGAAGATGCGAGAGGGTCTATCGGGACGAGAGGGAGGTGTGGTACGGTTATTGGGTCAAGGATAGGTCAATTGGCATGTTCGTATATCCGAAGTATGGAAGAGAGTATAGATTTGGATATATAAGAAAATCTGTTGCATTATCTAGCAAACAGGAACGACTGTAGGTTGAAGCTCAAGGACGGAAAGCGGAAGGTGAAGGCGCGGCGCGGCTGGATCTCGTCCTCGACGATTTTCACGACACGAAGTCACGTGCATTCAACCCATTAAATGATGGCTTCAACTGTCTCAATGATGTCAATCATGGTTGGACAAAGAATCAATAGATATAACTGAATTCATGTTCAGATTAGACTATATGTGTGCATGTTGAGTTCTCATTACATATCCTTCAAATCAGAAGAGCTCAATTAGTACAAGATACTCTAATCTACAATATTCCTCCCTTTGGTCATGCCTGAATGTCAGTAATGCGGGGTCACCCTCCTGCTGTGCATAAGACCTTTATGTAAGCAGTGCGACTTTAGTCCTGCATAATTTATGTCTTCGTTCCTAGTGGAGAATGATCGCCGAGTATGCTAGGGTTAGAGGTTGAAGGGATTCGATCGAATATAAATGTTGACTTGCGACATAAGCGAGATAGTCATGTCTGATGCTGGAGCTAGACCTGGAATAGGTATCTGTCGATTAAGCAGGATGAGACCAGACCGCCGACTGAATCATCAAGCACTTTCCGCGTGTTGAAGAGCCAAGAGCATAGGTCCTCCAAGTATAGTGCTGATGTTGGGCATGTGGCCGCTGTGTGGCTAGCCTGTGCCCTGCCCGCATCGATGCCTGCAAGCTCACCCCAAACATGGTTGAAGGAAGAGATATTCGAAGATAAAGTCAACCCGACGTTCATCTCCCATGACCAGCATCACCCCGTCCGCATTCCCTTCTTTGTCAAGGTATCATCATCGCCGTTGCCTCCCAGCCTTGGGCTATCCTTACCCGATCCTCGTCACCACCATACACACCGCAATATCAGCTCCATCACCAGGCCAGCATGCATAAAGCACAAAGCCCTCCATCTCCCACGAAACAGTGCAGCATGACATCATGATAGAATTATAAAAAGAGAAACGTAAAAAAAAAGTGTAGACCGTGCCATAACATGATGCGCCCTTTAGAAAAGGGACCAAAGCATAAAGCCCGGAGGATATGTCCTCTCGAGGTCCGATATCAATCCAGATCCTCCCAATTCCGCTTCAAATCCTCCCACTGTCGCTCAAGTCATCTCTCTCATCTGTCCCGCTTATTTGGCCTTCCCAGCCTGGTTCGCAGCTTCTATATCAGCGGACAAAAGAGAATTAGCGCACTATTCAATGAATCTCGGATCGATATGTCCGCCTCTCCGGCATTCCCGGCTCGGGGCATGATCGTGTCCCCTTTTCTCGAAGCTCCCGCAAAACAATTTGGGTGGGGGGGGACTCACCCCTCCTCGTCGCATCCTCCAACAGTCCAATATCCACCTCCGACCGCGGCAACATCACATAGCGCACCACACTACCCCGAATGAACATGTTCTTGACCGACGACAGGTGCGGATATTTGTCCAGGTCGAGGACATCGACATTGTCGAGCTTGATGTTCAGGTATTGGTCGACGGATTTGAGGGTGCCGCGGATGCGGATGTCGTTTTTCAGCTCGATAGTGACGGTCTGATTGGTGAGGGTTTTGAAGAAACTGTTTTGGGGTTCGGCTTTAGTAACTCATTGACGTGATGGAGAGAGTGAGGGGGTAGCGATAGGTGGGTAGCGGCGCGCAGGAGCCATTTACCTGAAGAAGAGCATGATTGCGGTCGACTAGCTTGTCTGTCTTGCGTGTGGGGGAGGGGATGTTCGGCGCAATTTATCGGGGGTCAATTCAGCATGTGAGGAAGCAATCTGGGTCGCTACCAACAGGAGACAGAGATGGAATAAATACAGAAGCTCTTCCGGGAGCTTTGAGACAAGAGAGCAAAAGAAAGAATCGAGTTATGAACGAATTGTATAAGTCCTGTGCGGGTAAGTTGATTGATACTGTCGGGTGTTTCTGCGTTTATCAGAGCCGACACGTGAGGCAGCTATCGCTTCGATGACTCATTTCTTAGTAAGCCTTACTGTTTCACCCACGCCTCAATACATCCTACTTGCTATACAATCACTTGAATATAGGATACTTGTCGAACAAGCCATACATATACGAAGACTGGGTTGCTTGCTCAATTTCTTTGGTCTATTAGAAGGTGTGTGGTTGAGATGGAATTTCGGAAATTGTTCAAGCCCAACCGCGGCCTCTCAACATATAAAATGTGGCGACACTCAATCTTTCTTCCACAGCATGCTCCTGCATAACAACTATGACACGTGACCAAACAGGCAACCAGTATCAGATGCACAGCATACCAGCTGCAGCTAACTCAAGAACATACACAAAGGGAATTTCCCAATATCATCACTCTTCGCTCGACAGCGTCATGGCCGGAAGAAACCCGGCGGGAACCTGTTCAACCAGACCATACCCAGAGATCATTCGACCGTCTCCATCAAAACCATTGACTTGAATATAACCCTCGTATGTAGGCGAGAGCCCCGTTGCATCACAAAGCTCCTGGTCCGGTCGCACGCTTGAGATCGACAGCGTAGTTCCATCCCAGAGGGTAACCACCCAGTCCAGAGGGTAAGTGGCCTTCGAAGCCGGCGAGGTCCAGGTTCTTCGAGATGGGACAAACGCAGTGACAGGCAGGACCTGGTGAATGCCCGGGCGGTGGCAGGCCGTTGCAAACTGCGTACGGCGATGGTCGGTGGTGTCCCACACCCAGATCGACAGTTTGTCGGCTCTGCCAGTGGGCGCGTTGTTGTTGTGGGAGTTGTCGTCAAGGTGCACTTCAAACCACGTCCAATTGGCCTTGTTGGCCACCTTCGCCAGTGTATTCGGCCACATTAACTGCCGGTCGTACCAGGTTAGGGACCGCGTAGGATCAATGGTCAGTCGGGAGCCGTTGACGACGAAGCTGCCCAGCGTGAGACCGGCAGGCATGGACCATTCGTGGGTCAACTCGGAGCCCCATTGGAAGAGACCGGTGCCGCCGTTGAGTATCACGGGCGTAGAGAGATGGAATCGTATGTCGAACTCCACGCCCTCGACGGCACTCCAGGTGCGTAGTTCCTGGAGTGGATCGTCGTAATTTGTCGTGTGGAAGCCATACTGCTCAAAGGTGATGTTGAGAATGCCACCGCTACTCAGACCTGGATCTGTAAGGGGGCCAGTTGCGAAACGCTCGAATTGGCGATAGAAGCTCGGTTCGGTGATATCAAGGATGGAGCCCCGGTACAAGCCAGCGTTCATCAGCAAACATTGGGAGACGATCAAGTAATCATGGTTGTTAGATGCATGAATGTAGGAGGATGACCACCATGAGTTTGTGGTATTAGGAACAAAGCTGTTGGACGTTGAAAGGTTCTGGATCATAGGCAGGGGTAGATTCTGTCGACGGTCCTGGAGTCAGTTAAAGAGCACTTAGTGCTTCGTGCCTGCCAGCATACCAGAGTTTCCTCCAATAAACCGCCTGTTTCGGCCCTAAACCCCAGGACTCCTGGAATGATTATTGCGAGCACTGTGGACTTCATTGCTATGGGGATCGGGAAAGCGTGCAATGCTCATGTCGAAATCTTGTCCAAACTTGCAATAGAGCTCGAGAAAGCCATGACAGGTATATATGAAACAACCAATCTTCTTATGGGGAAGTTACGCAGCAAGGCCACCGACATGCAGTGATACTCGACGGGACTTTTATTCTCCATCGCCAACCGGGGAAAACCCGGGAATGGCGATAGAAGATCGCAGGCAACATGTTGTGTACTCCCATCGGCGAGTATATACACCAACCACTAGCAAAGCCTCTGCAGTTCCCATGCTGACTCTTGTTCCTCAAGGAAGCACAGCACAGCTCGCCGAATGACACTGTATCATATTGCCAGGGACCTTGCTGGTAGGGCAGAAGAGCGTGCGCCCGAGATCTCTATAAACGTCAATAGCGGTCCTTATTGCAGCATTTTCTTCTCTCCACTCACCTCGATCTCAGTCACACAGCTTATCCTAGCGCATAGGCAACACATGGAGTAACGTGCCTGGAGACAACCCAGGACGGCAGGATGCGCAAATTTGGCCAATGAGTGAAACGACTCCAGGCTTGTCGAAGGTGTTTCCTGTGATCAATTGCAGGCTTCTGCCCTCTCCCCCCTCCTTGCACCCCTCCTCTCCACTACGATGTTTCCCTGAAGATAAAAAGTCCATCATGGGGCCAAGGACACCAGCACTGAGCCTGACACCAATAATTGCAAATGTGAGTAAACATGGACCACTTTACTTGCACTGGGAGTGCAGCTCTATCTTCACACTGTAAGTTCGCAGGAATGAGGTTTGCAAGACATAGATCATGACATCATCACAGCCCGGATGGTCTAGTGGTATGATTCGCGCTTCGGGTTCAGTACTTGAATATGCGCGAGGTCCCGCGTTCGAATCGCGGTTCGGGCCCATATATCCTTTTTGCTTCTTGGCAAATCAAACATTACTATTGGTTTTGCTGGATCTACTACCTTTTTTTTCCAGCCGTGCTTATCAAAATCGAGCGCCTGCTTTGCAACTGGTGGTGTTAGCAGCGCCTTAGTCGGTGTTTCATCCACTATGTTTTTGCCTCATGATCATTATTCTGGCCGGGCGCCTGTAAGGAAAAAAAAAAGGGTGCGTTTTCCACTTTCTTCGTGTAGAAAAAGGAGATTCGGCAACAAAAGAAAACAAAGGTAATGGGCCCGAACCGCGATTCGAACGCGGGACCTCGCGCATATTCAAGTACTGAACCCGAAGCGCGAATCATACCACTAGACCATCCGGGCTATTGATGTGGATTACATCAGGCAGCACGTTGTAAGACCCCTGCAATCATGTTGCGCCACGCTGCACCCCACCCACCCTTTTCATTTCTCTCGCATTGACATCTTTTTCCATGCAACGCAGCCTGAGCTGCTCATGCCTCTAGCTCCCAATACATGGTACAAAGAGATATGTCACACTAGTTGCAATCGTCGTTAGCATCTTGTTTTCATCATCTCCCACTCCTGAAAATGACCGGCCAGCGCGCATCTCGATTGAGCACGCGCAGGGCTCCCGGGAGAGCATATATCCTTGGGGGGCACAGTAGCTCAAGCAGAGAAGTCGTGATTATTATGCCTAGTACCCTAGCACGCCTACTTGTAGACTCTGCAATACACACCTGATGCAGCCACTGTAGACAACTTTCGTTTCAAGTATACGAGAATTGGAAGCCTCCGAAGAGGAGATTTTATTGTTAAGGCGACCATCATCACTTCCTGTCAGTGTGGCTATAGGCTAATTGTCTAACATCGCTTCGGAATTAGGACAGATAGGGTACCCGTCCCAAACATTCTCTTCACATCCAACCATCAACACGTCATACATAAGAAAGCACGCCTGAAGCTCACCATCGTCATGGAGAGGCTCCAGGGGCACGATAATTACATTAACTTTCGCCGACCAGGGCAGATAGGGGGTATCAAGAAGGACGGATGAACCTCCTGGGTCTACATCCAAAATAAAAGGAAAGAATCACATGCAAGGGCTCCTCACCCCCCTGCCCTTCGGTTGACCACCACGACGTCTCTGGCGCCGTGGTTTCATCGCCCATCCGGATAAACAGGTCCAGCCTGCTCCGTTCTTGCGGCCCTCATCGAACACAGCGCCTACTCCTGCGAGTAAATTCTCCCGCTCGATTCCGATCTCTTGCTGCAGCTTGACACACCACTGTTCCCAAAACCATCCGCCTAGTAGCCCCGTGATACTGGCAATGTCAGCAGTACTACCGACAGGACCTTGTATCGCTTCGTAATCTCCAGCAAGACTCTTGACTCTCGGATCCGGCGTCTCTCTGGGTGGCTCAGTCTTGGTGGGCTCGATCCCCATTGGTAGGAAGGCCCAGGCTCGCTTGATGTCGGTGAAGTGCTGCTGTACGCGTCCGAGCCAGCTTTTGGTCGGCATCGGATCATATCCTTGGGCCTGAAGATTGGCAACGAACTTCTCCGAGATGGCAGATCCCTGAGGGCCAGCGTGTAAGATCTCAGCATTTAGAACGAAGTACTCCAGATAGCCACCGGGCTTGAGACAGCGAAGGCACTCTTTCAGGCACAGATCGTATTCGTCAAGGAGCTCTCCGCTCGGGCATTTTTTCTTCAGCAGAGCTGGCAACGAACGAGCTGAGATCACATCGAACTTGTTGTCGGGAAAGGGGAGCTTCCACAGTTGTGAAACAGAAACATGTCGGTGGTTGGGAGGTCCTTTGATGCCGCGATTGACCTCCTGGGAACCAGTGTAGACCGTTGTGACTTTGGCATTAGGATAGTCATAGGCAAATTGCCACGCCCATTCACACGACGCATGCCCTCCAAGATCCAGAACCCGAACACTGCATTGATTCGCATTTGTTGACCTTTTTGGCGAACGGCTGGAGCCACGAAGCTTTCTTGATGCAGGACTGACAAGCATGCGACCGCCATTGAGAAACCTCAGTGCATCCATAGCCCACATAGCCTGACGGATCTGCGACAGCACCAACTGCTCTTTCTCCACTATGGAGAATTGAGCTTTTTGTACCCGAGCCGAGTCGAGTGTCGAATTGCGAGGTGCCATCGAAAAGGGTCCTTTGTATGCAGGACGTTGAGTAGGAATTAACTCGTACTTTCCCGTCAAACAGTCAACGTGTAAGCCGGGCATACCGACACGAACAGACTGGACAGCATCAAAGCGAGCGTGTTGATGTACATGAATATCCTTGATGCTTGATTGATCGCGTAGAGCTTGGAACCCTCTCCAATAAATCGAATCTTTACTTGCCAAAGCGGAAGGTTGCGAACTGGGGGCAGCGGGAAGAACTCCAGTGAATTTGACCGATCTCTTGCGGGCAAGAGAGCTTGGAGCTTGTTGACTAGGCTTCTGACGAGCCTCAATCTCGCTGCCACTTTCCTTGTCGATGGAATTGGCGGGGTTTGTCTCGTTCAAGGCTGCTAGGTAAGAAGCTTGAGCTGCCAGCCAAACACTGGTCCTATCCAAGCCTGACATCGCTTTCTTCTTGAGTTCAGCTTCATAGTCTTCATCTCGCTCGGCTTGATCTGTCAACGGAGCGGGCATCTGATCGTGATTCATCTCCTCAGCGACCGTGCTCACGGGACTCCTCAGCGTGCCAAGAGGCTCAATGGCATGCTCCGCGGGGATTCTAATAGCAGTTGGTGGACCGCTTGGATCATATACTGCTGTTAGCTCCTCGTCCGTCGCTCTTTCCGGATAATCAATGACCTGCTCAACAATCTCTCCCTCAGTGCGGGTAAAAGGTAGCTTGTAGAACCTTTCAGCAGTGGCAGAGTTGGGTGGTTTGTTTCCGTTCGGGATCGCCCAGGTATGGCGGGCACGTGGGGCTAACGAAGCAAAGAAGCCACCTGGAGACGGAATGCTCAACCTGCTGAAGCTATAACCGGAAAGCTCAGAAGCAGGAGTTACACCATCAGCACTACGAGGGCGTTGAGGTGGAGTCTCAACTTGCCACATCTCGTCGTTGCTATCGGATGATTCGGCCCAAGGATCTGGCACTCTATTGAGTGACAGGTGCCGTAAAGTTTCCAAGGCATCTTCGGGAAGATGTACTCCTGTGTCCGACGGCGTATCTCCCCGCACCAAATCCGGTTCCATGTCCATATCGAAGGCAGGCGGCGTCACTTGACCGGGGATGCGAGGAAACCGGCCCAAGACCTGAGCTAAATCTTCGCTAGCAGCATCGAAGGCGATCTCAATGCTCTGCACATCTGGATCTGCATCGAGTGCGGGGAGGTCAACGTCTTCCACATCTTCCAAGTCTGGTCGAACATGAACTCCTGGCAGGACCCAGTCCTGATCAGGGATTGACTGTAAATCTGGAGTAGCGGGAGCGCTTAAATTCGACACCTGATCCGAGGATATACTTCCATCCAGGGAGGGTGGAGCATGCACGGCAGGAACAGAACGACCAAGCATTGACAGAGCTGCCGGAGAAACTGGTATCTTGGAAGGTGGCGTCGGAGGAATGGGGGAGCTTTTGCAAGCACCTTGCAATGATGGCCACACTGGCGAAGGTGGAATGGCCAAACTCGGATAGCGCTTACGAGAAATTGGCGATAGCATGGAATTTCGCGTCGTTGGAGTTGTCAAACTTGTCGGCCGAGTGCTGGCAAATGAAGTACACTCGTCACTCGTTACCGACTCCTCGTCTGTGGCATCGTAGAGGTCTTCAAAGGGTTTCATCTGCTGTTGCCACTCCGTGTCCGAGCAGGATGACACAGAACCGGCAGATATCGGTGAGAAGAATCGATTCGGCCTCAGAAACCCTGACGATAGACCGCTAGTCTTCAACTTCAGTCGGGGAATTGTTGCAGGTTTCTGAGAAGCGGATGCGACCTGCTCCTTCTGTACCGAGTATTGTGTTTCGCGATAGTCCTCAGGTATAGTATCGAGTCGAGTCCCCCGGACCTGCCGTAGGGGTGGACAACCTGAGGCGGTAGAGTACTGCATGTCGGCCATAATGCTCAAGTAGTGAGATATGCTCCCAGGTTCTAAGGTTTCAATTACAGTAGGTGGTGCGAAGACAAGATCGAGGCTAATACCAAACCATCAACTCCACAAGAGCCTTCTATGGGTATCTCAGCGGCGTTCAACACCGATCAACAGGTCGACGAGTACGTGATTAATGACAGGAGCGCTTGACGGCCCAGCTTCCAGAGCTTAAGGCACGAGCAAACGATGCAAAAAGAAATGAAAAAAACGAAGCTATAGCCAAAGAGACAAGAAAAGGTTAGGTGAAGATCATCATCTTCGATCGGTAGCGCAGGACACTGATAAATAGACCACCGAAAGGAGGGGAAGGCGAGAGATCGAACGCGGTGCTCTTCACACCTGCCACCCAAGATGCAGGAACTACTGCATCATTGTGCACAAAGCACCCGAAATCCCTGCAGGTAGGCAGCCTGAAGATACTATCATTGGTGCTGGTCGAGTCGGCGCTTCGGCAAGGACGAATCTCAGTGGGCGACCATCTGTGATGGGCGACAACAGAATGGTCTGGGAGCTTCATTGTGCCAATCAGATGGTACAAGGTTCTTGATGCCTGTACAAGATGACTGTCGGCGAACAGGAGCTCTGGAGTGGTGAGGGGAGCTTCGCATGATTGGCGGGTTGTAAGCGCCCGGGGAGACTATCTTTAGAAAGGAAGCTCCGGACTAGGGATGCGGTGGTCAGATGGTGCCCAGTGATAGTCGGAGTTCGCTTCAAGCGATCAGTGTCTTCAGCAGACCCGCATTTAATGAACTCGTGATGACATCCAAGAACTGAGGTAAGCGAAGGATATTATGATTCTGCCGAGCGTCAACTCAAAACTTGGAAAGGGAAGACTGTATTCCGTACTGAGTCCTCTAGGTAGGCTGGGCTTGACGCCCTTCTGAGGAGCCCTGTCGTCCGACCTATCAGACATCGCGACGCATAATGAAAAGCACGACATGCCCACCCAGGCGAGAAGAACAAGGACGATCCTGGCTCGGACAGTTGAGCAGGAAGCGCTGGGGAGTCACCCGACCGACATTGTTGAAGGGAAGATGCAGATGACGAAGTGACATTGGGAGAAGGAAAAGAGGAACGTATGGAGCAAGTAATCGGGCCCCGTCCGACACCTTTCCTAATTTGGAGCGTGACATTTGAATCCACCAATTCAGGCAGTAAGGCAGTAAGGCGATCAGGCAGTCAGGCTTCGACCTGGCTGCAAGCTTGCGTACCCAGTAGTCTGCCACGTGTAATCCCCTGCCCTAGCCCTTATCGGCGTGATATCATTCCCAATCGGGCTCCCCGGACTGACGTCGACCGAAGCAGGGAAGATGATATCAACGACCACCAACAATTTTTGCCCGGATGGAGCTGATTGAGACCCCTACGGAAGTCATCCTCGAGTAATGGCCAGTTTATCCACACGGGTTTTCCCCTTTCTTGCCGGAGTCTGTCAGAAAGTTCCAGCATTGATCCAATTGATCGCTAGTAGTCTGTCATAATTCCGCTTTATCTCTTATAGAAATGACAGAGAAATAAGTACATCTAAAGCTAGCCCCTCTTCTTCCCCCCCCACACCTCCCCTCATACTATTTCCTCTCCTCCTTGTATACCGTACGATTCTTAAACCTCTTTCTTACCCACCTATCTCTTTCCCCCCCCCTCTCTACTACCACCCCCTCATTCAATTGACCGATCCCAACCAACAACAACCACCATGTGCCCCCCCGCGATCATTGCCCCCTCCATTCTGAGCGCCGACTTCGGCACTCTGGGCAGCGAATGCTCAACCAAGATCGCCCAGGGCGCCGACTGGTTGCACGTCGACATCATGGACGGCCACTTCGTCCCCAACATCACCTTCGGAGCCCCTGTTGTTTCTGCGATCCGATCCCATGTCGCCCGTCCCACGGAAGCTCACGGCAAGGGAACATTTGACTGCCACATGATGATTGCGGAGGTGAGTTAAGTTTGTTGAACCAAACCTATCCCCAAAACACCTTGCCAAAGGAACAAAACAATCAACCCACCCCCCCTTAAGCCACTCTCCTACCTCCCCCTATACCCCTCGAACGCAAATCAAGATCATCCCATCACTGACATCTACCCCCGAAAACACAGCCCCACAAATGGGTCAAAGAGTTCCAAAAGGCCGGCTGCGACCTCTACTGCTTCCACTACGAAGCCGCCGTCTCCTCGGTCGCGGCCACCGAACCCGCCGACAAGACCACCACCCGCCACACCTCCCCCAAGGAGCTGATCCGCTACATCCACGAGCAAGGCATGCAGGCCGGCATCGCCATCAAGCCCGATACCCCCGTGGATGTGCTCTGGGAGATTCTGGAGACGGAGGATGCGAAGGAGAAGCCGGATGTGCGTTTGGTCCCTACCTTGCCATGCACTTTTGAAAATCTCCCTCCACCATAAACCCTCATCCCCTTCAAACTTTTCATCCATTCTCCCTCCCTCCAACAACCGCACCCCCGCAACCCAAAATCGCTCACCCAAGACTAACACCCAAGAACAAAAACAGATGGTCCTCGTAATGACCGTCCACCCGGGCTTCGGCGGCCAGAAGTTCATGGCCTCGGAGCTGCCCAAGGTCAAGGCCCTGCGGGAGCGCTACCCGGACCTCAACATCGAGGTCGACGGCGGGTTGGGCGTGGGCACGATCGACCAGGCGGCCGAGGCGGGCGCCAATGTCATCGTCGCGGGGTCGGCGGTCTTCGGCGCCCAGGATCCCGCCGACGTCATCGAGAAGCTGCGCCAGGCGGTGAACAAGTATAGGAAAGAAGACGAGTAAATATTACCTTCAAATCCCCCCCCCTCCCTCGGTGTTGAAATAGAAGTCGTTTGGCATTATCTTTCTCTCTTGTGTGTGGATATACCATTAGCATAATGTTTCTTCTCTTGTTTGAATTGGGTTTCGAGTTTCTAATTGTTTATTTTCTTTTTTCTGGGTTCTTACTTAGTTCTGTTGCTGGAACCCGTCGCAGTATGCTTTGACCCGGAGATGTGGAAGTAAAGAGTTATGAGATTATAATAGGCGAAATTCCTAGAGCTACGTGTGAAGGCCTGGAGGCATGCAATTGATGACCATCTGCAATTTCCGTCGATGATAACGATGAGACAATGTCAAACATACAATCTCGGAACAAGAAAGGGGAAACAATAATAAGAGAATAAAGTCTGGTATCTGTACATGGTATGTAAAAGTTTCAAGCGATCATGCAGAAGGTGACACATGCACAAAGGCGGGAGCTAAAATGCTATCGTCCTGCGACAGAAACCCACAAATAAACATTCGCTTGGTCTAGTGGCTATCCTTGGTGGCTTCCGCCGTCGCCGATGCCGCCTCTTTCTGCTCGCCAACCTCGGGCTCTTCCTCGATGGTCTCCTCTTGGTTGGCTCCGGCCGCAACATCCTCACGGAGAGAGTTCAGCAGCTCCTGGTGGCCACCGGAGATGGACTTGCGCAGATCATGGGCGACCTTGGCCTGCTCCTCGGGAGAGGTGGCCGAGACAATCGACCCCCGATGGTGCTCGACTACAGCGGCATCCGCGCGAATGTTGGCAGATGACTCTGCAGCCAACTCGGGAACTACCAACGGCGGTCGCTTGGGTCTGGTCTCCTCGGTGGCGGGTATCTCGATAGCCTCGGCTCCAGTTGCAGTGTCTTCCTTCCCAGCAGGAGTGTCCACGCTCGTCGTCGCAGTAGGCTCGGTCGGCTTCTGCTCGGCGGCAGCAGCAGCTGAAACGTTGCTGCTGTTAAACTTAGTATTGTTCTTCGCGTCGCCGTTCGTGGGGTGACCCTTGGCCTTGGCAGCAGCTTCCTCACTGGCCAGGCGCATGGCAGCCGTAGCAGACTCGTCCTTCGGAGTCTCCTTTGCAGGGGGGCTCTGGATCTTGATGGTGCTTTGTTTCACGGCGGGAGTTTCGGTGGTAGGTGTAGAGACGGTGGGAGTGGTGGATTCGGATTGCGCGACCGTGCCAGAGGCGAAGATGCTATCCATGGGTTGGACATTGTTGATTTGCATTCTGAGCTCGCCATATTCGTTCCAGTCTTCGACCTCTTCTAGATCCTATAGTATGAGACGATTAGTCTTCAGTCGGTTGTGTTTAGTAGATGGGTGGGAAAGGGGGCAAAGAGGGGGAGGCGCGTAATGCCCGCCACCCCCCGCGGTGGCCAGAAGCTATGCGGGGTACATACCCCAATAACGCTGCCAAATTTCACTAGGCCCGGCAGCTTCTTGCCCTTGGCGCGACGACCCCAGAGCTTGCGGGCTACATCGTTGGTTGCGACATCAATGGCC
This sequence comes from Aspergillus fijiensis CBS 313.89, assembly GCF_003184825.1. Taxonomy (NCBI): domain Eukaryota; kingdom Fungi; phylum Ascomycota; class Eurotiomycetes; order Eurotiales; family Aspergillaceae; genus Aspergillus; species Aspergillus fijiensis. The sequence goes on along the minus strand of NW_024468990.1, from coordinate 317,088 downwards.
AGGAATGGTAGCTTGTTGGCTTTGAGAATCCGCTCCAGGGTTGCCGTTGCGGTGACGATGTGCGATGACCCCGCAGTAAGGGAGGTGAAGAGGTATAGATTGTTGTCTGAGTCTTCGAACATGGTGGAGAGGAAAGCGAAAGTCGGGAAGGTCTGTTTTTAGGTACGCGTGTCGATAGAAGCGAGCTGAGCTGAGAGTATGGTGGTGGTGATGGTGGATGATGCTGAAGGGAAAGTTGCGCAGGAGAAGAGAAAGATGATGATGATCGATGCTGTCAATGAAGTGGAGGGTCCAGCTTGCCCGGTTTCCGCTTCTGGGACTGAACTGTCTCCGCTTTCCCTTTTCTTCAAGGTTCTCTTTTCCCCCTTTTTACTCCAACAACTGGACTCAAACGCAAACGCTTTCCCACCTCCGATCAAATTATTTTCCTTCTTTCACCGCCGCGGTACCGTACAAACCGAAAACTGAACCAAACTTGAAGGCTATTCCAAGTTGCTATGACGTGGCTCACGAATTTGGCCCCTTTTAACAAGATCACGTGGTGCTTTGGACCTTTCACCCTTTTTGTTCGAAGGAGGCCCCTTTTCTCTTTTCAGGTTATTGAAATAGATCAAATTGATCAAAGAATTAATTCAAAACCGAAAAGGACAGATTAGACTATTTGTTGCGTGAACACCAACTAGTCGATCGATCGATCATATCAGTTCATCTATTTTGATGGAGAACAGCGCCAGGAAGAATTAGGAAATCGGAGTTAGGATAAAGAAGGCAAGGGATGCCCAGTCGACTATATATCGCAATTCGCATTCTCATTTAACCCACCTCCTCGAACTCAAGGCAAGCTTGGCCGATTGTGGGGGATCTGTCACCGTGTAGTGGCAAGTTGACGTCAGTCCGATGGCTTTCCGGACCGCCATCGGAACAAGAGCCATCAATTAACCACTTGCCGTAGGTTGTTTGGTTGTTGCGTCGCAGCGCTGAGAGCTCTCGCTCGAATTGATATACTTTTTGTAATCGTCATCTGGCTTCATTGCCAATCTACAAGGTTACTTGTCTTGTATATAAGTATATCGAGTGCGAGCAAGTGCTGCCCCATCGTGCAGAAAGATGTCCCATCACTCCAGAGACTTCGCCCTTGACGTCATTCAGACCCATCACTGACTCCTCTGGTCACTGATTGTCCGCTTTTTTGGTTACCCATGACTTCATATCCAATGACTGATCGTCGGTAGCTTCCAGCATGTGCATCGCATCATGCAAACCTAAGACTTCAGAGCAAATTACTGATTGTAAATACACCACTCGGTCTCGGGTAAAATTCAACATCCGTAGACTAGCCTCGACAGTTCAATAACATGGCGGCAGATGCGTTTCTGTTCATTCTGACGCTGACTCTGTGGAAGGCTGATGATTGTCGGTCATCCCTGTCCCTGTAGATGACAAGATGGGATTTGAATCCCAGAAAGTTGATGTTGCATCTGGAAAGTTAGCAGGGATTGCAGGTTCTGTGCTACCTCGAATGTGAATGATGGCGCTGTGCGAAGTGTCACATTCTACAACGTCCCACAGAATGGTTGGCGCCCGCGACGCTATCTGTACATGACTCGTCGCGCAGTGTTATGATTCAGTGGTTAGTCCAGATATCAATCGACGCCGGGATTGACCTTGCGAAGAACAAGATGACGATGTCACGCGATCTTCGGATGTGCTCAGTAGCTGACTTCAGGTATATATAGGAATTCCCTAACCGTGGCCGTCAATTGCAGTACAACCTGAAATGAGTTGATATGACTCTTCAGAATTCGGCACCGATCACATTTTTCGAGGCTTCGACATGGTCCTTGAATTTTGATGCATTCATGCGACTGCAGAATGGTGTTGTCGGTAGAAGTGCCATTTGAAGCTCGGTTAGAAGCCTCTCGCACCGTTGGTCCATAGTATGTCAAGATAAAAGACTCGCTCGATGGGACCAGGATGACTTGCTGTATTGCAGACCGTCACCCGAGAAAATTTGTTTGCAGTGTAAAGGACACCTGAACTCACGCCGTATCGACAGGATGTTATCGATGCACTGGCGAGTCGACCACAGCATACCACTGTCTATTAAGATCGTCTATCCACTCAAAGCTGGGGGCACAAAGTACCGACAATCGCCTTAGAATAGCTCAAGGAAAGCGGCAATCACAAGTGCTGTACCGTGCATTGGCTTCCTATCGATTGCCTCAGACAAGAATGCTGCCTATGTGGCCATCGCCACGACAAATCACGTAGCGGGGCCTACAGTTGCCGAAGCGGCGTTTCACATATGCTCAGACATAAACATAGCCACACCGAGGCCGAAGCGACAGAATCTCGCAGCTCACTGCTCATCGAGGCGCAAGGCTTAGCAGAGCCCACAAACAAGAGGCCAGCTCTAGTTCACTCCGTATGATCAGCCGCGTCATCGGCGTATCCAGTGATGTGAATCGATGGAGCAGGGAGCAGAGCCTCTGGGCGCCGTGACGGCTAGCGGTCATAGCACCCATTCAGACCGAGCCAGCGGGACGGAGACTGGGAGTAAGTGGCTGACTCAAGCGCCATTCTAGAACGGAGGTCTTGAAGTGACGCCCGGACAGGCTCGGTGGTGGTGGTGGCAGTCGTAGTAGTGGTGTCGGGTACAATGAGATCTTTTGGGAAAAGACATCACAAAGCACACATCACACATCACACCACAAAGTTGGTTACTTTGCCTACCTGGCTTGGTAATCGGCACGGAGTGAGCGACAAGGCAGTCGGTCAGTCAGTCGATGGACAGCATCAGTTCAGGCATCCGCGGGCTAGCCAGTTGGTAGCTGAAGTATTTGGGTACTGTACAGTACTTATTCCATCCCAGCAGTCTTCGACTTCGGTTTGTCTGACATACCGTGCTTTAGATCTGAGCTTGTGGTCCTGGCTGTACAGGGATTCATGTTAAGGCATCATAATCACAGTTTTCGCTTGGGCACGTGGGAAGTTGGGGGGGGGAGGGGGGTTGGGGGAGAGAGAGAGAGAGGACTGAAAGAGATGTTGTCATGGGAGAGAGTTGGCAGCCATAAGCCTGGAAGGTAAGTTACCTCCACTCAGCTATCACCTAGATCTTCCCGATCAGACGACCCCCTGTCAAAATCCATTGACTATGAGCAAGTAAATCAATTCAGTCCCTCCCTCCCACTTTCCCTCCGCTCTGGAATCTCCCATGTCTAAATTTAACCTGACCTCATCCTGGAATTGTAGCTTTTCCAAGCATGAAACCAGGAAATTGAAAACTTTTATCTTGCGTGCTACCAGAGTTGCATTTCTACTTCGTGATGGACAGTACGGAGTAGACTACTAATACTGGAGGATGTGCATCCTGCATAGAAGCACCGATACTCGTAGTGAAGACCTACAATAGTTGATCCAAGTGTAAGGTTAATCAATCAATGCCAGCCTATCATCCACCCCCTCTCCTTGTTCTTCTTCCCCCTTTCAGGGCAAAAATCGCCGATCGCACCCCAAAGCCGTCTGGCGGCCCCCGCCTGGCGGCGCCGATCGTCTTTGGTGCTTGTCGAATGGGAGTGCTTTCTTTCTTGCAGAGAACCGATGAGATAGCGTCATGTTATTTTTTCTCTACAGTACTATTTTTGCCGGGGCCATTGTTGTTCCTTCCTACTATTTACAGTATGGAGTGAGTGAGTGAGTACAGTACGCTGTTCCCACCTCTCTTCTTTTAATCGTGTGTAGTGTTAGAACTGGAACTGCAACCTGATTACAGGGATGAAGAAAAAACAACACCAAATCGTAGTAGTTCTTCCAATCTATCTAGGTTTATCGGGCAGAAGACTGTGCCCAGCCGGAAACAAATTTCATGGGTTTGGCCTCTGTTGCTCCTGAGAATAGTTTGCTCCTATGTAAATGAATACTCCTTTTCTGTCTCTGGCCTAGATACCTTAGTACTGAGTATGTGCTACGATTGAGAGGCTTTGATGGGCAATCAGATGAAATTGGAACAATGCTGTCCCATCAACACACCCCTCCCTCGTCCCCCCCCCACTATCACACTGTTCATTCATGTTCATGCCAATTCAAGAAGCAAAATGTGGAGTAAACGTATTAGCTGTCGCATACGAGTCTCCAACTTTGTTGGTCACCCCTCATTCCTCACCCCTCACCCCTCCTTGTTCTTCCACTTTGGTCATCGCCGAATAGGTGGGAAAAGGGGGACTGGACTTTGTCAACCGGTGTCAATTAGAGGAGGTTTAGTTGTCAATCTGAAAGCTCTTTAGAGCCCCATGCGCTCACACGCTGATTGGCTTGCTACTTGCACGAAAGGATGTCCTCAGGTACGATGATCAATAGCCGGTGTAAGTGCAAGAGAGAGAGAGAGGGGTGGGGAGGTGGAAGTGGGATGAATCATGAGTGGTTTTTGCCTACTAGGCCTTTCTCTTGTTGCCCGTTTTAAGTCAAACCACACGGTTCGTAAGAAGTGCCGTTGATCTGGATCCGTTCCGCTCCATAATGTACTACTAGTTCAAGTTAGCAACAAAGTAGTTGTCATTTTGCCCCTCCTTGGATCATGTTTAATTTCCATTCCCAGGGACGCAACAGTCAAACAAACAACCAGCGGTGGCATTCGTGGCGGGTTTCATGGGTTGGCGGCGGGCGCTGAAACAACGGTTTGGACGATGGGATTGCGGCTTGACCGCCCAAGTAGCCGATAATTATAGATTAGTAGGAATAGGGGACATCAAGTTCTCGGTGAGGAAAGAAAAAAACTTTGGGCGGGGTGCTGTTTGAGAATCAATTAGTTTGAGCAAACTTCACAAACTCAGTTTTTTTCTTCGCTTGAGCTCAACCTGTCTCGAGCTTGCCCGTTCTACGTGGTAGTGTAGAATTGGTACCAGCTGGAAGAAGGGGAGCTTCTGATGCTACTACTGCGAAAGTGAAACGCCAACACACACAAAGGAGGGAGAAATCCAGAGATGTCTCATTCTCAGCACCAAGTAACTACGCAGTGCAGTGTCCACCGCCCTCCACGACGACAATCGATAGTTCGTACAATAGCGGAGAACCTGCCTCTGGAGACCAGTCACGTGGACTCATGTGATCGTATAGGTAATTGTCTAGATTGGGGATTGGTGGCATAACTCCTGGCTCCTCTGGTGCCCCACTCTCAAGACTGATTCATCCGTCATCGATCCATAGTCTGGAGATCGGCCGGTTACGGCGCCCAGGGATGATCCGGGAGAAGAAAAAAAAAATTCCAGGAAGGCAGTTCATGAGAGACTTTCGTCGCTGGCCCGCTGTGGTCTCCCCGATAACCATAACGGGCTGTCTAGAATCCCGTGGATTTGATAGTCACAGATGACTGATCGTATCATTCTTAGGAAGGGCGGCCATGTGCAGATAACACCGAGGGAACCTTGGGTGATTTCCGCGTGGTACCGCGGGTTCGCTCCGGGAGAGAACCTCGAGTACCTGGATTGCTGCCCCTGGTGGCTAGCCAGCAACGTACTCCGTACTTTGTTGCAACTTCACAAGCACCACGGGCTTGCGTTGATGGAATTCTTGAAGGTGATGCGGATGATGCTCGACTCGAGCTGCCACTTAGGTTGATCTGATAGGCAGGCTCATCTAGAATGTACAGCGCTCCTGGAGGATAAGGCACAGCTTGCTTCAGGAAGAGGTATGTGCTCGACTTTTGTAAAAGATATTCGTCCCAAAGATGATAACATCAAGGGAACCTTTTCATCTCTACTGTGAGCGCACCTCTCCCAACGGACGCTAAAACTAGCAGGTAGGAACAAGACTGACTAATTGAGGTGCGTCTCCGGGCAGCGAGGCACAGTCCCTTGATAGAGCCCATGGATGCTTACTTCGTGGCAGTGAAAGCGAACAATCACTAAGTGAGGGAGTATCTAAAGAAACCAATGAGGTGAAGGGGTAGGAAATTGCCCGAACGGGTGTAGCCCGCATCGACGTGGCAGCCGTCCAGTCGTTCCGAACTGGCGCAGCTGGTCTATCCTGGCATCCTGATTCCTGAGCAGGTGAGGTACGGAGATGACTGAGTACTGGGTACGTCAACGCCTAAGGATGTCGATGTACCGCCGTAGGCGCCTCCGTGGGCAAAAAGAGCGGGCGACGTAGGGGCGTCCCACCCGCAATGGAGACCGGGTGATGGGTGTATTTGGTACTGCGCCCCGAGGTACTTGGCTCCATACCTATTGTTCGACGGAACACACAGTACCCCGTACGGAATACGGAATACCTTAGCACTACCGTCTACAGGTGTATGAGGTCCACGGTACTATACACTGTATCTTAGTTAGTACCTAGGTACCTACCTACTAAGTCAGTATCTACTCCCGTGCACAGCATCCATCCATCATAACCAAACTAGCACTAAGTTAACTAATCAACCATTCGGATGACTGATCCAGGTCTCTCCAGCGCATCTGTCGTCCTGCTGGTCCGGGTGGAGGCTGCTGCCATCCGGTTCGCCGCCTCACTTTCGGGCGCACACCGTGTTCGTCCATCCATCCATCCATCCAATCCGTCTTCTCTCTCATCACCAATGTATCCTGACCCAGTCTTGTAACCAGGCCAATTCGGGCTCTGTTGAACAGTCAGCGTGTCACCATCCTCTTTTCTCACTCTTTTTCCAATCCAGTCTCTTTTGGATAGTTCTTCTAGGGAGGAACATCCATGGCAAGAACATGGGCAGTTTTCCAACCACTTCAATTAGAACAATGGATTGCCTAAATAGCACTAGTGTTCTGATCACCATGATGCTATGGGGAAGGGAAGAGTTTCCATAGCATTACTTTTCTTTTTTTTCCCGGTCTATCTATTTGTTCCTCTCGTCCTTGATACTGTCGAGGATGATTTTTTCTCTTTTCTTTTTCTTTTTCTTCTTCTCCTCTACTATTCTTAATATTGTCTCGTTTCGCTTGTTGATGGTCTCTCCCTACGAATCTTTGCTTGTCTTGCTATGGGCGGGTAAAAGAATGTATGGGGAAGACAACCACAAAAGAATAAGCTCCTGAAGTGAACCGAGTATGTACTATGTAAATGAAATAGTCGACTTTCCAGAATAGTCGTAGTATAGAAATGAAATTTAAGAAAATTTGGATAAATTATTGCTCCCAAAAAAATAAAAAGAAGAAAAACAAAAACAGAAGGATAAGGGATTTTTGCCCACCCTCTTCCCCCCCCAAGAGGGTCTGGAACCCCCATTGCGCCCTCCAATCCGGCCCTCCATCTTTGATCCCCGCCCAGTTTCAACCCTCTTGATGGAGGAGGCACTCCCAAACTAAACCTGCAACTTACTGCTTCCCCTTCTGACGGATCTTTTGCGCGCGCGCGCGCTCCCTCTCTAGCTCTCTCTCTCTCTCCCGATACTTCTCTCTTTTTTCATTTCTCTCTCTCTCGTTTTCTTTCTTTGCAATCCTCTTCTCCCTCCTCCATCATCTCTTCTCCCAATCCCAATTCTCAACCTTAGTTTCACCCTAGACCCTCTCTCCCGACCCAGTCAACCAAGCCCAAGCTGTGGGGATGGTAGATGCTCTATTAAATTGATAACCTCCCCTCCCTCCCTGATCTCCTCGTTCTTTATCGTTATCGTTATTCTCCTCGTCGCATAAATCTGGGATCCCCATATACTTTCTCCCACTTCCTCCTACTACCTACTCTTCATATACTCCATCTTTCTTCTTCCCACTCCTCATATTCCTAACCTTTTTCCACTCACATTGCTACTCTCCTGCAATCTACTCCTACTTTCCGGGAGTGCTTTCTCCTCATATCCTCTCTTCATTTTCTTTATACTATCTACTCTCTGGGGCCGCATCCGCGAATTCGTCCCCGCCAGCGCTCTCCTCCCCACGCCCTCATCAGCGAAAGTCTTTCCTTACCTGTCTCAAAAATTCAGTCAGTCTCGTCTGATTTATCACCTTCCTGTTCAGTTCAACTCCTGTGGGATCAATTTGTTAACATCTTGTTTCTGCAGAGAACCCCTCCTATCCCTTCCAGTCACTTGATACTGATAGCAGCCCTCCTTTGCCCCACGTGATAAGAGGCGACACGCAAAGAGAGGATCTCCCCACCCACTATGGCTGGCACCATGGCCGACGACGAATTGTTCACACGGGCTATCTCTGGGTATCGGGACGCTTTTTTGGTTCGACACTCCCACCTTCCGGAATCCGAGCGGAATCAACTTTGGAGTCAGCGGTTAAGTCAGTTCATGACCACCACGGCCTCTTCGTCAGCTTCCCCCTTCGATGCCTCCTCCAGCTATCGCCCGGTTCCCGGCTCTGGTGTTTCCGAAGACGACAGCGCTGCTTTGGAGAAGTCTGGGAAAAGGACGCGACAGGATACCCCCCGGACTCTCCCTGGCTCTGGTCTCCCCCCACCGAAACGACGAGTCACCGTACGTGAATCATCTTGGTCTTCTACTCCCGCCTTCTATTCATGTCTTCGTCCTTTCCCATTCTGTTCTCCTCGCGTTACTCCATGACCTCACTGTCTCTCTCTTCCATCTCCCGACAACAGTCCCTGGATTGACAAATGGCAGACTCCGGAACCTCCAGTGACCGTCGACTTGACACGCGAGTTGTCTCATGCTTCCTCCCCGGCGGCCCCTGAGACAGCTCGGCGCTTGTCAAGAACCAATTCACGGAAGGATACCGCGGCTACTTTCTCGGGTCCTGGGTCCTCGCGACAAACGGCCATGGTCCGCTCACAGAGTCAGCAAACGCCAGTTTCACACCGCCCGTCGCTGGCCGCCACCAATGTGAAGGGACATCGACACTCTTATGGACCTCAGCGCGTGCAGCGTCGGCTTGACCATGTGAACGAATATACCCCCTCGGAGTACGCCAAGCAATACTTGGGTGACTTCCAAGGCCAAGGAAACGTTTCGGCTCTCTCCATGGCGCTTTCGGCGGATCCCGCGCTCTCTGGATTTGACCAACAAAGGTCGCAGTTAGTTCAGGCCCAGCCTGAGCTGATGGCCGAGTTCGCCACCTTGGCAAACCCCACGATGGTTGACCATCCGGCCGCGGTGGAGATGAGCAGAAGTACTACCACAGACTCGCTTTGCGGGGGGTTTGGCATGATGAGGTTTGATTCCTCCGGACCAAATCTTGATTCTACTTTCTCTTTCTCTGTGCCTTCAACCGAGTTCATGCCTTCCAGTTCGCCGATGAAAGTTCCCTTTCCCACCAGTTTCAACCCTCTGCACCAAAATCCCACTCATGATCTCGCGTTCTCCTACCCTGACTCCGCTGCCCCAGTCTCCTTCTCTTGCTCTGCACCTTCTTCTACCCCCTTCTACTCTCCCATTCCCACTTTCTCCGCATCTCCAGCGACGGAGATGAAGCCCTCATTATCTACTGAGAATGACAGTCCCTCATCCCTTTCCCAGCCCTCCAGAGCAGCGCGCAGAACCCAAGAACAGATTGTGCAGGGCGCTCGCCCTATTGCTCCCAAAGCGGAGCCTCAGAGTAGCTCACCACCCAAGGTGGGTGAGCAGCATAAGATGATCAGGATTTCATCTTCCGATGGGACGGCTAAAGAGGTGGCCGCCATTCCCAAAGCTTCGATCCAGCGGCCCACGCGCCCGAAAACGTATTGCAACATGTGCAATGATCAGCCGGACGGCTTCCACGGGGAGCACGAGCTGCGTCGGCATATCGAGCGGGTGCACGCCGTGGTTCGCAAGGTTTGGGTTTGTGTTGACATTTCTCCTGACAAGACCTTCCTGGCCAATTGCAAGGCCTGCCGCAATGGCAAAAGATATGGTGCTAATTATAACGCCGCGGCTCATCTCCGTCGAACCCACTTCAACCCCTGCCAACGCGGTCGGGGTGGCCGTGGCAAAGATAGCGAGAAGCGCGGCGGCAAGGGGGGTGGTAACCACCCACCCATGGACGTCTTGAAGCACTGGATGGTGCAGAAGACCGAATTTGTTGTGGGCAACGCTCCGAGTTTCAATAACCAGGAATCACTAGGGGATGATCTGACGGCTGCACCGCTGGTGGTTGGCGCTGAAGATGTACAATTCTCTAGTCTGCCTCTGGCAGCGGCTGACGAGATTTCTTCTCAAGTCTTAGAGACCGCCCTCATTGACGGGTATGACCCCATGGTTACGTTCCCTGCGATGGGCATGGAGATTCCCTTGGATCCGACGCCTTGCTATTTTGAATCTGCCACACTCCCCCCTGAGATTGACTCGTATGTGTGATCGTGCGATCTGCTAGGCGCTCTTTATCACCTCAGCATTAATCTTGCATTTTTGGGCATTTTCTCTCATCTTCTCTGTTTGATCTCTTGGCATCTCAGCCTGATGTGATACTAATTCTTTGGCTTTTGGATTTTCCTATCTTGCGGGATCTTCTTGTCTATGATTCTTTCTCCTAGCCCCATTTTTTTTTCTACTCTTCTCCCGCCACTTATTCTTCTTTTCTCTTTGGGTTCTCTTTGCTACCCTCTTCTTTTATCTTTCAGACACCAAGGGTCGATCTCGTCGCCCTCTAGGCCGCCCTGGGGGCGCGCCACGACATAATGTGTGATGAGCAGACAGTCAACCCGACACAGAATCCTGAATATATTGATTTACTGAATACAATGTCCCGAAGAAATATCCAGAAGCACCCTGCTTTACTCTCCTAGTCTTAGCGGTCTAGGGTAAGGCAGGGAGGCGACTGGCCGACCCACTATACCTGGTGCTTGGTACTTAATCTGGACTTACTACTAATTATGCACATTGGACCGATGTTCACGAGACTCCGAGTGCTGGTGATGGCGGTGACGCCCAGTGGCTGGATAGGTGGTGGGGAGGTGTGTCGGCGGCACAGCCGGAGAAGAGAAACGATGAGCATGGGACGCTGTCTGGCACTAGCCCCCTGACATTGCTATTTTTCCTCAACACCAAACAGGATTTCTGCGGAAGGTGGCACTAATGACTGAAGCAACCTTTCCGTTCACCTGCACTTTAGGCCTGACTATGACGCTCACTGAGCGGCGCGGAAGCGTGGGGTGATTGCGCAAAAGCGCGTGTCAATCCCGAACTGCCCGTTAGCGATTTCAAAGACAACTAGATACTTAAGCGCTGTTAATCGGTTTGAAACATGCTAGTCATATGACTCTCAATAAGCCGTGTACAACAACCGTATTTTCGTATCTCTTTCTTGCTTCCCAGCCCGCCTGTCCCTATCGCCCTTGCGAACACCTGGCGCTAATAAATTAGCGTTCTCTGCTGCTGCTAGTCTCGGTTCAGAAAAGCCCCAGGAAAAGGAAGTCACCCAGAAAAGCGGTAATGAAATCAACATGTCAATATGTCAATAGCCTGACTATTCATCGGCCGAAAATGATGATGATAGTCTACCATCCACCGCTTCAACGTCGTTTCCGGGTACTTGCCCTCTCATCCGGTGGTTCTGCGCAGTAAGCCTAGGAGCGCTTTGCTGAAGTCCAAGTGTCTAATGCCATCGAGACACCGGTTAAACAGCGATGCTTTCCCATCAGTCTATCAGAACTATGATGATATTATCCTTGATCGGAAGCAACAAGAGTTGCAGGCATATCGTACGCGCGTCGATCGACCTGCGCAACGGACGTACCACCGCTCAACGTTGTGAGGTAAATGCGGGTGTCGCTTGGTATAAGGCCTAATCGAACCAAGTCTTTCGTTATATCAGTCTTTGACCTGAGTCTACAGCTGGGCATCGACTTGGTTTGATGGTATAATAGGTCTGTGTTACGATGCATCCCGGGTCACCATGGAATGGAGGTTTTACCAGTGGCAAGTCGGGTATGCAAACGACTCTTATAGCTCTGATTGTACAGTATAGTGGATGCAAGAGTAGACTGATGCGTCGCTCTATCTCCACACATCCTCCCTGGTAATTTAGACTGCAAGTCGCTGGGAACTTGCCATCGAGGGCCCAACGAGAGACAGGCGATAATAGATATAGTTCGAGGACTACATCCGAACATAGAGGATGAGGTTCGCAAATCATGATACTACCTTATCCATCTACCTATCGACACCATCTCGCCCTCCCGCGGCCTCAATCCCCTTCATCCTCCGCCCCGCCTCCCGCGCCACGCTCCGAACACCCTTATCTTCCCCTTCCATCCCGGCCACCTCGCCAAATCTTTCCCTCCACAGCCCCCACCGCTCCCGACAGAAGCCATGCTTCCCCTTCCACAGGGGCCCGCCGCGACCTCTCGCCCCCGCCCCCGGCCCAGCCGCATACTCCTCGTCCCACCCGTAGATCTCCGCCCCGAGCACCTCCACCCACGCCGCCGCCGCCGGCACCCACGCCGCGAGGGGATCCTCCGGCGCCATCTGCTCCCACGGCGTCTCCAGCGCCCGCCGCAGCGTCACGAGCGCGAACCACGCGTGCGCCCGGAAGCCCGGCTCGCGGGTGGCGACCAGCCGCGAGACGAAGCGATTCACGTTCACGATCCTGGTGATCGCTGCGGCTTGCTCCCCCTCTGTCTCCTTGTTCTCTGGGACGGAGTCGTTCCACCGGTGGCGGATCTCCCAGCCCAGCATCGGTAGGTCTTGCCAGACGCGCATGTCGTGAACGGTTAGCGGGCCTTGGGCGTCTTCAGCTTGATCGGCTGCTCTGGGTGCGGGGGCGTCCGGGAGATGGGATAGAGCTGTGAGCAGGTCCACGAGTTTGGCCTGGTGCGCGGGGGTTTGGGTGGCGAGGTCCAGGATTTGGCGCCATAGGTGGGCGAGGTTGTCTTCGAGGGATTCTCCGGAGGCTGGGGGGGATAGGGTGGTTGCGGCGATGGTGGCGGCGGCTTCCGGGGAGGAAAGGTTGTTGTCGGCGAGGTAGGCTTGGAGGATTGGGTGGTAGGGGTCCTGGTCTTTGGTGGAGGTGCCGCTTGACTTGGCCTGGTGCATGGGCATGGTGTCTTTGTTCTATAGTGTATTCTTCTATGGTGTATGGGATGGGAAGACGAGACGGGAAACTTATCTCTGAGAATCTTTTACTTGATCAATCTAATTTATAGGCAGCCTGGGGAACAGAGTAATGACAAAAGCCAAGGCTGAGGTAGATCTGGCCAGATATTTAGATACGGGTTATCAGGATAGGGAGCTTCGGAGGGAAACAGGTAATAGATAAATTAGCTGCTTTAGTGACGCTCTTCTAATCTAAGTAAAGGTTGTAATCATGGATATAGAGGAGCGTTAGTCTATACAATTACAATGGTTTGGAGACGTCAGTCACGTGAACCAAACCGATGTTCCAATGCGCATACAGATTACGCTCACGTGCTGCCCTCGCACTGTTAGGTACATACCTAGGTAGTTATGTGCATAAATCCCTATCGAGAACATTCAGCTGCACGAATCGGGTAAGCAGGCGGGATAAACCGTAGGATGCAGACAATTCACGAATGGTCCATTGGACCAGCAGGCTGCCAAGTTACCTTAACTTAGCAGTATCAGTATCACACAGCGTCTGGAACCATCCATGATCTGGGGGGCAACGAGAGCCCGTGTCTGGGCACTGTCATTGGAATCGGGAAGAAAAAAGAGGGTCTCTGGGACCCAGTGACGATGAACGCTCGTGGCTGGTGCCTAAGCGGTCTGCGGGCTGCGGTCTGCAAAGGAAAAGGGTTTTCTTTTGGTTGCTTTCTTTGGTTCCCGTAGGGCTGCGTGCTGGGCGGAGGTTGTATTGCGGTGTGGCTGAGTTGCGGTCCACCAAAAGTCGAGTCTCTAATGGTATGATTCTGTCTGTACCTGATACCATTCAGTAATTTATTAAGGACTGGAAGTATGTGTAGGTATTAGATGACTACTAGGTACCATTTGACTGGGAATTACAAGCAAGATAAATAAGCGCCGAGGGTGAAACCACTGCGTTATTCATACCGAGTGAGTTGCGAATTGATGGCGGAATCCTGAAGATACTACCTACGTAACAGCCATCTTCAATGGAGACGTTCAATAAGTTAATCAATAATACGTGTGGGGGCGGGCTCACGATTCAAATTGGCTCGTGGTCGCCTGGTGCTTGCCGCCGCAGATGCATTGAGAGAGCGTTGAAACCATACGAATACGGCAAGACCACTGCAGCCAGCAGGTGGGGGAAGGGGGAATGATACCATACCATACAACTCCATACGTCGGTGGTATTGACTAAGAAAGAAAGTAAGCCTGGCGGCCTCAGCCTCGTTGCATGAGTGAGTGAGCTCAGCCATCAATCATCGCCAGTCTTCTTCTTCCTCCTCATCTTCCTCCTCTTTCTCTTCTCTCCGTCCCCTTTCATCCTGCACACTCAATCAATCCCTTTTTGGTTCTGATCTTCTCGCCCCCCTTTTCTTCTCTTCTGCTTAAGTTATTTGATCTGACATACCTCGAGTCTTTCACTCTTCTTCTTCTTCTTCTCTCTCTCTCTCTCTCTCTCTCGCTTTCTCTGTCTTACTTCCGTCCATCTTACTCTTGGCGTAATCTTAGGTATGTTCCACTTTCTGTTATTGGTTCTCTCAGCCACTTGGTTCCTCTTTTTCCCTTTAACCCCCCTTCTGGCTCTCTCTGGCCCTCTCAAACCCGCCCGGCCGGCTTCCACTCAATTCACTCACCACTCTTTCGCTCACTCATCTGAAGCCGTCTTCCCGAACTCTCCGTTCTTTCTTCCTTCTTCCAAGCTTTCTCTCCGCTGACCATCATTGCTTCGCATCTCTTGGTTCTCTAGATCCCGTTCTTGTCACCATGTCTCAACAAGGATACTACAACGGTCCTCCTCCGCCGCAGCAGGCGTAAGTCCTTTCCCCTTCCCTCGTCCATTGCGCCCGGTCTCTTGGCCTCCGTGCCTCCTGTCGCGCCCCCGGCCTTTCCTCTTATCCAGACAACAATGGCGGATCCAACCCGACAGACTTGTCGAGCACCATGAGGGTCATGTCCAACTGGTCATGCAATTTTTCTGTTTTGCGCTCTCCCGACCAGTTTATCTTGGGGACTGATCCCGACCACCTCATCGTGCGCGACAACTGTTAACTCATCGCCTCCCCACAGTTACGGCCAATATCCCCCGCAAGGTTACCAGCAGGGTTACCCTCCTCAGGGCGGATACCCCCCTGGCCCTCCTCCCCAGGGCTATGCTCCTGTACGTTGCGACTCGAGATCATGCCACTGATTGTCACTAAACGTACCCTTCCAGCAACCCATGCAGTACCAGCAGCAACCCCCTCCCCAGCAGAAGGACCGCGGCTGTCTAGGAACCTGGTAAGCGATCCATTGCGTTGCCCTCTCCAGTCCTACCAGAATCTCTCACTAACATTTGTCTTCTGCTCAGCTTGGCTACTCTGTGCTGTCTGTGTCTGTGCGAAGAGACCTGCGAGTGCTGCTTTGACTGCATCGAGTGCTGTGAAATGTGCTAGACGCCATGATCGATCCATGACCCCCTCCACCTCCTTGTTAAACGAAACGAACTTCCTCCCGATAATGGCGTTGCTGCTTCTATTACACCCCCGACTACGACCGCCACTCCCGCTTACACACCACTAGACCGCTCGAGTTGTTTAGCTGAAAAGGGCGCCGGGAATGAGGGGGCCGTTCAGCGTGGGTGCGGCAGCATTTTTTGTCGCGGTCGCGCCGCACGGGCCTCGCTCCTGGATAATTTCCTATTTTCTTATGTTCTAATCTCATATGTTGCACTGCTTGATTTGTGGAACTGCGGTTTTTTTGTTGTACGGTGATTTGTGTGATTTATTCTGGCTGGGAATCAAGCTCTAGGCTCTTGAGGTTGTGCCCGTGAGAGAAGGTTCCAGAACAACCGGCCTCCTGCATAGCCGCATATCACTTAATTCATGATTACCTTTTACTGTTAGTTTGGTATCTGCGAGCGTGCGCATCGAGCTCGTTTCCCTGCGCTGTTGTTACTGTGGTGGTCTTTTGCTTCGTCCAGTGTCCGTTGAAAGTGACGTCGGCAATCTTGGATGTGTTGGCATTGGTTTGTGACGAGTAGATATCTCAGTTGCGGATCGGCCTTTTCGTCGCTTCACTATGATCGACCTCCAAGGCTAAGTACGGACGAAACAGAACCATTTGCGCGACTTGGGAAGTACTTGGGAACTTGTTGTGGATGCTACTGTGGCCACTTCTGATTGTAATAACCGATATGCCTTCGTCTCGAGGTGATCATCTAGAGCATGTGATCTGTCGACTGATTTTCGACTCCCATGATGTCATGTGCTTTGAAATATACTCAATAGCGTAATTCAAACCATCACCGTGGACTTTTGGATGTTGAACGCAGCCAAACTAAGGACCGGATAGGCGAAGTCGAACTCGTCACCGGACTCTAAGACGATTCAAAACGAAGCAGTTGCCTTTGTATTTATCCATCTTGGTTGGATAACTACCATGAGTATGCGGTTATCACTACTACCTACTCACTATCAAAATCAAACCTGAGGAATCAACTCTCGTCTGTTCTCTCTCTCCTTGATGTTCTAATTTGTGGCGACTTGAATACATCCTGTATCTATCTGGCTATGTACAACTGACCAGATGTGTATGTTCTGCAAATACCCATATGTTCAGCACATACCCATATGTTCAGTAGATCAACCCCCTCAAATCGGGATATCAGAGGATGAACTCGGCCAAGAGAGTTACTTTTACTTTCTAAATTGTGGAAATACTGAGTAACTACAGGCTTAGATGTGAAATCATAGACGGCAAGTTTTTACGCCGATTGGGAAGCGAATCACGCATGAATTCGAAGTCAAGGTTCATATACTTTGTCATTAGGCATCAGAAGTCTTCGCTAAATAGCTTACTAACCATATAGTCGGGTAAGTAAAGTGATTGATAAGTAGTGCTACGGGGTAAGTTGTCACATCTCCAACCTCGGCCCATGATAATGCCGCCGCGCGTAGGCGTACCAATTCCCCACCCCGAGGATGAGCATGATGACCAGCACGACGGAGGCGTAATCTGTTCAATTCCCGAATGGGTGTCCTAGTCAGTATATTGTCTGGGTGAAGGGTGCATCTTGGTTGGGGTGGGGGGAGGTATAGGGGAGGGAATTGCTGGACGGGTTTATTTTTTTTTTCTTTTTGCTTTTTCCCTGGTGGAAGATGTTGAGAGGGAGAGAGACCGGGGCAACGTACTCATATTCCCCCCCGTGACCGGAAACTCGGTGGGAAAGGTGAAGAAGATGGTGATGATTATCGCCCAGAGGATGCAGACCACGTTGCACAGGTAGCCCAGCGCGTGGGGTACCTTGAAGGTCCGGTCTGGCGGGAGGTAGTCGGGGCTTCGGCGGCGGGAGAGGAGGAGGGCCGCTGGGATGGCGTAGGAGATCTGCGCGACGACTACCGTTGTGCTTATGAAAGCGTTGAAGGCTTTTTTTTTTCTCTCGTCAGCTGTGTTTGGTGGTGGATGGTTTAGGGAAGGGGGGAGGAGGGGTAGGCGGACCGGTCGTGGAGCAGACGTAGACGATGCCTACGAGGAGGACGGCGACGCCGTCGAGGAGAAGAGAGTAGACGGGCACGCCTAGGGAAGGGTGGATGCTAGCTAGCCGGCGGGAGAAGAAGAGGGCGTCGTCGCGGGCGAAGGACCAGGTGAGCCGCGAGGCGGTCTGGTGGACGGCGTTCAGGGCGACCAGGGAGACGACGAAGAGCGCGGCCATGAAGATCGTGGCGGCTACCGGGGAGTGGGTGGCTTTCTCCCAGACGAAGAAGATGGGGAAGCTGTTGTGTGTGTCCCATGGGATGTTGTTAGTGGATTGCTTGACAGACAGGCGGGCGGGCGGGCAGGTGGGGTGGGATATCTTGGAAGAAGCTCACCCCGTGGGACTGTCGAGAGAGGCTTGGATGTTGTTGTAGCTGTACAGTATGGCAATGGCGAACGGAAACGCCGTCAGTAAGCCCACGATGACGGTCACAATCACTGCCTTGGGGACGATGCGCTCCGGGTCGAGACATTCTTCGGCCAGGTGGAGGGTGGCGTCGAGGCCCGAATACATGAACTGCGGCGTGGAGAGGCCGGTCAGGAAGGAGATGCCGTCGGGCCAGCCGCCGGATCCGTTGACGAATTGCCCCCAGGTATGAGACGAGCTGACGTGCGCTGCGGAACGGGATGGACAGGTGATGGTGAGGGCAAGGAAGGTTGAGATGGAGAGGAGGACTGTAGCAAATGGGATTGGTCATGGTCAGCGTCAAGTTGACTTCACCCGTCAAGGAAGGTATGCACTTACAGCCCAGGTTATAGATCCACAGGGTCTTGTTGGTCAGGAAGATGTTGTAGGCGACCATGATGCCGTTCAACAGCTGATACACCAGGAAGTAATGCCAGCTCTTGGTCTCATACTCGGGCTGCCACCGGATGACAATCGCCATGAGCACGTTGGTCGTGGACAAGGCGATGGACGCCCCGAGGGTGATCCACGCAAATAGGGCAGCGATGCCACTGGTGTATGACAGGGCCTTGCTCCAGCGCTTCGAGGCCAGAATTGACGTGAAATGATATTGTCCTCCCGCCGTCGGGTAGACGCTCGCCAGCTCGGCCAAGGTGATGCCCGTGCAGAGCATCGCAAGGAAGACGACGATGATGCCATACAGTAGCGAGACGGAGCCGCCTGACTGAATGGCAATCGAGAAACTCGCAGCTATCGCCACCCAGCTGTTGGTATTGTTGTACCCCATGGCGATGATGCTGAGGATACTGAAATTCCGCTTCATATGCGCATCCGGCACGCCCGTGATAGCAACATGGCCCTTGGCCATATCGACCTCGGGGTCATAGGAGGCCTCATGATCCGCTTTGGAAGAGGATCGCTTAGGGTTGTCTGACTCCATTCTTTCTCAAGTGTGGTTCTTGGTCAAGAAACGATGTGGGGAGGGGTGGAATGAAGAGTGCCAAGGGAGGAGCCATTCCATTATATGGCATCTTCCATCCTTCTACAGTACACATGACTTTTGCCTCCATACTTACTTACCTTGGAAGAAAGCCACAATATGATAAGCGAGGTTAGTAGTTTGATAAGATTCCTGGGGTGGGGAGGGGTGGAATTCGATGATTCATCAGGAGCACGTCTACTTGATAGGTAATGACAGATACTTGTTTACCTACAGATAGCCCGGAACGCTTATCGAATTCCGAGCCCATTTATCGAATTTATCAAAGCGGGCCCCGGGTTGGCCCCAAACTAAGCTTAGAGAGACCCATTATAGCGGAACTGGGGCGGAATTATCCACTGTCTGCCCCAAGATGATCGTCGCTGATAATGCGGGGGAGATGTAGCTAGTGATGCCAGACTGCCCGTGGAAGAGACCTCCTTTACTGAAGGCCTGAACCTGGGACCCTTAGCTCATTCCCATTCCCCACAGTTCACAGGCAGACACATTACTATACTATATGTCTTGTGAATTGACGATGGAATTAAACAGCGGTTCCGAGCCGTCAGGCTAACGGGGGGGGTTTCCCTCGGCAATCAGAGATTCAGAGTTTATTTCTCCGCAACGCGGGGGAGGCGGAATCAAGCTGCTCGACGAGGGTCCTCGTATTGAGGAAGTCCCAATCAACAAGCAGGAAACAGTCTCACTCACAAATAAGACTCGTTCATTCGACTGGCGTTATATATGCTTCCGTGCAACAGACTTGCACCTGTCACTTGCGGGTAGGATGTAGTGTCTGCCCCCTCCTAGAACCGTCCTTATTTCCGCAGCTCATCCAGTCTAGCCTCACCTATTCGGAGACTTCTTCATCATTCGATATACCTTTCTGGCCCCTGTACAAAGCAATCGCCGCTTTGGTGGCTAGCGCGGTTACATCGTGGACCCCACTTGGGGTCTGGCGGCCAGTCCTTAGGCGTCGTGCGAGCGATGCAGGCCTTTACCCTTCGTGAATAGTGCCGCAATGGTGGCCACAAGCCCAAAGCAAGCTGACGCCAAGAAGCACAGACGGATACCCTGATAGTAAACCAACCGCGCAGCTAGTTGGATGTCCGGCGGAAGGTTGTGAATTGCGGAGACCGAATGACGAATCTCCTCGATAATCTAGTGGAATATGACCTTGATCAGTCCTTGCCCCCATGGGTCAGTATGCTCAAGGAAAGGAGTGTTACTTTCCATTTGTCTGGTATTCCACTCAAGGCCTCCCCGAGGCCCGAGCGCAGTGTATTCTGAATTATGGTGGAAGTAATGGCAACCCCCCAAACAGTGCCCATTGAACGAACCAGGTATACGGTGGAAGCTGACACGGCGTGGTCTTACCGCCAGGTCAACTTCGTACAATTAGTGCAGTGACACGACAAGGGACTTACCTGCATGGTCAAATGCAGCGAGAAAAGTGAATAAGATCCCTGGGTACACAATACCCTGCCCAAGGCTCGCTGGAATCAAGTAAGTGAAGTATTTCCATTCTGAGTCCTGGAAATGCAGGAGCATCACCAATGCGTTGCCGATACACATGAGCAACGACCCAGCTCGAACCAGGTAAGCGAGCTTACCCCAACGAGACATTACGAAGCCGGAGATAATTCCGCCAATTGGGGTAGCAAAGGATGGAATTGCGAGTCTGGCGCCAGCCTTTGCAGGTGACTCCATTAGCACAACTTGGAAGAAAAGGGGTAGTGTGAAAAGAAACTGCCTTCGTTAGTCACAGTTGCGGATCGGTACCTAACTGGGATCGAGGCTCTTACAGCGTAGGCGGCCACTCCCACGCAAACATTAGCAACTTGGGTGGCCACAGGAAGTACCCCCTTCAGCATCCTTGGTGGGATCAGGGGCACTGCACTCGTTCTTCCTTCTATGAGAATGAACACGGCGAGGAAAGCCACACTTGCCACCAACGAAATTATCACCCACACGTTGGTCCATGGAAGCTCGTTGCCCCCTAGACTCAGACCTACCAGCTGGGTCGATAGACCTAGTATAAGAGCACATGCCCCAGAGATGTCAACAAGTCGCCAGATGGTCCGAAAGCCGTGTCCTTCCTCAAGGTATCTCGTCGGAGCAGGAAGCTGAAGAACAAGGTGCCCTGTGAGCAAGGCTAGAAGACCAACTGGTACTTGCAACAGGAAGCACCATCGCCAGCCGACGGAGTCGACAATGGAGCCTCCTAGGGATGCACCACAAATTGACCCGAAGCCATGCATCACATTCTGAACCGCTTGATACATCCCTCGGCGACGGAACGGGATCAGATCCGAGTTGATGATAGTGGCTGATTGATGTCAGTGACAGACCCTGATCAAGTACTTTGACGAAACAATCATATTGTCAAACTCACCCATGGTCATCAGGCCTCCTCCTCCGATGCCGGTAAGCGCTCTCATGAGATTCAGGAACACCACATTCTTCGCAATCCCACA
Organism: Aspergillus fijiensis CBS 313.89; assembly: GCF_003184825.1. Lineage (NCBI taxonomy): Eukaryota > Fungi > Ascomycota > Eurotiomycetes > Eurotiales > Aspergillaceae > Aspergillus > Aspergillus fijiensis. The sequence continues at coordinate 295,744 of NW_024468990.1, read as the reverse complement.
TCCAAGACAGCCAGCGATAAAGGTGATCGTGGCCGTGAAGAAAGAGACTCGCCGACCGAATATATCCGAAAAGCGACCGTATAATGGCTGGAATGCGGTGCTCGTGATGAGGTAGGAAGTGGTGAGCCACGAGGCGGTGTTGGCGGCATTGAACTCGGAGCCGATGACTGCGTAAGTCGATGCAGTGATGGTACCATCGAACCCGGAGAGAAAGACGTTTGACATGATTGCTAGATTTCGATTAATGGAGTGGCTTCTATGTTTTTGGTGGACTACTAACCTAGCTGTATCCAGACGAAACCTGATGGTGGCTTCCATGAAGCTTCCAGGTCGGAGCGCAGCAGCGGCTGTTCTTCCTGAGCATTTGGCAGCGCTGGCTCGACATCAGACACATATGCATCGTGGGCGGTCATGGTTAGTTCAAGGTTACTGCTTGGATATTCCGAGTTAGGAACGCAATCGTTTGAAGATTGACTGACGCAGGGACGCGTCTAACTTAAATTTATCAACAGTGAACAAGACCCCCACAGTGGGGAAGTCAGCACGGAATCGTGCTCCACTTTGACACGATGGCCAAGCTTATCTATTGATCTTGCTGAGTTTGCATGCTTATCGAGAGCAGGGCCGACATTGGGTGATTCCTTCAGGTTTTGAACTTCCAACGGCTTCAAGACCCGACGGCAAATTTCTCTGTTGTCGAGTATTTGAGTCACTCTCGGGTGCAGAGCGATAGGTTTTCCCATTGGAGATTTTAAGTCAAGGGTAAGGTCATCTTTATCAATAGTCAAAGTTGTCGCTCTAAGTTCACTGATCGTCAGGTTTCGATCTACTTAAACCCATTGTGAGTGCCAAATAGCCAAATCACGGGCCTGTTTCTCGCATTGGCTCGTGAAAATCTAGATGGCCATGAGTTTTGTGTAGAAGTGTTTTCAATCGAATGGCTCTCAAGAGTGAGCACGTCTTTGGTTCGCAATCTAAATCTCATTGCAGGCTGTGGTGGTGGTGGTGGTGGTGGTGGTGGTGGTGGTGGTTAGTAGTGGTGAGGTACTGCTCAGGTGATCCAAGCATGACTGATTCGGAACTTTCCCTTCCCGCGCGGATTGGATCAGATCCGGGGTAGTGACGGGAAGTGGGTGGAGCAAGCATACCTAGTAGGTTATGCACTAAGATAGTTATTCCTCCTACCTACTCCGTACTTTCCATCTCATCCCCATCCCATCACATTCACTACCTAGTATGGTACCACAGCATCCGCAATTCTCCTGAATATGCAGACTAATCACTGCGATTGTGTACATATGCATATTTTTCGCATTTTCCTCCTGCATTGCTTACCCTCCCCGAAACCTCCCTTGCCATGCAGAGATCCAAGCTGACAGCTAAGACCCCTTCTTGGCGGGGGATACTCTATACGAAGTACTGTTTCTTTGACGCGCCACTTGCAAGCGACGTACTTAGTCTATACAACGAGAGCCACGCGGGAGACTACGACCAAAACGGTAAGAGCGCTCAGGCGGGCGGGCAAAAAGCCTCTCCAGTTTGGTTCTGGCAGTGATTCGACCATGGCTCGAGGACTCAATAATGTAGGAAAATGATAACAACCCCTCGGATGTGGACTCTCCCGTCTTCCGCCTGTGTTGTTCTCGCTGGCTTGGATCCCCATACTTAACTTTCTCAGGTACCCGACATCCTCATCCCACTTTCTCATCTACTACCCTACATTTCCTTCGTGTCTATTCCGTTCCAAAGGCCGGGACTTGATGTCATGAATCCCCCTCAGCTTCAAAGAGCTCTGTAACGACTAGCTCCCTGCAGTAATCATGCAACCAGTACCTCCCCCTCCTTTTGGAGCTTCGGCAGTTTCCGCTACTATGGGCGCGGGGATCGAAAGCTCGTTTCACGTCTCAGAAACCATCGAGGAGAAAGAAGAGAGCGAGCAGTCCCTCGGTCAGGAGTCGGAAGAGGGTATCACCCACAAAGATGAACAGAGGATTGCTTCTCTAGCAAGAAGTCTGTCGCATCTGTCCGAAAAGAGTACCATCGGCGAGGGCACCGATACCTTCTCCAAAGAGCCCAGCGATCCTCAGCTGAATCCTAGCTCAGACCAATTCAACGCGCGCAAATGGACCAAGAATCTACTCCGGATTACATCCCGCGACCCAGACAGATACCCTCGTCGCACAGCGGGCGTTTCCTTCCGCAATCTCAACGCTTTTGGCTACGGAACCGCGGCGGACTATCAGGCAAATGTAGCTAATATGTGGCTGAAAGGTTTTGACTGGCTGAAGGGCGTATTAGGTCACCGACACAAGGTCAGGATCGACATTCTCCGCAACTTTGAGGGGCTTGTGCGCAGTGGTGAGATGCTCGTCGTGCTTGGCCGCCCTGGAAGGTAAGCTATATCACCCGTTGGTGACAATCATAACTTTTCCCGTTTCCTAGCCTTTTGGGTGTGTCGCCATTTTCTTGACCTTAGCCATGCGTGGTGGATTGTCCAACGCTCATTGATCGCTCACTTAGTGGCTGCTCGACATTCCTCAAGACGATCGCGGGGGAAACACATGGGCTGTGGCTCGAGGAAGGAACCGACATCCAGTATCAAGGCATTTCTTGGAATGAAATGCACAGTCGTTTCCGCGGAGAGGTGATCTATCAGGCCGAAACAGAGACACATTTCCCGCAACTTACCGTGGGAGATACGTTGCATTTCGCAGCCCATGCTCGAGCACCATCCAATCGTTTCCCGGGCGTTACACGTGAACAATATGCTACCCACATGCGAGACGTAGTTATGGCGATGCTGGGGCTGAGCCACACACTGAACACGCAAATTGGTAACGAGTACATTCGAGGCGTATCGGGAGGAGAAAGAAAACGAGTCAGCATAGCCGAGACAATGCTGTGTGGCAGCCCGTTGCAATGCTGGGACAATAGCACGCGGGGTTTGGACTCCTCTACAGCTCTCGAATTTGTGCGACGATTGCGGGTTTCTACCGACTACACCGGATCAACAGCCATCGTGGCCATCTACCAGGCCAGTCAGGCTATCTATGACATCTTCGATAAAGTGACCGTTCTATATGAAGGTCGCCAAATATACTTCGGCCATGCAGATGACGCTAAGCGGTTTTTTGTGGACATGGGATTTGATTGTCCTGATAGGCAAACCACAGCAGACTTTCTCACCTCGCTAACCAGTCCTACGGAGCGAAAAGCTCGCGAAGGGTTTGAACACCTGGTTCCCCGGACACCCGACGAATTTGCCTCTCGATGGAAAGAGAGTGCGGAAAGAAAGCAACTTCTTGCCGACATCGAGGCTTTTCAGGCTGAATTCCCTCTAGAAGGAGACAAATACGAAGAGTTCTCGCGGTCCCGCGCGGCCGAGAAGGCAAAAGGAACAAGAGCCAAGTCCCCTTACACACTGTCTTACCCTATGCAGATTCGCCTGTGTCTTCGACGAGGTATGCAGCGCTTGAGGGGAGATATGACCATGACTCTTACCTCAATTATTGGAAACAGCATCATGGCCTTGGTTGTTGCCAGTGTATTCTATAATTTGGACACCACTACTAACAGCTTTTTCCAGCGTGGCGCCCTCCTGTTCTTTGCCATCCTTCTCAACGCGTTTGCAAGTGCCTTGGAGATTCTGACTCTGTGGCAACAGCGACCGATCGTGGAGAAACATGATAAATATGCGCTCTACCACCCGTCTGCGGAAGCAATCAGTTCTATGCTAGTGGACTTGCCGTCGAAACTCATAGTGTCGGTGGTGTTCAACATAATCCTCTATTTCATGTCTAACCTACGCCGTACGGCGGGTCACTTCTTTGTGTTTTATCTCTTCTCCGTCACTGTGACGCTCACCATGTCCAACATCTTCCGCTTTACTGGCGCCGTCTCGCGGTCTATGGCCCAAGCGATGGTCCCATCGTCCATCTTCATGATGATCCTTGTCATCTACACAGGTTTCACAATTCCAGTGCGAGACATGCATCCTTGGTTCCGGTGGTTGAACTACCTGAACCCGATTGGCGTACGTCTACCTAAACTCAGAATTTTAGAAGGTGTTCCACTAATAAAGCAACAGTATGCCTTCGAAAGCCTGATGATCAACGAATTCAGTGACCGCCAATTTCCCTGTGCACTCTACGTTCCTTCTTATAGCGATGCACCCCTGAGCTCCAAGATCTGTAGCGTTAACGGCGCAATCGCGGGACAAGACTTCGTCGATGGGGACAGATTCATCAATGTCACTTACCAGTACTATCGCTCGCACTTGTGGCGCAACTACGGCATTATCTGGGCATTCCTTCTGTTCTCTCTAGCCTGCTACATCGTCAGCAGCGAGCTGGTTCGCGCCAAGCCATCAAAAGGTGAGATCCTCGTTTTCCCGCGGGGGAAGATGCCGGCATTCATCAAAAAGAAACAACCGGGCACCAGCAGCGACGTAGAGAGCCACGCGCCAATGGCCGAAGAGAACAGGCTAGCCGCAGAAGAGAATCACGATCCGGACCAACATACGGCAGCGATTGTTAAGCAAACATCGATCTTTCAATGGCAAGATGTCTGTTACAATATCAAGATCAAGGGCCAAAACCGCACCATTCTCGACCACGTTGACGGATGGGTCCAGCCCGGAACGCTGACAGCGCTGATGGGCGTGACGGGCGCTGGAAAGACCTCTTTGCTCGACGTGCTGGCAAACCGCGTTACCATGGGCGTCGTGACGGGCGAAATGCTGGTCGACGGGCGCATGCGCAATAACTCCTTCTCTCGCAAGACGGGCTATGTTCAACAGCAGGACTTGCACCTGGAGACGAGTACCGTGCGGGAGGCCCTGATCTTCAGTGCAATGTTACGCCAACCGGCCAGTATCCCGCGTGCGGAAAAGATTGCATACGTTGAGGAAGTGATCAAGATGCTCAATATGGAAGCATACGCTGAAGCAGTTGTGGGCGTCCTGGGCGAAGGTCTGAACGTTGAGCAGCGCAAGCGACTGACTATCGGGGTGGAGATTGCCGCGAAACCAGACCTCCTTCTCTTCTTCGACGAGCCCACTTCAGGTCTTGACAGTCAGACGGCATGGTCTATCTGTTCCTTGATGCGGAAGCTAGCAGACCACGGCCAAGCAATTTTGTGTACAATTCACCAGCCGTCGGCCATCCTCATGCAAGAGTTCGATCGACTTCTCTTCCTGGCGAAAGGAGGACGGACCGTCTACTTTGGCGAGCTGGGTCCGAACATGGAAACACTCATTAAGTACTTTGAGGACAAGGGATCCGCAAAGTGTCCACCCAATGCCAACCCCGCCGAGTGGATGCTCGAGGTGATCGGAGCCGCCCCAGGGTCCCATGCTGATAAAGACTGGGCCGATGTCTGGAATCAGAGCCCCGAGCGTACGCAGGTGCGTCACGAACTTGCACAGATGAAGGCGGAGCTTCTGCAGCGGCCACCCCCTCCGCAAGTGACTGGGTACGGGGAGTTCGCGATGCCGATCTGGGCGCAGTTCGTTCTGTGTCTGAAGCGCATGCTCCAGCAATACTGGCGCAGCCCGTCGTACATCTACTCCAAGGCCGCCATGTGCATCATTCCTGTACGTCACTTACTTCCTCTGTCTCTACAATCACTGATTGGACTCATCACTAACCACGACCGATACAGCCTCTCTTCATCGGGTTTACCTTCTGGCGCGAGCCGACCAGTATCCAGGGCATGCAGAACGAGATGTTCGCCATCTTCATGCTACTAGTGATCTTCCCCAATCTCGTGCAGCAGATGATGCCATACTTCGTAAGCCAGCGGTCGTTATACGAGGTGCGCGAGCGGCCGTCCAAGGCCTACTCGTGGAAAGCGTTCATGCTCGCCAGCATCCTCGTCGAGCTCCCTTGGAACATCCTCATGGCCGCGCCCGCCTACTTCTCGTGGTACTACCCGATCGGATTCTACCGTCACCTCCCCGCGGACGCGGTGACCGACCGCGGAGGTACCATGTTCCTGCTGATCCTGGTCTTCATGATGTTCACCTCCACCTTCAGTTCCATGGTGATCGCCGGGATCGAGCAGCCCGAAACCGGCAGCAACGTTGCCCAGCTGTTATTCTCCTTCTGTTTGATCTTCAACGGGTGAGCCTACTCCTCAACCCCCCTTCTCATCTGAACCAGTATCAGTATCAGGATCAGTCACGCTAACGCAAACCTTACTCATCAGCGTCCTCGCCTCCCCGACCGCGCTCCCCCGCTTCTGGATCTTCATGTACCGCGTCTCCCCCTTCACCTACCTCGTCTCCGCGATCCTGAGCGTGGGCCTAGCCGGCGCCGAGGTCAACTGCTCCGAGATCGAGCTCCTCCACATCCCGCCGCCCGCCAACCAGACCTGCGCCGACTACCTTGGGCCCTGGGTTGCAGCCGCCCAGGCCCGCCTCCTCAACCCGTCCGACACGACCACCTGCCGCGTCTGCGCCTACTCGACGACCGACCAGTTTCTGGCCACGCTGAGCATGTCGTTCGCCGACCGCTGGCGTAATATCGGCTTGCTGTTCGTGTACGTGGTGTTCAATGCGGCCGCCGCGGTGTTCCTGTACTGGTTGGTGCGGGTGCCGAAGCGATGGGGGAAGAAGGTCAAGCAGGAGTGATTGACCTTTCTTGCTTGCTTGTTGTTGAAAGGTAGGTGTTTTGGTCATGGTTTGGAATCGGCTCGGTTGTTGGGGTTTCTTTTTCTGCTCGGTCTTGGTGAGGATTTGGGGCTGTGTCTGTGGCTGTACTGTATGTTTATGGGGGTGATGTGGGTGGGCCAGCTAGAGTCTTGCTCCATTTCGGTCTAAGGAGATAGAAACAACTCGTCTCTTTTTGATGGAGTATAAGTGTCCGTGTAGGTAAATGGCAAGTGTCAGGTCAGTGCAGTTCAAAGTTATGGTGTGGACCTTTCAACTGTCTCTTCCACGGATGGGCGGGCGGTAGGAGTGGGGTAAGTCCGGTCCGAGGTCCCTCGTAACTGTATCTTATCTGGGCTTGGTTTAGAAGCAGTGGTTCCCCGTTGAGGTCGGTGACATACATGGTAACTTACAGTACCGTACATATCTACAGTCGAGCTTAGTGCTAAGTTACTGCTAGAACGGGCGTCGGATCCCAGCAAGCAAGCAAGCAGCAAGCAAGCAATGGTCAGCAGTCACCCGGTGACACGGGAAATGATGTCAATTCGAAGCGGCGAGGATCAAAAGAGGGTTGCTCGAGATGCTGCACGCCAACAGGCATGATTCGCATGAGACGCGCGTTTGTCGCGGGGCGTCCGTCCCCTTCGGAAACTGCCTAGGAACTCGCCCGGAACGTTCAGCTGGGGGTAATCAACGAGAATGATGATATTGAGCTAGTAGTCACGATAAGGTACCTTACGGAGTCAACGGAAGGAGAAAGAGGAATGATGTAATTACGCGAACAAACCAATGGGCTGCGAGGAACGGAAAGCAAAATGCCTCCGATGGGAAATAATGATAAAGCACTTTCCACATCTACACCTGGCAGAGTACTCAATAGTCTAGCTGAGCTGCGGCAACTGACAGGCAGGAAGTAAGTAAGTTATGAGTCAGTTTAGCTGCAGTGGTGGAGTCACTGGGGCTGCACCGCTTCTTTTCCACTTTCCGAACCACATCTTACCGCCGTGGACAAGGAAGAAACCCGGATTTCTTCCGAAAGTTCCTTGTGCCCTATGGGTTACGTATTGCAGTGACAGGATAAAGAAGCGGTGGCCGATGCCGTACCGCGATAGAAAAAGCGCCTTGCCAGATTTCCATGATCCCTGTGTATACTCACCGAAGCGGTCGGATGCATTCCCAGCACAGCCAACCCCTCAGCCACCGATGAACGCCTCGAGGTATCTAGTTGCCGGTCTCTCGAAATTGTCGAAATTAAAACGTACGATGATGAATATTCAGCCATCGGTCGCGAAACCTTCGTCTTCTGATAATCACCAATCTGACCTTTCCCTTTATGGTGTGAATAGTCGAGCCCAGGTCGATCCTCAACACCCCCCCTCCCGTTTAGTTGGTTTCATAACAGAGATACCGATCTGTCGAATCGCTGCATAGCGCGGGAGTTGTCGCGTGGTCCATCGGAACCATTTTGGCCCCCAAAAAGAAAATAGGACGAAGTGGAGAGCAACCGCTGCTTCAAGCATACCGAATGTTCAACTATACTTCAAGGTTGTAAAAGGGGCAAAGAAATGTGGACCCTTTGCCATGTCTAAGGGATGATATCAGGAATCCTTGGCGAGTCACGATAATGATGAGAATAATTATTCCGTACATCTCAAGAGGATGACCAAGGTGCTAACGGAAGACACACGATCCGTGAGCCTGTCAGACGTTTAGCGGGTAACGGTACGCCTGGAGAATGAGGTCGGAGCGTCATTATTATTTCCAGGTGGGACATGCATGCCAAAAGCGTATCAAAAGACAGCGTGGCGCGGGTTGATGCGGTGCGTGCCTCGCCGACAGGGTCAAATCGCGCCCGGGGAAAAGCCAACAGGTGCGCAAAGAGGCAACCAGTCATAATCACCACGCAGCTGAATGAAGTGGTGATGATCGCTGTGGATTTTTACCTGTTTGAGACCCCCTGCATGAGCGATACCGAATGAGCGCTGGTGGAGACCGACTTTTTGCTCAATGACTCGTTATTGAAGGTTGTGGTTGGTGCGGAGGCGATAATAAGTCAACGCTGGCAGGCAGATGGGCCCAGGGGTGGGTTTTGGCCCCCGACAAGTCAAATTAACTAAACCCTGTTGGTATGGTTTTGCCCAGCTAACGCCGACTTAGCGCAACACTGCCTATCAATTAAATTGAGGCTGAATGGCAGGCACTCTGGGGGCTCTGGGGGAGACTCGTCGGGCACAGAAGGAGCAACCCCCCAGATCCAATCAATCAGTGGAAACCTGGAATGTGCACGCATGAAACCTGGGCTGTGCGAGCCACGAGGGATTGGAATGCTTCCTTCTGTGCAGTAAATTTAGATGATAACAACGGTTTGCTTTGTTCCAGAGACTTCTCAGGAAAAGATGTGCGCGATAATCCCAACAAACTGACAGGGGGGACCCCTTCATAGCGTGACTGAACTGAGCGTTAGTGTCAAGAAAAGTGTATTGGGAAATGGGAAATGAAAATACGAAAATCCAAGGACATGGAGGAAATGAAAATGGATCGTCCAGATGTCCAGAACCTGAAGCCCGGGCTAGATGCCGCTGCAGGGGTTTCCTGCTTTGGGTCTCTCAAAATGCAATCATCAATCCATCCCGCAAACAATTTCGACGAATAATCGCCCGGCCCATTGAGCCTATGCGGCTCAACAATGGCCTTGACTCTGGGCTCTTTTCGGGCTACAGTGCCCCATTTCCCGTATCATAGCCATGTGGTCGCCCAGCTGAAAGATAAATGCCCCTGGCTGCCGCGACACATGGAGCCAAACATTTTCTTTCCGACTGTGTTGTGGTCCTGTGTACCGACAAAATTCCATAGTTCGAAGCGAGTTCTTGCTTGCTTCTTCATTTCCATATCATGGACCATTTCTCAGCCTTCTCCGATGTTCCCCAACCAGCACCCGGGGTTAGTGTTCCCCAGGATTATGAACTGTACCCTTGCAAGTATGAGTCGTCGTATACGGACCCCACGATGAGTCAACATCCTTCAGGCCTCCAACCTCATCTCACTCCGGAAGCTATCCCTATGAAAGGCCTCTATCCCACATCTAACATGTCCTGGACGAGCATGGGAGATGATATCGACACTCTCACGACAGGCTTCTCGTCTCCCTGGAGCAGCGAGCCCACCTCTTCGCCGGCGCTGGGAAGTCCCAAGTGCAACGACATGAACTGGATGAATATGGGATGTTACATGTCTCCTCCTTATACCTGTGACGATGTCATGATACCTCCATCTGCATATGAGCCGTGCGCTTCGCCCGCTGTTGTTGAGTATCTGGTGACGCCTTCACAAATCTACCCAGAACCCGAGTCCATGGTGAAGATTGAGCCTGAACTACCCTCACCGAGCACGCATGCCGTATTCTCGTATCAGGGAGCCTTCTCGAACTGTGAGACCAGTTTCACAACTGGGATGTCGATCGGTGGTCAGCCGGCTAAGGAGGAGCGCGCCGCTTGTGACTCGCCAAAGTTTCAAGTCAAACCACGAAAAGCACCGAAAGCCAGCAAGAATCGCATCACCAAACCGACTCGAAAGCCATCCAGCAAGACAAGCACCACTACGAGCGCCCGCGCTGGCTCAAGGGTAACGGCGAAGAAGAACACCCCACCACCCAGTCGAGTATATACCTGTAGCTTTTCACACTATGGCTGCCCCAGCACATTCGTGTCGAAGAACGAGTGGAAGCGACATGTGATCTCTCAGCACATTCAACTGGGATTTTTCCGATGCGATGTGGGGCGTTGTAGCTTGGACAACCTGAGCAAAGAGAGAAACCTCAGCTCACCGCACGAGCCCCTCGCCTACAACGAATCTCACCTGGTCAATGACTTCAACCGCAAAGACCTCTTCACTCAGCACCAGCGTCGCATGCATGCCCCCTGGGTGTACCGGAACCGGAAGTCGCCCGAGACCGAAGAAGAACGGGAGGCGTTTGAGCAGAGCCTGGAGGCTGTGCGGGCACGATGTTGGCACGAGCAACGCAAGCCCCCCCTTCACAGCCAGTGCGGCTTCTGTGGACAGGAATTTGTTGGTGCACACAGCTGGAACGACCGAATGGAGCACGTTGGTCGCCATTATGAAAAGGACAACCTCGAGCAGGAAAGCGAGGATTTGTTGTTGCGGCAGTGGGCTATAGAGGAGGGCATCATCCGGAGGGTGGACGGAGAGTTGAAGTTGGCTGTCTTTTGTGACAACACTAACTAACTGCCCTTTCCCTTTGGAGATGAATTCTCCTGCCCTGCTGGCTTCTCTTCTCCCCTTCTCCGATGCCTCAGGCTATTGCACTTCTATCGGTTTAATTTATGCCAGTCCCCCCTTTCTTGATGACGACCCTTTACGACCTGATATCCTGTATTTCACATCTTTGGTTTAGAGGAGTATATGGTGTTTTCTTTACTGTCTGTCTGTGCGATTACGCTGTCTACCAATACCCAATACCCACTCTTGGAGCAAGAAGGAAAGAGATATATTAGCATATCAATCGATACATCATACACATAAATCTAAGTGCCCCAAAGTCATCCATACCTACCATTGATATTCGCCCATAGACTAGACTCGACCCACCACCGACTAACCTAGCAGTGACAATCTGTTCAACAGCCCAGTTTGGCCCCAGACTAAAACCAGCATGGTCTGATCGCCCAGTCGCCCAAACGACAACGGTTTCCACGTGGCGACCGGTTTCTAGAGCACGACTTCCCGCGGCGGGTCCCTGAGTTTGGCCCCCGAATTGATTCCATCCGCTTGGACTCTCTTGATGAAACGCAGACCGTCCGTGCGGCTGACAGGGTGAAGAACGCGGGTGGACTTATCATCGGGCCTACGGAATGTGCCCACGTGTTGGTGGCCGGTATTCTGGTCGTCGTTAGTTGAATTCCAGGTCTTCTAGAATACGGATTTCCAGCGGATCCTGGTATTCCCCGTACTCTAGCGGCCTCGACATAGGAGCCCCTCGCACTCAGTCGTCATCGGGATGCTTTGAAATCGAAACCTGGTATCTTAAGTGGATGAATGTCCGTCATGCTGCCAAGGAGCTCTCCAATTGTTTCTGTTGGCTGTCGCCTGAAAGGAGAATAACAATGTGTCAAATGTGATTGCAGTGGTACGGTAAATTGACCTTAATGTAGCCAAGCAATCTTTTCATGGTACAGAATAGGCACAATGGTATTCATGGTTTCGTCTCGAAACTGCGATTCCACGTCAGCTGGTTAACTTTTCAACATCACCCCAACGAGACAGAAAAGGAATTCGCCAAACTCACATGAGAGTACTAACTTTTGTTAGGGAATGCCTCTCCCCGAACAGCTGTGCTGCTCTCAACCCAGGGCAACGACTGTGGTGTTTTACACAGCAGCATTGATACTCCGAAGTGGGTGACCCCCGCTATAGATGGATCGGCAGTCATGTGTTCAGCATCCCCCGCCGTGACATCAACAGGTTGAACAACAAAACTACCACCCAAAAGCAATGCTTACCACAAACCATTGTCTGTATCTTCTGCCATCTCAACACATTTTACATCTCTCGGACCCTCATAATAAAGTCATACCGGCCCAAGATGACCCCGTACCCCTTCAACCACACTCAACCAGGCAACCCCTCAGCTAGCAAGCAGAGCACAACACCAACAGACTCACAACCACCACCAGACTTCCAAGCCAGACCCCAAACCCTCACCTACACCCTTCAAAATGTCCGCGGCCGCCTGCCCAGCCCACAGGCCTCGCACCTGCGCACCCTCTTCCAAACCTCCCACCGCGATCCAACCACCATCCTCGCATTTCCCTGCACCTACCACGGCCTCTCCTCGCGCCTTGTCGCCGAATCCAGCTTCCCACTCATCTTTCTTTCCGGCTTTGCCGTGTCCAGCGCCCACGGCCTGCCGGACACCGGGTACATCGCCATGGAAGACATGTGCCACAAGATCCAAGAGACCGCCCGCATCGTCACCGACCTGCCCATCATGGTCGACGGGGACACGGGCTACGGCAGTCCCATGAACGTCAAACGAACGGTCGAGTGTTTCGCCGCCGCGGGGGCCGCCGGCGTCATGATCGAGGATCAGACCTGGCCGAAACGTACGTCCCTATCCATCCCCCTCCCCGCGGTCCCACCCAGCTCTCCCCACCCTCATGAACCACCAAATTAACAACCCCCACCAAATAAAAAAGGCTGCGGCCACACCAAAGGCAAGTCCGTGGTACCACGGGGCGAAGCCTACGCGCGGATCCAAGCCGCCGTCGACGCGCGCAGCCAGGGCCGGGACATCTTCATCCTGGCGCGGACGGACGCCCTCATCCACGGGTGGGACGAAGCGATGACCCGGGCGAGGGAGTTCATCGCGATCGGCGCGGACGCCATCTTCGTCGAGGCGCTGCCCGACCGCGAGGCCATGCGCCGCTGTGTGGCGGAGCTGGACGTGCCCATGCTGGCGAACATCATCGAGGGCGGCAGGACGGAGAATCTCTCGGCGACGGAGCTGGCGGGCCTGGGGTTCGCGGCCGTCGCGTATCCCTGGACATTGGTGGCGGCCCGGTTGAAGAGTACGCGCGAGGCGCTGGAGGCCTTGAAGCGGAGTTTTACGGTCGGCGCGCCGCCGCAGATCCTGCGGTATGAGGAGGTTTGTGCCGGCGTGGGGTTTGAGGAGTACTGGGTGAGTGGCGCTCTTTTTCGTTCTTCGGATGCAGTTGTTGCTGGGTGGTTGACTGACGCTTTTATCGGTTTAGGATGCGGAGACGCGATATGAGTTCACAAATGAGGCCTTGGTCAATCCTCGACGGGAGGAGTAATGTGTACAGTACTGCGAACTGTCTCTACGGTGTGGATCGAAACTGCAGAGTCAAGCTATAGATTCGTTTCTACAGGCCTCACAGCCGTTCGGCAAGTTGCCTTCACTTTGCACTACCACAACGTCCGAGTCTTCCGACGTAAGGCGATCATCTCATCGTCGAGCCGAGGTGGATCTTGTATGCAGCGGTGGGATACCTCGGCGATAAGATCTCGGCCCGGCTTACTTTATATGGTACCGAGATCCGAGCATCTCGGACGGAGAACTCATTTTAGTACTAGTCTCCTGCAACGATATCCACCACAGAGGCTTCAATGATGGTCGTGACGAATGGTCTCATGTTCTCCATTCGGAATTGTGTATATAGGGCCAGTCAAAAGCGCCAAAGAATACGCCTCTCGGAGATAGAAAGGCGTTCGTCATAGGGTGGACCACTGACCTCAGAACCGAAGATGGCAGGTGAAGGTCACCGCCGTCTGCATTTGCAGAGCGCCCAGCAGCCGTGTATAAAAGCTTCATGTCCACAATAGACACGATCATCACCAGCCTCCAATACACTGCCTTTACGCTCAAAGCCCAAGCTCTTCCTACTATTGACTCGACACCAACCACTTGTACCCAAGACCAACTCATACACACCAATCCCACCAACATGCCTCCGCACGTAAGTCTCCAACCCACCCACCCACCGCTACCTACCTACCTACAGAACATCACCAGAAAATCTAACCTCTTCCTGGAACAAAAAGTCTCCCGAAGCCGCCGCTCAAGCCGCGCACGCCCACATCTTCAGCCAACCCACGACCGAGCCCTACCGCAACAACCCATGGGCCCTGTACCGCGCGCTCGACGAATACAGCCAGACGCGACACCTCATGAACTTCAAGGAAACCAAGCTCCGGGTCGCGAAGCAGCACCTCGAGTCCATGCAGCCCAAGCCCAAGACCGTCATCGAGTTCGGAACCTACGTCGGCTGCTCCGCCATCGCGTGGGCGGCCATCCTGCGCGACCTGCACGGGCCCTCGGCGGACAACGACATCCACATCTACACCTTCGAGGTGAGCGAGTCCATCGCCCAGGTGGCGCGGGACTTCATCGAGCTCGTGGGCCTGCAGGAGGTCGTGCACGTCCTGGTGGGACCGGCGTCCGAGTCCCTGCGGGGGCTGGTCGAGCAAGGCAAGATCGCCCCCAGCGGCGTCGACATGGCGTTCTTCGATCACTGGGAGAAGTTCTACCTCTCGGACTTGCAGCTGTGTGAGGAGCTGGCGCTGTTCCATGTCGGGTCGAAGGTCATTGCGGATAACACGGATATTCCCGGCGCGCCGGATTATCTGGAGTATGTGCGGGCTGGGGGTAAGGGAGGGGAGGGAGAGGTGCGTTATACGACTCGGTCGTTTGAGACGGAGCATGTGGTGCAGGGGCGGCCGGTAAGTGTCTTCTCTCCTGTCTCTTGAGTATACGAAACCGGATGTATTGTGGGAACTCTGTCTTTGCTGACTTATTGCTTGTTATAGAATATCGTGGAAGTGACAGACGTCGTGGCTGTCCGGTCATGATGCCGCATGTGATATCAATTCTCCATTGAGATTTCTTTATGATTAGACGCAATCTATCACGTTGACGTGTATGGCAATTCAGATTTCCGGTCAATGGACCAGATCCCTGACCATTGTATTTTCCTAGAAGACCAGTTATGTGCGCTATGTAGATGTGTAGACTTGCAGACTCGATGCAGGGCTTAGATAAAGTCCCGGGAGATGCATTCAATGTGGGCAAGTGCGGAGAAAACCGCGGGCTATTTCGAGGTCCACCCAAAGGACATTCCCATCGAAAGCGGTGAGCGAGACGGCCGCAGTGGAAGACACCGGCGGCCAACAACACCTCCGCAATAATCACCTGGTATAATGATCAGAACAACAAACAATTTGATATGAAATCACGACAAAATAAGATCTTTCGTCCTCTACACATCAATTGCCAAGAATCGACGAGAAAGCGTCTGTGATGCCGCATGACCGCAGGTCCTGAAACCACTCAAAAGGACAAGATCGTCCGATACTACTCCTACGACTGACATAGCTTCTTCCCCCTCATCACCATGTACGTCGCAACCACAATCCCAAACTCCAACTCCCAATTCCGCCTTTCCTCTTCTCCCCACAACAAGGCAAGAGAATACCTAACGCAAAACCAAACAGGACCGTCTTCTCCCTAATCATCATCAACAAAGCCGGAGGTCTAATCTACCAGCGCGAATTCCAACCGGGCCTCCGCAAGCTCTCGACAAACGACTACCTCGTTCTCGCCGGAACCTTTCACGGGTATGAATGGACCTTTGTGTCAATGCCTCTTCCAGAGAGACGAATGCTTTGTATATCAGGCCTAGAAGAAACGAAACTTAATAACCTCTAACAGCGTCCACGCCATCACCCGCACCATCACCCCGAAACTCCCCCTCCTCACCCCAACCGCAATAGCCTCCACCCCGACCAGCGCGTCCTCCAACCTCGCCTCCCCCTCAGGCACCTCCACCCCGATTCCGCCCACGACGACGACGACGACAACAGCGGCAGCAACAACGCCATCCGTCTCCGCGTCCTCATACACATACCCGATCCTCGGCGTGCCCGCGACGGGGCTAGAGTCCCTCGAGACGGACAAGTTCCGGCTGACGTGCTTCCAGACGCTGACGGGCACCAAGTTCCTCCTCTTCACGGACCCGCACATGGCCAACATCGAGGTGGTGATGAAGAAGATCTACGAGTTCTACGCCGACTTCGTCATGAAGAACCCGTTCTACCAGTTGGAGATGCCGGTCCGGTGCGAGGCGTTTGATCGGAATCTGAATGGGTGGTTGCGCGGGCGGACGTGAGGATTTCTGATTCAATAGTAATCATTCTTGCCTTTGTTGTCATAACAAGGGAAGAGGAAGAATGATTGGCCTACTGTTGGATTGATTCAAAGTCGATTTCTGGCGACGGAAACTTTTAAAGATTGCACTGATGTATCGTGTTCCTTTTACTTTTCTTCTTTCGTGGGAGGCGTTCGTCATCAATTCCTTTTTTTATATATGCGTTCGCGGTTCTCTCCGGCATAGGACTACGATTATGATGTTATAGAATTCCCATATAGATACCGCAAGCCTTTCTCAAAAGGATTGTCGTGTGGGCGGGGGGGTCGACTCTAGAACCCACGTTCTACAATTACAACCAAGCAGAAAAACCAGAGAAAACTTTAACGCAAGTACACATCAGAAGGAACGCCGGGTATGCATCAGAGATTGAAGAAGAAAAAAAGGAGGTCATCCACGAGGATCATTTCGAAATTTCCTCACACATTAAGCGGTGTCCATCTTGTCACCGTCATCCTTCTTGTCTTTGCTTCCGCTACCCTCACCACCCTCCTCGGGAATGCCCTCCAAGTTGACTTTGCGCTCCTGTTCCTCCCGATCCCGCTTCTCCTTCTCTTGTCGGTTCTTCTCCTCCTCGAGGGACAGACGCAGGGCAAAGGCCAGCTCGGGATCGTTCTCCGCCGCATCCTCGAAGTTGAAGCCCCCGTCCCCGCCGTCCGGACCGGCGCCACCACCGGCGCCGCTGCCGTCACCACCCAGGATCGGCGTGGCCTGGAGCTCTTCACTCAGCAGGTTGTCGCCGGGCGGGATGATGGCCAGGTGGGAGCCGTCGCCACCCTTGACGTTCTCGACGAACGCCTCGAGCTTCTTGGTCTGGTCGGATTCGAGGTCTCCGAAGGCGATCACGTCGATGGACACGTTATTCTTCTTCATCTTCTTGGCGAGCTTCACGAGCGTCTTCTCGTCTTCTTCAATGGGGGAGCAGGAGAATACGATGATGCGCTGTCTCTGGGACTTCTCGGAGCGGTGCTTGAGGGCGAGCTATAGTTTGCCGTCTGGTTAGCTGCTTTGAATACTCATCGTGATTGTGGGAAGTTGCTGTTGTTGTTGTAAGACATACACCGGCCACTTGTATGCTGGAGCCAAGGTGGGCAGTGCCACCGATCTTCGTGCGGTGCAGACCAGCCAGGATACCACCGAAGTCGGTGGTGAATGTCGACAGGACTTCGGGACCCTTTCCTCCCATGCTCATAAGCCCGACGGCGGATTGGGGGTGTACGCGCATCTTGGTCGTGTGAATGACGCTGACAGCGTCGATCTGTGCTTGCCATCGGGTCGATCTGGCAGCTCAGCTGTCAGCGGTCGGAACGAGAGAAGAAGGTTCGATGGCCCTTGCTGAGACTTCGTGGTACTTACGTATAATCACCGTTACGGCTGCTTTCGCTGTTGTCCACACTGCATAGGTTGTTAGCCAAGGTGTACGAAGCTTGAGATGAGGGGAGGGGTGGAACAGAGGAACGGACATGATCATGGTAGCTTCCATCTTGGCGAGGGTTTGGCGTTACTAGGAACGACGGCAGTGATTGATATAAGTAACAGTAGGTGATAGCTTTAGGCGCTATAGATGCCGAAAATAGGAAGATGTTGTGAGTAGATGGAGAGGAAATGATTGGAGGAGTGGATGAAGATGAAGATTGATGGAGGAGAGTGAGAGCTGCGGTGCTGGAGAGAGAGGTAACTTACGGGACGGGGACTGCAGTGCAAGATGTCACACCCTCTCCCGGTCGGAGCTAACCACGAATTAAGTCAGCACTTCAATCAAGGTTGTTTATCCTCTCTCTCTTACACACTCTCCCGCCTGCCAACTCTTCCGCTTTCCTCCCTCCCTTCAATTCAGACGCACTTCTCGACACAATCATCCTTCTGGCTCCGTTCCAGCCTTTGAAATTTGCATTGAATATCCTGCACGTCTATCGACAAGCGATCGCTAGCAACCTATTTCAAGCCCAATGGCGTCCCTTGCCTCCAAACGCAAGTCCCCCGAGGACGCGTCCCACAACGAGGAAGCCATCACACCCACCAACAGCCCGCCTAAGAAGAAGCTTCGGATTACACGCAACCAGAAACAGGCTCTCATTGATAACCTCCAGCTCGAAAGTACGCTTCCAAGGACAGCACAATCTTCATCCCTCGATTCCGGTACTAACCGCTGTCGCAGTCACCGAACGCGCCCGCAAACTCCGTGCTCAGTATGCTCTCCAAGCCAACGACCTACGCGCCCGGATCGAGCGACGCATCAACCGAATCCCCATCGCACTCCGCAGAGCCAACATGGGCGAACTACTCGAGAAACACATGAGAGCACACCAAGAGAACACATCCCCACGCAAGCTGCTCAGCCCAGCCAAAGCATCCCGGAATTTCGCAACCATTTCCGCTAGCCCCAGGTTGCGCAAAGCGACGACTGCCAGCCCCAGCTCCCGCAGGGTACGCAAACAAAGGTACGGCGTAAGATGATATACCCTCTCCGAGTCTTCCCCAAGGGAAAGGGAGACTTGATATCGTGGTGGTTCCATTCACTGACCCTGTTTCCCCCCAAAACCAGCCACGAGGGCATCTATTCTGATAAAGAGAACGCGCCCGCCCCCGGCGGGGAGTCGCTCGACGTGCTCAAGAACCCCAAACGCCGGGCCAAACCCGGAGCAGCAGCGGGAACCTCGCGGGTGGTGTCGCAGGAGATGAGGGGCGCCAACGACTACCGGATCCTGTCGCCCAAGACCTCGAACTCGCGGACGTACCCCCAATCCCCTCTACGCGTCGCCTCGCCTGAGAAACCCAACCACCACCCCCATCCCACATCGTCCTACCTCTCCCGACCCATGTCCCCCCTCAAGCCCTCCAGCCCGCTCAAGGGCACCTCCGCCAGCATGCCGGGCCTGCGGTCCGTTCGCGGCACCAACGCGCCCTCGACATCCGTCGTCAGACCCTCGTCCCAAGCAGCCACCAGACGCCCGGCAAGCCGCGCCGCAACCACGACAAGCAAGACCCTGCGCTCGCCCTTGCCGCGGCCCGCGACGCGCCAGGTCGACCGCCGGGACAGTGTCTCCTCGTCCGCCTCCTCCGGCACCACCGTGGCGGCCAAGCCAACCCGGACCCTCACGGGCAGCAAGAAGACCGCCGGTGGTGCCACTGCGTCCGCGACTGCCTCCTCCGCTACCCGGAAGAATACGGGCGGCCGCACCCAAGCCTCCGCGGCCGTCGCCGCTAAACGCAACGCCGCATCAGGAACAACGACCAAGCGAGCCACCACCCCGGCCGGCGGTGAAGCCGCCCCCGCAGCCGGCCGGAGGGTTCTGCGCAAGCGAGCCTGATAGGAACCTAACTTCCGGCCTTTGGTTCTTACTTACGACCTAAGTCATTTTGATACCTTCCATTGTTGCTTTGTATATGATTGGAGTTCCGCGTGGTGTTGTGCTTGATACCGGGGGTCGTGTGATTCAGGAGTTAATTTTAGGTATCGAAGGCGTATAGGGAGCTTGGGGTAAATCATTTGGAGTTTTCATGTCAATTACAGCTTCTATCGTTGTTCTGGTTTTGCTCAACGCATCGGATCAATTATCGAGAGACATTACCAGGTGTCATGTTTGTCCTTGTTGAATTATGACTGTGTTTACTTGGATCCAGCATGCATTTGCCTGTTAATTATCCTCAATGTCTCTTTGACAGCATCAAAACCGCTCTCAGCATGGAACACTAAATTTCATAATCTCACACTGTCAAGCCTATCAAAGTGGCAGCTACTATAATAATGTCTTTCATTCATAGTCGCTAGTAAATTACACCTCTTTTTTTGAGGGCAGGCGGGGGCTGAATGAGAAAAGAAAAAGGGAAATAAGAGGGGACGAGAGAATAGAAAGACATCACATGGGATGGTGGAGAGAAGAAAAAAGAGACACAAACAAGTCGGGATATCAGCTGGGGGTTAGGTCGTATGGTTTTGGAGTGGGAGAAAGTGGAACAGAATGGATATAGAAGAGAAGGGATGAAGCAAGTGAAAAAAGGTAGAAGAAGAGAAGAGAAAAGAAAATATCGTATGACTCGGCACAGGTATCTTCGCAGTTGATCTGGAACTGCCTGAGAAAATGAAATAAAGTAAAAAAGAAGAAATCTGCCCTCTCCTCGCTAGTGCGTCCCACTCAGAATAATCTCACACGACAGTGGAATGGAAGTTAGTAAGGCACAAGATTGCGAAACACCATGGTGTTCAAGAAATCAGAAAGAAAAGAAAAAGAAATCGAGGGAAGGGAAAGAAAGGAAATGCCCCTGGCATTGTATGCTTTGGGTCTCGAGCTGTGAAAACGCAAAGGGCTGCAAGGCAAGGCTTTGAGATAACAACGGGCGAGAAAAGAAAAAGATGGGTAAGATGGAAAAGATGGGACAAGAGTGACCCCAAAGTCCCCCAGAATATGAACCTAACAAGGTCACGACGGACAGACGGACCTCCGTAACTAGCCTATCGAGGTAGAAAGCAAATTAAGGGTGCAGTGAGTCGTACTGGGACCCACGGCCAATGCAAATGCGCTTCAAGTTGCCAGAGCACAAAAGACAAGGTAAGAAGAAAAGAACAACCATCCGCCAAGAGAATCTTCGAGCCGACTGTTTTGGCAAATATCGATAATCATCTCAATTCAAAAGGTGAAAGAAACTCCATCCAACCATGTTATATCGAATAAACGCTGAACGGCCCAGCCATACGCCAAGAGCATTCTTTGGAGCTCAAACGAGATATTGGCGATTATTGTATCAGGAAAATATCTTTGAGACTATGCGGAAAAGTGACAGTGTGGTGCCATCACCGATAACAAAGGCTAGCTGTTATTTTAGCCCGCAACACCCATAGGTCCCGCGCCTGGACGGGGTCGGTAAGGCATCGGGTGGCCTTGCCCATCAGGTTGGACGGTGTTTTGCTGGCTGCTATTACTCGTGCTTCGCTCACGGTAATCTTTAGCCGATGCAGGACCAAGGTCCATACCGGTCTGACCGGTGCTTGTAGAGTGGCCAAGTCCCCCAGGGCTTTGGACGTGGCGAACTGAGCTCTGTGCCTGCCAAGCCGCATCTTGGGAGGCGTCCGTTTCAATGCGTGCAGACGTAGGAATGTTCGCTCCGCGAGTAGAATTGGTAATTGTGACAGTCTCGCCACCATTGAGGGGCTTTTGAGACATACTGCCTCGTGCAATGTCCCCATAGCGCTTGAGGATATCTTTGGTAGTCACCTCGCTATTCTCTTTGAAGAAGGTAGGGTCGTTCAGGACTGATTGCAAGTCTTCCGGAATCTAAAAAAAATTGTTAGAAGGCAGCAGTACAACGAAGGAGAAGCTGGACAGCATACCTCGCACATAGTATCATTGTATGTGATCAGAGAGTTGACAGCCTCAATTGCCAGGAAGCTCTCGTCCACGGTACTGGCCTTGGTGTTGGGATAAAGTATGTTCGGTGTTATCACAGTTGCCAAATTATGAATGTCCATCTTGCTACCGGACTCCTCATCGACATGTGAGAAGGATGAAGTCCAGTTCAGGAAGGCGAACAAGACTTCCATGGTATCACGATGAGCTTTGGGAAGCAAGCAGCAGGTGAGATGCAAGAGGCGCTTTTGTTTCTCAGGATCAGAGATCTCTGTGGCGACGTTAACAAGCCGGACATTGCTGCGAAGGGCCATCAAACTTACTTTGAGATACCACAAATAGGCGGTGCAGCTTGAATGTCATGAGTGGATCTGGCATCTCACGAAGGAACTTCTTGAGGAGGGCCGCAATCTGGACAGGGTTCTCCTTGGTGAGATCTACCTGTTCATACCTGTTATCGATCATCTCGGTGAGTTCCTTCAGGCGCCTAATGTTGCCATTCTTTCGGAAAACACCCTCGACAGACATGTCCATTTGGCGCATCGCAGAGACAGCATCATCAACGAGGGCAGGAATGCGAAGCGCTCCTGGGCCAACACCGTGACTAGACTCTGTACCTTCCTTCTCAACAAGGAAGTCGAGGCTGACGCCGAAGACACCCTTCTTCTTCCCACCTTTCTTCGCTTCCTTGTTGAAAGCTCGACCAAAGATATTCCAGATCGTGGGTTTGCGCGACTCAATCAACGAGAGAAGTTCTTCCAAAGTAAAATTCCCATCTAACAATGGCTCCATGGACAAGACCGCAACATGTCGGACAATGAAGTACTCCAGAGCAGAAAGTTCCGAAAAGTACTTCTTAGTCCGCCCTGACTGCTCGATCAGATGCTGCTCTAAACCTGCACCCGAAACGCCACGCTGATGACCGTAGTTGTACTTTGGAAGAGGCTCGGTGGTGCCAACAAGCTTGGTGCCGGCATGCTTATAGGCATTGGGCCGTTGTTCCTTGGCTTGTTCGGCCGCAACGATTCTAGGAATATCATCCAAAGTCAATGCGTCCTGATTGCCAAATGTCAGCTCAGTGACCGTCTCTCCGTTGGCATCTTTTTCCTCTACAATCTGAAATCCATGGCCCCGTGGATCCGAGGCCTCGCCACCTGATGATCCCGGCCGCACGCTGCGACCCTCTGGCCCATCAATTATTCGAGAAGCTCGAGCCTTTCTGTAAGTTGTTGACAGGGTGCGCTCGTTCCGGATAGATCGCAAGCGTCGCATTTCGCCCACAGTCTGTTCGAGTGACGAGCCCTCGGGACTGTCTTTGACGGCGTTTGCATATGACTTGGCCCTTGTGCCTGACCTGCGCATTTCACCCCCAGGTGGGATTCGACCACTATCGCTACCGCTTTGTGGGCCTGCATTGGGATCGTCTATCGAACGGTAAGTGTCTCTGTATCTCTGTGAGGTGTCGAAGTGACTGGCCGTCATAACCTACCAGAGAATGTTCCTCCAGCTCGTAGAACGGCGAGGAGTCGCGCAAGAGCAACTCTCAAAAGAAAGATAAACTGCTGAAGTTTGGTCACATGGATGAAACCTCCCTGTGTTTCCTGGTTAAGACCATTCTTGGTAACACAGTCGTTGCAGTATGCCCGCTTTTCCTTCCGATTGTACAGCGAATCCTGGATGGTGCTCGTTAGATCCTTCTGACAAGATACACACGAGAAGTGTGGCGGCTTGATATGCCACCTGCTATCGCCAAGCATGACGCATTCATCGTCAATGGGTTCCTTGCACGACGCACAACAATCAGATAGCTGGTCTGCGAGAACATCGACCCCGACCATTAAATCTGCAGTCGTCTCTTCTTCGTCGAGAGGCCGGAGTGCTTCCAAGTCTCCCAAGTGGTCTAGGAAGTGGTGAAGGCCTTCAGGTGTTTGCTTTTCTCTTTCAAGTTTGAGGGCTCCTTGGAGACCAATACGAATGAGAAGTTTGAGGTAATGAGCGAGTCCAGTGACCAGTGAAAGGAGTTCTTGAGTAACGCCCAGTTTACGAACGCCAGCTTCCTGAGTCTTGGAGAGTAATGCAAAGAAGGCAACGATCTTCTTACACAGAAGTTTTGCTTCACGCCCATAAGCCAGGTCTAGGTCTGGTGATCAGCGATCGTCTTTTTGTTAACAGGGCGAGACGAGTGTATCGCAGCCGCTTACCTTTCATGCCTTGTGTTTTGATGTTTGTCGCAAGCTGGTCAATGGCAGAGAAGAGGACATCTACATGCCCAATGAACTTTTTTGCAACAAAAACACCATCAACATAGGTGCCGTTGCTGACATGGAGAAGCATATCCGAAATGCACGCAGCAGATGACTCCTCAAAACTGGACAATATGCTCCAAATTCTGTAGACCTTTTCCTCCATCACGTCTTCCTCGTCGCGTACTCTGTTGCGTTCCTCGTCAGTGGCGTCTAGGTCCATCTCAGGCGGCTCCAGGACTTGGCCGGTCGGAGCCAGTCGGACATTCCAGAATTTGTGGATCATGTAACACTCAGGGTGCCAGTGCTGATTCTGACCGTTGCGAAAGATCTCGACGAATTGTTTCAGGATTGCCGTGTGACAACCATGACAGCGTTGAGCGAATTGAGTAGAATAGTGAAAATGACAGTAGACTTTACCCTCGTGCTCATAGTATGAATCTTGCGCGCCAAAAACAGTGGGACAGACAGAGCAGGTGAAGTGCTCGATGTGATACTTGCGTTCCAATGCTGTAATATATGAACCACGCAACGCACCACCGCATTCATGACAGAGAAGATCGAGACGTCGAAAATAGTCTGTCTCACAAAGAGGGTATTGCCCGTTTCCATCTTCAGCATCTACAGGAAAGAACTTGGACGCCACTATTTGACCACAGTCCTAAACCCAACGGTGTCAACAGATAGACGACAGCCATTCCTTAGACATGGTGCACTCACCTCGCACTTGAAACATTCTAGATGATATGTTGCAAGCAGAGCTCGTACGAATTGGCCCGTGAGCGGTTCACCGCATTTTTTGCAAATCCGCGACGAGCTGCCAGGAGACTTCGTGGGTGGTCGGCCATTGGGGCGGGATCTTTCTCGTGGTGCAGATCTGTCCCAGTAACCATTACGATCTCTTGGTGTTGACGGATCTCTCGAGCCAGGGTGGCCAGACTCCAAGCGCCGGCTCATTCGACCGTCTGGGTTCTGTGCTCCATCGACCGGGCTATTGGTGGACCCGTTCCATCCTCCTGTCCTTGTGCGAGGCGAGTCGAAAGCAATGTTACTGTCTGCAGGAGAGGTTGGGGTTTGCGACTGAAAACTACCACCGCCATATCCACTGGTGTTGAGTTTGGGGCGGACAGCCCCGTTGCCCGGCACGAGGCTGTCCGGCAAAGGAACGTCGCCGGGAGGCATGTTCGTCGAGAACTATGCCTTTGAGGTGTGGCTTGATTGGGCAAATCAGGATCTGCAGTCGAATGTTGTGGACTATCCCGAGGTAGACGGCACGGCCGCTATGGTTGGAGTAGGAGAAGCTGGGTCACAGGAGAGGGGGAAGGGACAACGAGATAATAGACGTATTATGTGACTGCTGCAGAGGCACTAATCGTCGAGATTGCTTATCAGGTAAATACTGTTGACCTTGACTGTATGCAACGTTAGTCTCTGAGGTAATCGTCCCAAGTTTGGTGCGCGGGGTTCGTTAAGGGAGTTAGCGACCTTTTCCGTAGCAACACTCCTCACGCCATGTAGATGAGACTTGCGGGGAAACTAGAAAACAAGGGAAAACAGGGCGCAAGATTAGAGCTGGTTGAGAAGAGAAAAGCGCTCGGGAAAACAGGAGATTATGCGAAATTATCGAGGGAAAGAGGATTCAAGATGCGCAACCAGCTGTCGTCGAGGGAAGCGGAATGGGGAAAGGGTTGGAGCTCAGAGTGAGACCAACAAGCGGCGGAGTGCGCTGTCTGGAATCACAACCATTCCTAATCCCTTTCAACAAGGCGTATTTGTAGAGGACCACCAGAGCCCAGGAAGAGACGAGAGGGATTTGGATAGCAAAAGAAAGAGAAAGGAAGTCGAGTCCCGGTCTCTGGGACCTAAGTGGAAGGGAATAGGAGCGAGGAGAGGGGATCGCGTGTTTGGAGGAGGGTGGGTGTTGTTACTGCTGGGCACTTTGTCGCTCTCCTCCCCTCTCTTTCTTCTTCCCCCCCTATGCCCTCCTCCCATATTATTGCTGGGCACTCTCTGCCCACTAGAAAAGGTCACGTGAGAATAATCACCGCCTCATTCACCGCCTGAGATGGACGGGTGGGAATCCCCTATCCCGCGTTGTGTATCCATTACTCTACCCGGCAACTGGACCCGAAAAATAACAACAACAGTCTGAAGGGTTGAAAGAGGCTGAGGCTGAGGCAGATGCAGAAGATTACCAGCGAGGATTGGAGAGGATTTAACGTCAACATAATCCATGGATGGATGAATTTAAAGAATCATTTAAGCTTAGTTGTCACCAGACAAACGGCACAACCCCATCAGATGGTTTAGTCTTGTTGGCTAAAAAAAGCCCCTGGTCAGCCAAAAATAGCCAGCGCAACAATTGTTCAGGCAGAAACAGACCCTGTAAATTCTGGCCAAAGTGGAGACTAGATATCTACGGAGTACTCAATATAGATTAAGTGGTCCCCTTGGATCCTATCTTTGGATTTCGCTCGGAGTAAACGATGATTGCCCTGACAATTAACCCCTATGTGATATGCTTTTCACCCCGGCCGATCGAAGACTTGTCTAGGAACCTTGCAAATCATAAGTTACTCACGAGCTTCGCCTTGTGGAACCCCCCGATTTAGAATCTGGTTCAATTCCCGTCTAGCTTCCCGACCGCCCGCAAGTATCTTATCGCTTCATTCCGATTGCGCTATGCGCTCCATGTCTTCGACCCCCTTCGCCGTATCTTACTTCGCGGCCCACAGGCACAACGTCTCTTCTATTAGCAGCTATCTCTCCTCCAGGCCTATAGGGCTCAGATCTCAGAGTCGCGATTCGGCCTTTGCTTGGCAGAAAGCAAGAACGGCTATATCGCAGGTGGTAGGCAGAAAGCACGAGTTGGCAGTTTCTTAGCCTAGAACATCTTGACAGAAGACAAAACATCCCGTAAGCTCATGTACTTCTGATACTATACCTCAGAAAGTGCTTGCGCAAGACACCATGCTGCCACAACGAGGCGAGACCTATTGGTTAAGAAATCTGCCTATACAATAAAGCCGGGGCGGTCGCGGGAAGTCATGACAGTGTTCACATTAGAAAAATATTTAGTTATGCTACAGGTGACATTGTCTCACAGATCCATATAGAACACAGCACCTCACGGCCCATATCACTCCTGATTTCTTCCTTCAATATCATACATATAAGCTATCTATTGCCTCTGCTCTCGTCTAATATGACAAGGGAGGTGAAGACATAAGGTAGCACATAGTCGCTTGTGGGCGGTGAGGTAAATACACTTGGGAACATTCCTAGGGCCAATGTGTTTGCGCTCTACGGCTGGGCTTCATTAGTTGAGATGAACAAATGCGAATCTCGTGTAATGAGCATAATTCTGGTAACAGGTGCAGCTTCTTCATCATAAGGTACTGTAGTCAACTTACTATTCCAATATAAAGGAGTGGTTGGTTCAGACACTGCCTTTGTTCTTCGGGGCAGGCACCCGTCGCCGACGGTGCCTACAACTCGCCCACTCACCCACCACCCATCCGGCAGAACAAGCTGCACTCTCATCTATCTACTAACTATAACAAACTGTTATTCACCAACTATGCAAATGCCTTTTGGGACCTTCCATTCAACCTCTTGCCCACTTCGGAAAGGCATTTTCCTAGATCGGATAGAAATATTCTCTACACTTGATTTCAGTTTCTTTCAGACAGTTTCTAAGATCCCCTCATCCTGATCTCATCGACCTTTCCCCGCGCGCGCGCTCGAACTTGAATCAAAATCTATCTCACGCTCCTTCCGATAGCTTCAGACAAACTTTCTAGTCGACCAACAAGCTCATCGACTACTTTATACGTGCTTTGCCTCCCCGTCAGGATGTCGAATCAGGCGATCCTACGACTTACAAGGGTATACTTGTTCCTTTGTTTGTCATGAGCTCACTTGACTGATGAAATGTCTTTGAGAGATTATAGGAGATCAAACAGGTCCAGCAAGGGGCAGACCTATGTGAGTATTTCATCTCTGCATGAGCGCATATACGCCTCAGTGGACCTGAGCACTGGAAGACGTTCAAACTTGCTGACGAGTAGGGCTTTGTGGTCTTCATATAGCTCTGGCTGTACACTACGATGATTCAGATATCCGAAATGTACATGCTCTCATTCTCGGGCCTCCTGATACGCCATATCAGTTTGGATTCTTCGAGGTCAGGCTTCGTTACCTGCCTTCTTTCTTTTTATTCCAGTGCTAATCGGGTCTCAACTGTCTAGTTCTCAATCAAGTTTGGGAGGGGTCAGCAAGCCTGCCCAACTAAGACTATTTTCACTCCTGACAATTCGCAGACTACCCTACCCACCCGCCAAACGTTCGAGCCTTAACGACAAACTGTGGCAGGTGCCGGTTCAACCCCAATATCTATGCTACGGGCAAGGTTTGCTTGTATGTTTCCCCTAGCGACTGCATGAGGGTTCTGATAACTGATAAGTTGACTCAGATCGATCCTTGGGTAAGAAGCCTGACAATCCATCGGCGTTAGACCTGGCTGATAACGTCCTCGCAGAACATGGCGCGGATCACGCGAAGAGCAATGGTCGTCTGCACAGGGCCTCGAGTCGATCCTGATATCGATACAAAGCTTGATGTCCTCCAATCCCTACGAGAATGAACCTGGGTTTGAGGTTGCAAGGTCGGAACATGATAAACGAAACTCGAAACATTATGTTGCAAAGGTGAATTCTGTCTTCTCCACACTTTGCTGGTAGCTGCCAAGCTCTAATTTACATAAAGATCCGCCACGAGACACTTCGGCTTGCGGTGATCGAGCCACTGGAGGCGTCTCTGAGTATCACCCCTTCAAGCGATGCGAGTACTTCACTCAGTGATAACGAGGAACGGGAACTGTTGGAGGAAGACAAGCCCTCTTCCGTTCCTTTCGTCGATTTTCGCAAGAGACGTTTCTTGTGGTATTTTAGCGCCTACATGCAGTCAATAGATGCTGCCATGCTGGAAAATCCACGTAAACAGAAATTCACAAGGATGCCCTTCGAACAGGCCAACAATTCGATGGACGGCCACTTCGATTATGCTGAGCTGAAGCAGCGGCTGGTGGTAATAAAGACTGCACTTAATGAGGAAAGCTCCAACTGGTCTGCCGAAGGCCTGGTGGCCAAAGAGCAGGAGTGGGGCATTGCAGTAAACCTACAGCGCCAATTCGAACAGATTATGGAGAGCATGAAAAGCCAGAATAACTTCACAATCGACCTGAATTTGGTTGACGACAATCCGTTCGTGTGGAAGCTCATCTACTTTGGCAAGCCCATGACGCATCTGGATGGCGGTATATTTGAGATCGATATACGCCTCAGTCCCAAGTTTCCAGAAGTGCAGCCGCGAGTTTCCATGAGAACTTCCTTCTTCCATGTTCGTGTAAGCCCGGATGGTGTCTTGTGCTATTTCCCTCAGCGGTCGGAGGAAATGCGATACCATATCGACGGTATCGTGGCAGCTCTGGAGGAAGAAAACCCGCCTTATGATCCACGAACAACAGTGAACCCTGAAGCCTCTCGATTATTCTGGGGAACACCCGAGGATCGAAGAAGATACAACCGCGAGTTGAGACGCTCACTTGAGAGAGCATTGGAGTAAGCTTGCGGTAATGCTCGAATGTTCCTAGCTTCGTCGACGCTGCGAGGCCGTGACAGACCCAGATTGCTGGTTAGGTTCTACTCTATTCCGACGAAAAGGGCTGTCACGGCTTCGACATATTTTTCTAGAATGACATTCAGTGACATCAACTCTCCCTTGTACTTTGAGATTTGCGCGCTTCTGAGAATGATTCTACAGGGATATGAATGGACGGCATTGCCATGTTGGAGAGATGGGTGTTTACTGTGAGTGGCGTATGATTTTGAAAAGTGGCGGCTGGGAAAAGAATGCTTTTGCAATGTCCTTTCTTTGAAGAGTTTACGTTCCGTTACTTGCATTAGTAGCCTTATCTATAGTTACATGCCAGAATGAACACTAGAAGAATGCAAAGATAGGTAGTCTCGTTATCATGTTAGCCTCATAGTCATGGACGATTCATGTGTGGCATTTCTAGCGGGAGGCCCGAGCTTTGATCCGGAGATTCTGGAGGCGGACCTCCAATCCGTATTCCGTCTGGTCCACGCCGCCCAACCAACTAACTCGATCGCTCCGTCTCCTTCGCCCTCTTTTCCTCTCCCCCCACACCATTTACCGTACGGCTGTTTTCGGCATTCCTCCATCATGTCTACTAAGCGGTCTACTCTCGAATTGGGCAATGTTCTGGTGGTTGGAGGGTGCGGCTTCCTGGGGTGGCATATTGTGGACCAATTACTCAATTTCCCCTCGGAAACCGATCCCAGTGTCGCACTTCCCAAGCCGCAAGATGATACTAGATTCGACTACCCCAAGCTGGGTGATCGATACCCTCGATGCATAGCAAAAGTCTCCGTTGTTGACCTCCGGACAACGAACAATCGTCTTCCTGGAGCCGAGTACTACGATGGAGACATCACCTCTGTCGAGTCCATGCTGTCCGTTTTCCGCGCCGTCAAGCCGGACGTCGTCATTCACACCGCTACCGCGAACGTGTTGGAAGGGAACAAGCCGTTACTGCGCAAGGTCAATGTCGATGGGACCAAGACATTGCTGGAGGTTGCGGGTGGTGAGCGTGGCGACTGGGGCGGAAAGTGCAAGGCGTTTGTTTACACGAGTTCGAGTTCCGTGGTCCATGATACGCAGAGTGACCTGATCAATGTCACGGAAGAATGGCCACTTATCAGGGGACCATTGCAGCTGGAGTACTATTCAGAAACCAAGGTGCGTTCGAAAGCCCCTGGGCATTGCCCCTCCAAACCGTTTCATAAATAAATTGCTAATCAGATCATGTGTTGCGGGTAGGCCGACGCCGAAGAAATCGCCTTGAAGTACAACCGCGCCTCGCCCTCTGGAATGGTCACCTGTGCTGTTCGCCCCGCTGGCATCTACGGTGAGAAGGACACGACATTCACATTCAAGATCCTGGAACACGCTGCCAAGGCTTCGCCAACCGTCCTCCGAATGCAGTTGGGAGACAACAACAACCTGTTCGACTTCACATACGTGGGCAATGTCGCCTACTCGCACACCCTCGCTGCGTACCGCTTGCTTGCGACTCATGCGCGCTACGAGGCTGGACAGGGTGGACCCCTGGATCATGAGCGGGTGGATGGAGAAGCGTTCAATATCACCAACGACTCGCCGGTCTATTTCTGGGATATGACCCATGCTGCCTGGGCTCTCACTGGCAAGGTGGTAGAGCCCCATCAGGTGTGGGAGCTCCCAGAGAGTGCTCTCGGCCCCATCGGCGGGATTGCAGAGACGGTCCTCGGGCTCTTTGGTAAGACTCCCCGACTGACCAGACGTATGGTGCGCTATTCGTGCATGACACGTTACTATTCGTGTGACAAGGCCAAGTACCGCCTGGGATACAGAGCCATTGTTCCGGTTGACGAGGGTCTTGCTCGCGCAGTCGGATATGTTGTCGAGAGGGAGCGACTTGAGGGGCAGAAGAAGGCGCTGTGATCGGGTCATCGAGTCTATGTAATATACGTTCTGATTTTCTCCTACAAATCGCTTGATCTTAGTTGGACCCTGTCCGTAATTATTAATGCATGAAAACAGGCTGGTCTTTATCTCAATCTCAGCAATAGTCGAAATCTACTGAGAGAACGGATGCTTTTTACTGATAAACCTTTCTGCCGAGCATATGTCTATCTTATCTACAGGCTTTCTTGAATCACCGCACATGCCGCCTCACGACCTTGTCTACTGCTATCCAACATGTCCCAACCGAAGCCGCACACGAAAAGCTATTCGTACAGACAGGAAGGACCCATGGGGATCTCGAGCGCGTGGATAGATGGACTTAACACGCAGTTGGGAAACACCACTTCTCCGCGGGCAACTAGGCCAATTTCCTCAAGAAGACCTTGAGCAACTTGTCCTGCTTCGCCAGGGTCCTGTGGAAGAACTTCCCCGTGTCCCTGGTATATTTCGCAAGCTGCGCGACGCTGGCGAAGGTCTTCGGTTTCGTGTCCAATTGTCGACATTCGATAAGGTCCACCAGATTGACATGCACTGTCGACAATGCCTATGGAGGTTGAACAACCGTTGTCAGCCTCTCTTGTACTCAAAGCGAAAGAGCTTTCTACCTCTCTTGCTCTCCTTATTCTAGTCTTGCAACGGACAGGAAGAACGTCCATACCTTTTTGCACTTTGTGATGGAAGGAAATGGTCCAGGCAGGTCAAACAGCGCACACAACTTGCGCCATTCCTCTAGGGACGCCAGGCGGCTACCGATGATTCGGTCGTATTCGATGTTGACGAAGGCGTTCCATCGCTTGCGCCAGGTCCTGGAGCCCGGCTTCCAGCCCCTCTGTGCAGCCAGGCGCTTGAATTCCTCAGTGATCGGGGCGTGGGGGTTAGGCTTGAAGTCGGGGAACTCGAGCCAGAATCTGGAGGTTGTCATTGTGAGGTTGGTTGTCAGGTTGGTGTTGGTGTTGAGTCTGGGGGTTTGAGATAGGTATTCTAGGATAAGAATAGAGAGCCAAGCGGAGCGCGAGGATGAGTATGGTTGTAGAGCTGATAGTGCTATTGATGATGAGGATAGATGTCAAAAGATGGCGGTATCAATGATGTTCTTGATGATGATCGAAGGGTAAGATCTCTTAAAGTCTCTACTGAAGCTGTCGGGGTCGTTTGACAGCCATCGGTGCAAACAAACCATTCACCACGTTTGTCTCCATCTGTTGTGCAGTGAGCTCGATGTACGCAGACATTCACCAAGCTCGCAGCGACGAATCGCAGACCATTGCAGAAAGCCTGATCGACAGAAAAACTAACCGCACTCATTCTCTATCTTCGATTGTGTCACCGTTTATCCCTAATACCCCGACTTTATACCCCACTTACCTTACTAGTCTTGTATGCTTTTCTCTTCTGGCAGAGAAGAAGCTTTCCTGGAGTGGAACGAGTGCCCCCTCACTGGGTCGCTCTTGCCTGTGCTTATGGTAATTGATCATGTATAAGCCCGAGGTGCTCGCTGCTTCTGTCGTTGCTGCTACCCTTCATCATCCTTGAGATCGCACAACCACAAAACGTCGCATCATGCTGTCACTGTCCCGCCTCGTCCTCTACCTCTTGATCGCAGCCACAGGAGCTCACGGATTTGCAGCTCATTTGCACCGTGCAGAGGAAGGCGATCCCGATGTCGATGCTGTCTTCGACTATATCGTCGCCGGCGGCGGTACTGCAGGAGTAACAGTGGCAGCGCGCTTGGCCGAGCATGGCTTTAGCGTTGCGCTTGTCGAAGCTGGAGACTTCTACGAAACAGCTCATCCTTTAGCGAAGATCCCTGGCATGGCTGTCGTTGGTATTGGAGCGAATGTGAACACGGCGAGCCCTATTGACTGGCGATTTGTTGCGAAAAGTGTTCCCAGTGCCAATTATCGTGATATACATTATGCCAGAGGGAAATGTGTGGGTGGATCGTACGTTTCTGAATGTTGACCCTCTCAGAGCTATGCTGATTTCTTGACTCAGATCCGCACTCAATCTGATGATATACAACCGGTCTGCTGCGTGACCCTACTAGTCCTTTGCCACTATACTAATTGTGGGTGCAACTCAGACCCGACACTGGCACAATGGATCGCTGGGCTGAGCTCGTTCAGGACGACAGTTATACCTTTGATCGTGTCCTTCCGTTCTTCCAGCGTACGACCGCCTTCACGCCTCCCGATAACGCGGAGCGTCCTCTCAACGCGTCGGCGGGCTATAACCCAGCTGCATTCGCTGAGGGCGGGCCGCTACAGGTATCATACCCCGTGGACAGTGTCGCATTCTCCAGCTGGATGGAGCGCGCAATGCATGACATAGGTTTTGGAGAGACCCAGGACTTCAACAGCGGCACGCTACTGGGCGCTCAGTACTGCAGTTTGACCATTCACCCATCAGAGAGGACCAGGTGTAGCTCTGAGACCGCCTTCGGGCAAATTGATGACAGTATTTTCAAGACCAAATTATATGCAAAGACAATGGCTAAGAAGGTCCTCTTTAACTCCAATAAGGAAGCAACAGGAGTGGTGGTTCGCACCGGCAACACGACATCGACTTATACTCTGCGAGCCACACGCGAGATTATAGTTTCTGCAGGTGCTTTCCACAGCCCACAGCTTCTGATGGTCTCGGGCATCGGGCCCACAGATATCTTGGGCGACCATGACATACAGCAAATTGTCGATCTTCCAGGTGTTGGACAGAACATGTGGGATCATGTTATGTTCGGGCCTACTTATCGAGTTGCTATGCAGACTCTAACTAGCGTACCCACTAACCCTGCCTTTTTCGCCCAACAGGTCCTTGTATACATCAACGAGAGACGAGGTGTGTTGACTAATCCAGGCGGCGATTATCTGGCATTTGAAAAGATCCCAGAGCACCTGCGCAGAGGTTTTTCGGACGAGACGAGCCAGCACCTATCGTGGTTTGCTCCCACTTGGCCAGAGGCAGAGGTACGTCTTCCGACTCAGGGGGCCTCCTAATTTGTACTCACTGGCATTCATGCGCAGTACATCTCGGCGGCCCTTTACACAGGTGACTTTGCGAACCCTTTCTTCAGCCAGCCTACCGACGGGGCACAATATGCGACCATTCTAGGCACGCTCATCGCACCCACATCTCGTGGCAACATCACAATATCCTCCAGCGACACAGATGATCTTCCTATAATCAATCCGAATTGGATTGCGACAGAGTCCGATGCACAAGTTTGTGTTGCCATATACCGACGGGTTCGTGAGGCTTTTCAGGCAATTGCTCCGATTGTCGAGGGCGACGAGTATTTCCCCGGGAGTCAGTTTCAAACCGACGAGCAACTCCTTGAAATCATTCGAAACACCGTCATGACCATCTATCATGCTGCCTGTACATGTAAGATGGGAACCAGCAATGATCCAATGGCTGTTGTGGACAGCCGGGCGAGAGTATTTGGTGTGAGTCGGTTGAGGGTTGTGGACGCAAGTGCGTTCCCGCTCTTACCTCCAGGACACCCTCAATCGGTCGTTTGTATGTCGCTTTCCATGAGAGAAGAATGTCCCTGACAAGTATGCAATCATGCTGACTTGATTTGCTCTAGATATGCTGGCGGAGAAGATAGCAGCTGATATCATAGGCGGTTCTAACGAGTGACATTTCCGGGTTGTTGACTAATGAACGTCATATCTTAGTGCGCTAATCAGCTCATTCCTCATTGTTTTCTTGCTTTTTCGGTGATTCGAGATATATAGTATGGTGGTTTAACGGCAGGGAAGGGCAGAGTGGAGATGGGTTTTTACTTCAACAAAAGTACGTCCTGAGTACCGGCTTCTTGCACCATTATTATGCATAATAGCGATCATTCACCAACCAGTCAATTAGCCAACATATATTCAACTAATCAACCAATTATGATATTGCCATGGATGAGTGTGGAGGCTTTGTGTACAGTAACTACTGTCTCTCAGGATCGGGTCGCACCCACGAGCTTTGCACGACGCATCTGACATGTGATAGCCCAGTGTGTGGGCTGAGAAGCTCAAAGTCAATTTTTCCTCAGTCCACGTCAAGTTCTCTGGCTATTGAATCTAGACATTGCAGGAACAGGTAGTCTTGACTGTGTGTAAATTGACCCCAAAGTGAACCGAAGGTTTCTTGTCTTTTCTTTCCCTGGGTGTTCAAAAAGAAAACCTGACCAACCCGGGGAACGAGATCAGAAATTCATCCTATCACCGCGAGAAAGAATGAACCATCTTGTCCTTTTTTCTTTTGCTTCACATACTCCTCGGGGGGCTCAGAGGATCAACAACTTGTGAGATCAGCTTTCAAAAGTATGAGAGGGGGGGCGTTGGTCAAGATGGCGTGCACGGCACGCATCAACACGGGGGTCTATCGAGTGCCTAGGCCTACGTGTTGATAGACGAGGTTCATGTATCTTTGACTCGGCTAGTTGCACTGTACTACAATACTTGCAAGAAGGGGGAGGAGGGGGGCTGTGATGGTATCATTTGTGCGACCGTTTGTAACTTGCATCTGCTTTCCCCCCTCTCTTGCTTGTGGTGGGAAGCAATCTGAATGGTATGATTTTATAGAGATAGGGATTGAGTTAAGGAGACCAGGGGTGTTGGAGATCCATGTCGAGATAGTGATGATTTTTTTTCCTCTGGTATAGTGCAGTTCAACTGATCAACTAGTCTTTGCTTGGGGGCTGAGGGC
Source organism: Aspergillus fijiensis CBS 313.89 (assembly GCF_003184825.1). Lineage (NCBI taxonomy): Eukaryota > Fungi > Ascomycota > Eurotiomycetes > Eurotiales > Aspergillaceae > Aspergillus > Aspergillus fijiensis. The sequence continues at coordinate 259,473 of NW_024468990.1, read as the reverse complement.
TGAGCTAGTTAGATAGGTGGAATGATAGAGTAGGCGGAGGTTTTAATTTCATATTATCAACAGGATGATTCTCCTGCGTTGTATGTATGGCATGCGATTGATGGCACCCACCTGTACATACTATCTCTGGTGCTATCAGTATGGTACTCGAGAGCCGGGCTGAAATTGGCACTTGTGTGCAGTACTGTACTAGGTAACTAAGAGGTACCACCCTTCCCTTATTCCGTGCTTATTGTTATTGTTTCTCTGATCCTCCCATGTCGATTTCCACAGGCGAGATTTAATGACATTGATAGGTAGACGTCAGAGCCTTATTTTCCCACCCTCTCTTCTTGTTCTACTGTTTTTATGTATATTATATCCTATTACAGGACGTCGTGGTATAGTCACATACAGGTGATAATGATGAGGTGGGTGGTTGACAGCGCCATCGAAGCGAAAACGGGAAAAGCTTTTGTTAGGTAGAGGTTCTTTGTTTGTGTTGACTTATCCCCTCCTCCTCCTCCTCTCCCTCGTCCTTCTGCTCCTCCCCGTCCTCCGTTCCCCTCCACCCTTTGTGACTGGTGACGTTCCCACGGGGTGAGAAGAGATAGTTAAATGTCCTAGGTACGTGTATGGTACTGCCCCGTTCGGCGGTCGGCAGCCATTTAAGTAGTAAGTAACGATTTCACAAGAAATCCAGATTGTACAGTTAATGTACCAAGTAGCTGCCAAACTGCCGGTCCCGGTCGGTGGGTTGATATTCCTGTTCCTGGAGACTTTATTGAGTTAGGGTAGGTTACTGTACTCGAGTGTTAAGGGTTTAGGACTGAGATAGTTGCTGAGCAACGAAGCAAGCAAGCAAGCAAGCTGGGGGTGAATTGTTAAAGAGAAAGTCAGTCCTGGCACAATTTGGTTATCTTTACTTGGTGATTCGTGCTGGTTAATTAAGTTAAGGTGCATTTTACTCATACTATCAATAATAATAATACATAGTAAGGTGTTTACTCCAAAACTCAAAGGGAAACGTTGCACGAGGAGCATAAAAGTCGAAATAGGTTTGAAGGGGGGGAAGAGGGTGTGCGTGGTGTGCGGGCAGAAAAAAAATAATAAAAAAAAGGTCGAAGTATGGAATTCTGGAAGTATGTATGTAGTACTAAACTTGTACTTAGGGAGGGAGGAAGGAGAGAGAGAGAGAGAGAGGACCAGAAACTCTAAATGCAGTGGTCTACTCTTGTTTATTGTTCGTGGGGTCTGCTAAGGTTTTGGCAGTATATATTCACTACATGTTAGATTTATTTTAGTTTTTTTTTTGGGGGGGGGGGTTTGAATTTTGGTAGTCAGATGATCTCGTGCTCATACGGGTTGCCTCGAGGTTACAGTGCTATTACTAAGGGTTTGGTTCTGGGGTGTTGCTTTTCGCTTGTGTGTTGGGGAGATTAGGTGTATTGTCTTGGTCTTGGGGAAGATGCGGGGGGATAACCGTGAAGATTTTCTGTAGAGGAGGAGGGCAGATGTGAGGGTAGTGTACCTGTACAGAACTCCGCATAGTTCAGAGCCATTTGTAGCTATTCTTACTTTGGACGTCGGCAGTATCTAAGGTTGGATGATCTATCCCCCACAAACCATGGAGAGAAGATCATGCTTTTTCTTTGGTGTTTTCTTGTTATCTGCTATGTTTAAATTTATCACACGTCGGCTTCTCTTCTGCGAACCCTGTCTTGGGTAAGGATTGACAGGCGGCGCTCCTTGTCGCGGGGGGTTCCTGTTTGCGGCGGAGTAGAAGTGCTGTACTGTACTGTTTAGTTTTGATGTGAAATGAACGCAGTACTTCATGGTTCAAACAAACCAACAGCCTGCTCATCAGAAGATGAGATCATAACTTCCGCACGGTACGAGCCAGATGCAGTCCTGAAGATGATCAAAAAAGCATACTAGAATGCTGAGGCAGGCTGGAAGAGGTTGCTTTCGTTGTGTACCTGTACCAGCTCATTGGGAAGGGGAGTGGTGGCGTATAGGTATGGTATGCACCCCCCAGATTTGGGAGGATGATGTGAGACAATAAGGTCCACACTTCAATCATCAACATCCATTGTCATCATTATGATCGAGCTTTGCCTAACCATCAAATAACGTTACCATGGCTAGGATGAAGACGCTTTTTGCGGGAGATTGGGGGGGGGGGGGGGGAATAAACTTGGACTGATCATGGCTTGGTCTGATAGGTAGTATGCGCGGTCGGAGGCGGCGGCCAGTAATCTATACATAGTAGGAATTGATACCAAAAAGTAAAGTCAAGAGAAGGTCTTTTGCGCCCTCTCCACTGACTGACAGTAAGTATTGTTCTCCCGTACTCGCTCAGGGAATCCGCTTTCTTGCCTCTTGCCTCTTGCCGTCCAGCCCCAGTTCAAGCAATCAAGCAATTAATCGGTCAATCAATCAAATCAGCTTTGGGCCCTCCCCACCTTTCTTTACCCCGCAGATTCCATCAAAATCTCAGCCGTGCTTCCTTGATAAGACCAGGAGATGTAACTTAGATTGCATGACCTTCCCCCCGTCGTGATGAGCGAGTTTGAGGGTTTCATGATCTGGCGAGTCTCGGATTTGAGGGTAAGATGGCCTGAATGGTGGTGATATAGTCAGTCCAAGCTCATCACCCTTCGCGAATACCATCCCTGCACGACTCAATCCTCAACCTGGCCATTCAAGAGATCCAACACGCGCTCGAATTGTAAATCCTTAACAAATGCAGATGCCGACCTACCTGCCGTGTACTTACATAGTCCCCACTTGAGTGTGGTTCTACAGTCTGATCTGTCTCGTCGGCCAGTGACCACCCCTCGGCCGGACTGCGTGCCACTTGCATACTGTTGCTGCTGCTGCGCAGCACTGCAGCCGACCTAAACCTCGCTTACCAACGGACTTTCCTCCCTCAAATAGTATCAGACACACCATGGGCCAACCTTTTGGGTCGATCCTCCCCCAGAAAGCAGATCCCCTGTTCCGGTCTCGATGATTTATCGAACGGGGCAAAAAGCGAAGTCAAGTGAGCAGATCGCTGGCTGGGTCCGGCAAGAGGGATCCCTGGAACGGAGGGAGTAGATGAGACTCACTTTCTTTTCGGTTGGTTCCATGGACTGAGGTCCATCAAATGTCGTTTTGGGCGGGCGGTGACGTCCTGACGGTCCCCGAATGATGTTTAACGATTGGCTCTAGGCAGGGAAACACACGTACACCGTTGGAAGGCGAGGTAAAATGAAGGTCGTGGAGGGCTTTCTCCGATCATTGGACCACCGCAGTTCCCCCCCCCCCTGCCCTATCTATCCCTCACCAACATTCCACAAAGTCCGTCGCGAGGGCTGAACCATAAGTAAAAAGTTTCAGGTTGCACAGAACTTCCAGAAAATTGAGATTTATTGCATAGCGTGATGAACTGGAAATGGTCCGACCGTTGAGACGGGGTCTGGAGTGGCGCTTCGTGGCTGCGGAAGGTGTCGTCTGTGGTTCGGACTGACATCCCTTAGGCAGGCTGCGAGACCAGGGAACCATCATCTGAGCGACGTAAGTACGAGGGAAGGGCTCTGCTTGCATTCTGCGTGGTGATGCAGCAGCAGCAGCAGCAGGGAGGGTGCGTATGGGGAATGAGATGAGGGGAATATTGCTGGTTCCTGGCCGATGATGACGATGACGATGATTATGATGTTGTTGATGGCGAGTTTTGTTGGCGAGTTTTGTCACTCAGGATAGTTAGTAAATAATGGCATCCTAGGAAACGAGCCGTGTCTCGGGGTCGAAAGTCGAATCGCAAAGCGGGCGTTGAACAGGGATCATTTGATTAGGATTGCTTCTCGAACAGCAAGGCCTGGGAGGGTCCCACGAATGGCTGACTGTCGGAGTCAGTCGACGATAAGAGCCAAGATACTGAAATGATGAACCGACTGACGCTATCCGAGCCCGTGCATTTTAGCTCGTTAACGGTACATAGAATTCTTACATGTATTCATAGTGATATGGATTGCTGCTGCTGCTGCTAGCTAAGCTAATTAGTTGGTTGAATAAATCAGCTAGCTGGTTTCCAAGTAGAACTGTAGCGATGGATGTGTGGCATTTGCCCCGAGGGCGCAGAGGCGGGGGGAAGGAGGGAGGGGGGAAAGTTGTCTGTCCATCGATTGCTCATATAACGCAACACAACATAACAAGCTGGAACCACTCAATGCTGGCCAGCAATGGAGAAGGAAAAAAAGGTAGTCAACGCCTAGCTGTTCTAGTCCTAAGTCGGAGAGGCGTGGTGTGAACGATCGACCGGAGCCTTTGATAATGAGCAGCAAGTGGATCAGTCAGTCAGTTGATTAGTTAGTCAAACTGTAACTAACTAACTACCTAACTTAACTATGAGCGAGTGAGTGAACGAGCGAGTGTCTACTCGTAAGTCAAATCATGCTATCAACCGAACTGGATCCTCACCGTCACCAACGGCCCCAACTAGACTGACGCCTCTTAGAGTCAGTTTCAGTGTTCGACAGACCGAATGGAGTGTACCTGCCCAGAAAAAAAAAAGGGATGTGACTTCAATTTGTAGAGGCTAGATTGTGTTCTGTTGGAGAATAACCTGAGTTGAGAAAGTCAATTACAATACCTAACCTTGAACCTCGAACCTCATACTCACTCAATCTTAAATGTCGGGCTCCGATAAGCTGAAAAGGTGGGTATTGATTGGGTATTCTGGTAAGATTTCCGCTCTTGCTGTTCCCGCCAGCGGATGGATGTGACGGAACCATACCAAATTCTCACCTATTGCAGGGCAGCTGCCCACTCCACTGCCGGGTCCTTCCCGTACTAGCTCGGTAATCCATTTTTGTTACCAGCCATCTCACACTCTCACACTCACTGACTGTCTGTCTGTCTTGTCTCTGTTTCGGCTCTCGCTGCTCGCTGCCCTTCGTTTCCTTTTCTTAAATCCTGTGGTGTTTCCAATCAACCAGAACCGACAACCGCATCCCCTCGCCCTGTTCATCCTTCTTTTGCTGCTGACTTGTATATTCTCTCGGTTTATGTGGATTTGAGCTTAGCTTGGCTCTCGAATTCCCAGAGCTCCATTCCTCAATTTTGAATCCATAGTTTATCTTGTCGACCTCGTTCGGGGGGTTGACATCGTCAATCACCCTGGCTTCGCGTTGACGCTCCGTCGCGCCATTCCCCCGCATAGCCGCTATTCTTTCTTGGTCTCCTGCTCTTTTTCGCCTTCTTGTCCTTACGTGATCCCAGGACATTTTTTCTATCCTCTCTTTTCCTGTCGAATTTTCACCTATCACGCATAAAATAAACCAGCTGTCCGGTCGGAATCAATAACTGGCTCGTTCGCGCCCGTTCGCACTCGTCGTCTGACTCCCCGCTATCGAGCCATGGCCAGTTAATGCTGCGGATGAATCCATAACTCTCAATCCAAGGGCACCCGCTCTGCCCGGCAGACGGTCCGGCTCGGAGCTGCTCAGTTGTTTGATTTCGATATCCGACTATTTTTCGAATACTGCACACCTCGTCTAGTCGCCATCTCCCACCCCCGCGGACTCCCTCGATCGACCCTCCCAGCATTGCCTGTTCAGCATGGCGGGCAATGGCGTCGACGATGTTCAATACCTCGCGCCTCCGGCCGTGGCAGCCTTACGGCAGGAAGCACGAGCCATCGATTCGAGATTCTCACCTTCTCGCTCCCCAAGTCTCGACGATATGCGGGAAGAACGGGAGGAGCTGAAGGAAGCGGCGGAACAAACCCTCAACGTCATTGTCGACCTTGGCCTCGATGGCCGTGTCAAATGGGTCAGCCCGTCGTGGAAGCAGGTCGTGGGAACCTCCCCGGAATCGATAGAAGGACGGATGATCTCCGATCTGCTGGTCGGCAACAAAAATGTCTTCCACGATACGATAGAGAGCATGAAGGAGAATGATTCTTATAGCCGCTTCATTCGGTTTGCCGTCCGGTTAGGGCCTGACTCGGTCCTGAAATATTCGCCGGAGCCGCCCGTTACGGAGTCGATCGCAGAAGAGACAGGGGAGGCTCAAGGGTTGGAGCCTCGAGAAGAGGCCCCTGAGCAGGAAGTGAACCGCAATGATGTCCTTCATATGGAAGGTCAAGGAATCATGGTCTTTGACCGTACGGCTGATGGAACAGGTCATGTAGGTTTTCTCCGACGATCAACAGCTAAACAGGGTACTAATGGGCTGGAAAACAGACGATGTGGATGTTGCGACCGTTTACGGAACCGAGAGAAATCACAATCGACCTCCCTCCGTTGCTGGTAGAGTCCCTTGGTGTTGGTGCGGAAGTGTTGGCAAACTACTTGACGACTCTGGCGGAGGCTGCGGCCAGCGAACCTGACCCCTCCAAACACCCTGCCCCAAGCCCGGTGTTGTGTCGCATATGTGAACGTCAGATCACACCGTGGTGGTTTGAGAAGCATTCCGATCTATGTCTTCAAGAACATCGTGCTGAAATGGATGTTCAGATTGCCCAGGAGAATCTCAATGAGCATCGCCATGCAATTGTCCGGGTGCTCGACGCGCTAGAGGCAAGGCAAGGTAGGCCGCTGGCCCTTGGAGAAAGTGCAACACCCCCACCGGTTCAACCAGAATATAAAGGACTGCCCATTGGGCCATCTCCAATGGCATCAGCCCCCTCATCTGGGTCTGCATCTAGCGCCAACTCTGCTCCTGGAACGCCCCCTAGATCAAGGGATCATTCAGCTTCGGGTATCGGACACGCCAGAGCACGGTCATTCGCAGTACGGCGCCCGTTGGCTCGAATTGTCGAGTTGATCCTTGACCTGTGCGATACGGCCCTGGAAATCAATATGCCCATGATAAAGGAGTCTTCTCGAGCCGATAGTAGTGATGACTTCCGTACCTTGTCTCCGCAATCAGAATCGCGCATCTCACAGGTCATACAATGGCAGTCACCTAGCTCGAATACTCTTGAGCAGGAACAGGGTCTGGCTGCCCTTTGCACGGATACAGAGCAGGTTGCGAAGGCAAAAGTGGATGCTGTGATTCGCCATCGGAGAATAGTGGAATACGCCGAGCGCATTCGTATCGAGTACACCATCCTGGTAGAAGAGTGTATCACTGCAGCACTCAGTAAAGCTGAGCGCATCGCTGCCGGTCAGCTCAGTGACTCTAGCGCCTCAGACGATGATGCTCCGCCAGAGATCAATCCTGCCGTCACTGCAGCTAGTCCCATTCTGTACGCCAAACGGGAAGCGACAGTACCAGGTCCCATGTCTGCCCTCACTATGTCCATGCGGAACTCCCCTGATCGGCTCCAGTCCTCGCAGTCGGAAGGCAAATCCTCAGGCGCCTCGGTTGCCGTCTCCACTGGATCGAACAGCCCCATGGAATGTCCCACGCCCCGTTCACATAAAAGCATCGCTGGCGTGCTAGGAACGTCGCAGCCCTCTCGACGGGGATTGTCGCTGCTTGAACTTGATGCAGGTGAAAATAGTGACAGCAGTATCCCATCTTCCATTTTTCCCGGTACCATGCGGACTGATTCGCCATCTTCGGATCGAAGTCTGGAGAGGAAGCGTCGAAGTCTAGTGCTCCCTGGGCTTTCGAGTTCTCCCCGCCGGCAACATTCGCCCGCGAGGGTTTCTGGTCCTCACTCGCCGCTGCGAATGCCTAGAGCCCGTCTCTCTAGCGGTGCTGATAGCCTGCCGTCGCCAATAGTGTCGCCATCGGCGAATGCGAATGAGTTGGCTCAGCTCCATTATCGTCACCATCGTCGACAATCGTCGGCAACGTCATCTGACGTTGCCAAACCGCCCGTGTCGCCACACCTGTCCTCCGTTAGCCAACCTCAGCCACGACCAGCTCCGCTCTCGATCAAGGATTTTGAAATTATCAAGCCTATCAGCAAAGGTGCGTTCGGCAGTGTATATTTGTCGAAGAAGAAGGCAACTGGAGAATATTTTGCGATCAAAGTGTTGAAGAAGGCGGACATGGTTGCCAAAAACCAAGTAACCAATGTCAAGGCGGAACGTGCAATCATGATGTGGCAGGGCGAGAGTGATTTTGTCGCTAAGCTCTACTGGACATTTTCCAGTAAAGACTATCTCTATCTGGTAATGGAGTATCTCAACGGAGGTGACTGTGCTTCGCTGGTCAAAGTGTTGGGCGGACTGCCTGAGGATTGGGCCAAAAAATACATCGCTGAAGTAGTCCTCGGCGTGGAGCACCTTCACAGCAGGGGCATCGTGCATCGCGATCTCAAACCTGACAATCTTCTGATTGATCAGACAGGTCATCTCAAGCTGACCGACTTTGGGTTGTCCCGCATGGGACTCGTTGGGCGTCAAAAGCGTGTGCTGAAGAGCATGAACCACGAGCCGGCGCCCGATCTACTCAAACAAGGATCGCTACCTCGAACGACATCGATCACATCCTCGCGCTCGGCATCTTTTGATTTTCAAGGCGGTGCTTCGCCAGGCTCGACCCCTTTGATTACGCCCGATGCGGCGGGCAGTATGCCTCAGCCATCCTATTTCAACCTCAATCAAAACGGACCAAGCCGACAAAATTCACGGCGAGCGTCAGGGTATCGAAGTGACAGCGGAGCTAGCGAGAGCCTTAATGCAATATTCAAGCAACTATCCCTCCACGAGGGCGGTGAAACCCAGGGCTCGATGCCCGTCCCTGTTCCCACAGCCAACCACACGCTCGAGGAGGAGAGTCAGAGTGAGGCTGGGGAGTCTCCTCATTTGTTCCCTTTCCAGCCAACTCTGAGCAACTCATTTTCGTATAGCACTCCACCTCAACAGTCGATGATGCCCCCTCTAATGGCACTCTTCGACCCCGAGGATCACAATCGACGTTTCGTGGGCACCCCGGATTACCTGGCCCCGGAGACTATCAACGGCGTCGGTCAAGATGAGATGAGTGACTGGTGGTCTTTGGGCTGCATCATGTTTGAGTTTCTATTTGGGTATCCACCGTTCAATGCGGCGACTCCGGACGAGGTCTTCGACAACATACTTCACCGTAGGATCAATTGGCCTGAGGAAGCTGAAGACTTGGCGTCAGACGAGGCGATAGATCTGATGAACAAGTTGATGACCATCAATCCTCGAGAGCGTATTGGCGCTAATGTGGAGGAGAAGTATCCAAATGGTGGGGCCGAGATTCGCAGCCACGGATGGTTTTCGGATATCAACTGGGATACCTTGTTAGAGGACAAAGCGCAGTTCGTGCCAAATATCGAGAATCCAGAAGACACGGAGTATTTTGATACTCGGGGCGCTACTCTTCAGGCCTTTACCGAAGAGACTGAGGACGGAACAACGCCTCCACAACCGATGACTGCCGGGCCATATCCTCAAGATCGGCCTCATGATGCATTGTTCAAGGTGCGCTCTCAAGTCAACGCAATGAAGCGGCCTTTGATGCCCCTCCACATTCCGCCTCATGTGCGAGAATCACGAAGCAGGAGGCTGAGCGAGCCCGCCCCTGCCGACGACTTCGGCAGTTTCTCTTTCAAGAACCTTCCCATGCTCGAAAAAGCCAATAAAGATGTGATCCAAAAATTGCGCCAAGAAGCGATGCAGGCTCAGCAACGCCATCCGTCATCTGCCGGTGCTCAGTCATCCCAAACTCAAGGACAAGAACAAGCTGCACCCGCTCCCCCGCCCTCTCTCGAGGGAAGTCCATTGCCAATGTCTTTGCAGCGGACTCTCTCTCAAAGTAAGGGCAACAACAGACCATCCTCTCCTTCGGCCCTAAGTCAGGCCAACTCATCGCCCAGTCGCCCATCTCAACCTTCGTCCCCATTGCTTGTCCAGTTCAGTACCGGCCACAACCACGAGCGCAGGAAAACGTCAGGATCGTCATCTTCTCAGTCTACCGGCTCGTTGCAAACGACGACAGCAGATCCGAATCGAATGACAAGCCTGAAGTTTGGATCGACTGCGTCATCACCTATCAAGACCACGCGGGCTACAGGAAACTCTCCTGACAAAACTCCTTCAGGACAACGTCACGGCAGTGCCCCCGCATCACGAACAAGGTCACAAACCATTGGCTCTCAGGATGGCGATCTTTCCTCGTCGTTGGCAAAGGAGACCTACGTGGGAACTCATCACAAACGCCGGAGTCAGTTATTTGATGTTTCTCCTTCCTCTTCGGACAACGAAGATCCTCGAACCAAAGCCTTACTCAAGGTCCAACGGCGCCGCCAAAGCTCCAGGCGACTCTCTCAGATCAATTTCCCCGAGGGGCCCTTCTTCCGGCCTCTGGACGTGCTCATCTGTGAGGATCATCCCGTCTCTCGACTTGTCATGGAACGTCTTTTCGAAAAGCTTCGATGTCGCACAATCACGGCTGTCAATGGTGCGGAGGCTATGCGTTATGCCCTGAGTGATATCCAGTTCGATATAATCATGACAGAATTCAAACTACCACAAGTCAATGGTGCGGATGTAGCGCGCATGGTACGCGAGACTCGCAGTGCGAACCGACATACACCTATCATTGCAGTCACAGGCTATCTCAAAGATTTACCAGAAACACACCATTTTGACTCCCTAATCCAGAAACCTCCTACGACAACGAAGTTGACTGAAGCACTGTGTAAATTCTGTCAGTGGAAGCCACCTCCAAAGGATTACAATCCCCTGTCAATGCCAGCACCAGTTATGCTCCGCCAACCTCCGAGTCAGGTTGAGCATAGCCCGAGTTCGACGGCATCCTCTGGCTTTGTGCATGTTCCCTCTAGCTCATACCGAGGATCTAGTCGCGAGGACTCTATCGGTAGTAGTTATTTTGGTGACATGGAATCTGTCAAGACTGATGATGTTCCTGTGATTGTGAGTCGGAACAATGACGACTGGACCCCTAGCAAGGGCGGACTTGGCATAAACGAAGAGTCGAATAAGGCCAGAAGAAGCACAGATGCTGGCTACAGGAGCGGTCCCGAGGCAGTTCCGTTCCCCAACCTGCTTCACTCGGATTCGGCCCCAGCAACCGTCCCCTCGGAGGCGACTACGACCCCCCACAAACAGCGATCTAGCGAGGCAATTCGTGCCAAGAGAGAGTCGTTGGAGAGGAATCGGTATGAGTGCGGCGAGTCCGGCGATGACGAGGATGAAGAGCTAGGCAATACCCCCTCGCGAACTTGTAGTCCACGTCACCGAACCCATCGACCGGGTTCCAAGTTGGGCATTGAGATGATGAGGACGAACAGTCGAGGAAGCGTGGTCAGCGGCAGTGAGGAGCTACTGAAGAAGGAGAGAGAGTCCATGGAAAGACGCAGGAGTGGTGGTTCTTCTGGAATCAGTGATAGCGAAGAGCACGGTGGCCTTCACCCTTTCACTATGGAGAGGAAGTACGAGGGCCTCCATATTCCCGAGGAGACGATCATCAGCACTGTGGAAGAAGAGGAGGAAGAGGAATATAGCCCTAAGCACTCTCCAACGCGAGAGCTAGGATTCAGGATGGACCCACCTGCCATTTTCTTGGATGAATCGTCTCCACCCGACACTAGGTCTGCGCCTGGTACCATTCACGAGCCCAACGTTGAGCCTTTCAAAAAAGGGCATATCACGCCTCCGGTCGTCTTTCCGAAGGGCAATCTTGACCTGGCCCCTGTGGAAGACGATTTCGACACTCCCCGTTCCAAAATAAGCGAAACCTACTCTGCTGCAGACTTATCCCCCGATGCACCTATTGATCAGATTACAGACGCCGAAGCGACACCTCGGCCTTTGCCTACCCCCTTGCCCAGCTTCTACTCTGGCACTGCTCACGATGAGTCTCAGCGATAGAATAAGTATCTCGTCATTTGGTCCTAGAAAGATAGACGCCGTCGCTGTCTTGTACGATTGCCGTCCGGGCCGGCTTGCTTCGATTCCTGTTTCTCACAAAACCTCCGTCCTTCATCAGACACACCCCCTGAGAATCCTGTTTCAACTTTTCTTCGTGCTATCAGATATTTTGCTTTTCTCGCATGCATGTCAAGGCTGAGCGGGTGTTTCTGGAGTTGTTCTGCGTTGAACCACCGCAATCAGGCTGTCTGAATGTTTTTTCTGTCTTCTTCTTTCGTTGTCATCTTTCTTCTTGTCCGCTTGGGACTCATTCATCTGCATCTCGCCGTTCTCTTTTTGACATGACCCCGTTGTTCGCCTGCCAGATCATTCTCTCTTCTCCTTTGTGTTCAAACTCTTGGTTCAATTCTACTCACTCCGTGATCCTCAAAATTGCATCTCCCTTTGCCTGTATGTATGTATGACTGTCGCTCTGCAGCAAAAGTGGGAGGGAGAATGGAGAGAGAATATCGAAAGAAAAAAAGTCGTGGTGGGGGTATACCGTACTGGTTCTGGCAATTCTGCCCAAAATTTGGATCGGGTTGCAACTATCTATATACTTCCCCGACCGGATTTGTTTTGCGATGCAAGCTGGATATATGTGGCGCATTGCTAATGCCCTGTCCCATGGCCATTCTCTCTATCTTCTGTCATTCTTCTTCTCTTGCCTTTTTGTTTTCTTTTCAATATCTCTATCCAGGTCCTGTATATATAGCATCCCCGGAGTTGAGTATTTAAAATTCAATCACATCTTGTGAACTCATTTGATCATTATGTACAAGTATCTATGTATGTATGTAGAAAGGAGAGGAGAAGAGGAAGTATCAACATGTCGTGAGATCCGCCGCCTCGTCCTTACCGGAATGTATGTATATAACAAGCATCATCTGAGAGACATTTTGTTCGAAGCCGCTCTCTCAATCGCTCGAGCCACTACCACCGCCACCACCACCGGCATCCATCTTCTCGCTGCTGCCCCTCTTTTTGTGAAACAGAAACCCGCCCAGGAGCAAGACGACGGGAACCGCCGATAGGCCGGTCACCAGGGCCAGCGCCCAGGTCATGGTGGCCCAGCCGGCAGTCTGGCGAATGAAGCCGGCGAAGAAGGGGCCGGCGATGGTGCCGGCGGCGAAGGCGACGTTGAGGATGCCGTACGCCAGGGCCATGGCGCCACCTTTCCCGAAGATGTGGGGGTTGCGCGCCTCCTTCTCCTGGACGACGTACGAGGCCTCGACGATGACGGGGGGCATGAGCGCGGCGAGGCAGGCGCCCACCAGCGCCAGCAGCGCGCAGAGCAGCACCTTGTCGTTGAGGGCGTTGGCCGTCACGCAGCGCATCGCGACGATGGCCGGCACGGTGGCGACCAGCGCGCCCGCCGCCAGGTACCGGCGGATCGTGGGGAACCTGTCGTTCACGTATCCGACCACCGGGTCGAGGAGGTGCGGCACCGAGATCGGGATGAAGATCAGCCCTTGCCCCAGCTGGCCCCAGCCGAAGGTGTCTTCGACGAAGAGCGGGAGCACGCTGTCGAAGGAGCTGAAGACTAGGGAGATGATGAAGTATGTCCAGAGGGTGACCAGCATGCGTGGGGAGGAGAGGAGGGTCGTGATTGCGTTGGCTTGCGTTGGTTTTTGTTGGGGTTGCGGGGGGTTTATGTGCTGCTGCTGTTGCTGCTCGAGATCGGAGGCCTTTTCGGGGATTGTGTCGGATGATGAGGCGGAGGAAGGTGAGGATGGTTGGTCGGCTTCTTTCTGGGTTGCGTCTTTGTCTTTTGACGGCGGCGGCGGCGGTGGCTGCTGCTGCTGCCATCTGACGGCATGCTTCTTTTCGATCATCACCAACCGGAGGACAATATCCACGCCGACGAGGCCAAAAGCAAGCCCGAAGACCGCGTAGTAACCCCCGCGGCCGTAGATGACGCCGCCGAGGAGTGGGCCCCCCATGATGCCCAGGGTCAGGCCCATGCCGATGTAGCCCATCGCCTGCCCGAGGCCGTCCCGGCCGACGGTGTCGACCATCAGCGCCAGTCCCACCGTCCAGACAATAGCGGCAGAAGCGCCCTGAAACAGTCGGCCGAGGATCCAGAGCGTCAGGTTCGTCCCCACGCAGAGCAACGCGGTCGATGCCCCCAGAGCTACCAGGCCGGTGATCAAGGGCCAGTAGCGGGAGTCAAAGCGGTCCGCTATGTAGCCCGCAACCGCTGCATGCGATAGTTAGTATTGGAAGTTGGGTTGAAGATGATGAAAGGGGGAAATAAAGTAAAGGCGGCTACTCACGCGAGGTGGCTAGTAAAGCTGCGCCGTATAGAGCTAGAAGGATGGACGTCCATCTTTGCTCTGTGCCATCACATTGATAAAAATGATCAGTGGTTTGACACGACTACACCTCATGGTAATGACGTACCTTCATCAACAGACAAACCCACTCTTTCATGAAGAGCCGTGGGAGCAACCGGGACAATCTTCGAGAATAAGGTTAGAGAGCGGAAACGCATTCAAGCGGCACCTGGCAGAAGAGTCTAGATCACAGGGCAGGGAGGGGGGGGGGGGGGCGGCGCCCTTCTGAAGGGATCCACATACTAGCCCATACAAAAGAATATCCTAATTTCAACGTCAATCATTATGGTTTTCATAGGTCTCCATTATCCAAAGACATACCGTGAACACAGCAAAAGACACAACGAACATGATAAAGCCATCGGAGGACCTGAACTTCAGGAACCTCGGAGGCGTCGGAGTCCCATCATGGCCTGGCCACAGGCCACGCCAGGTTGGTGGCATATTTCTGCGAACAAGATAAGTGAGGGCTGGGCTGTTTCACTATTTCTCCCGAATGCCTGCTTTGCTTCCGCACGAGGAAAAGAAAAAAGAGCAATTTAAGAAAAAAAATAACCAATAGCGACTGCCAAGCATAATGGGCCTGAGCCTGAGCCTGTTGATTGTGAAACAAAACGCTCCATCCAAATAACCGGGTTCTTGCTACTCATGATATGGTAGCGTTCGGGATCCGCGGGCCCCGCTGCGACGCTGGTGCCCGCCCAGACCGGTTTTGGGTCGCCGCAGGATCCATTCCATCTTGTGTGTCTGCTGTCTGTCCTTTGGAGATGGATGGGCCGGGCTCGTGGCGAATGTGTTGAGTCATGTTGAGCTAGCTTTGCTATCTCTCTGCGCTGCGAAATGGGCGGGCTTCCGTCAGTCAGTCTGGAATTGTCTGGGCGGTTCTCTATTATGTAGTTTGAGTATAGTCGCTTTTCCCGCAGTTGTTGATGCTTCCGGGACTATATGTGTATGAAATGTGATGACTTTTCTCGGATGAAGACAGGATGATTTCATATTCTGCAGAAATGGCACGAGAATGTGAGGTTTCTAACATGTCGGCTGACCTTCGCAGTCAATTGATATGGCAGTCAGGAGTGATGGGCAATGGCATAAATCTCGTGTAACACAGAGTCACTTAAGTTAGCTCTTTTTCTGCATATTCCGTCCGGTTACTCGATTCGGCCATCTCCTGGAGCTATGTAAGACATGACTAAGCAGATTCAACAGGGCGTGCATGAGTGCATTAAGGCGCTCACGTCACAGCTCCGTAGGGTGGACGAGATGGAGAAGCTTGATAGCTTTGCTACATCGCTCCTTTGGTATCAACTACAGGATCTTTAAGTTGAATAAGGTTGACAGTAAGTCTCAGCCTTAACTCTACCCACTTTCAATAGACGAGAGAGGTACGATCTTCTATATATGATTTAATATTGACTGATCTTGCAAACTATTCAATCAGAAAGAAATGCTTTATCTACATTTTTATTATCTATGATGTACTTTTCAATATCACGAGATCCTCCAGATGCAATTATTGCTTCTCCGCAGGATGAGATACGCTCGGATGGAGATCGGAGCCAGGGGCATCCGTGCTGGCGCCTTGATCGGAGCGGCCCTGCTCCATCAGATCGTCGGGCGCGCGGCTGATGCTGCTGCGATGATGCCGGAAGAAACGATTGTGGGTGATAGAGGTCACACTGTGCCCGCCCTGGGAGTCAACCGATCGGCGACCTGCGCGCGAAGTGGACGGGACGCTCAGATTGGAGTTGCTGCGACGGCGGGAGGATGAGTTACGGCTCTGACGCTCGGCCTCTTCTTCCTCCTCTTCTTGGATGCGGCGCTCGGTATTCTCCCGGTTAGTGGTTCGGACAATGTCCTCAACTCGGGCGCGGCGATCCTCGAAGACGTCGCCCATGACATCGCCAGAGGAGATATCCCGCATGCCCAGCGAGAAATCCACGTGTTTGCGGGAGAGCATAGAATCACCACGAGCCCGGGCGGCAGCAGTGTTCATGCCTTTGCGGAGGATAGATGGGTGACGGGTAGCGCTACTAAACCCGGTATTCTCGGGCGCATAGCCGTGATGGTCGCCAATAGGAGTCGGGGGAGGATTGCCATCTCTGCTGCCAGGAGTAGCGGGCATGTGAGGCTGCGGGAACCCGGCAATGTGGAAAGGAATATCGACACCGGCACCCTGGAGGTTCATGCGTGGTCCCTCGATGCCGATCTCCTGAAGGGCAACCATCAACATACAGATAAACTTGTTGCGGCGCTGCAGACGCAAGCCTTCGTTTTGCCAGTTCGACTTGTAGAAGAAGACAACATTGAGCGTTACAGAGAAGTTCTCCGTGATTGTGCGCATTTCGGTGAGAATGTTGGTCTGAAATTCACGGCGTTCACTGCGGACAAACTCCAACAGGCGCTGGCGTAGGGCATCAATCTGCTCGAGAGTGGTACCATATTTGATGACGATGGGCACTGCTTCCGCCAGTGCACCGGACCGACGCTGGTTCAGAATGAACAAACCGTTGAGGTAACTGTTAGGGGCCTGCACAACATGGCCTTGCATCTTCTTGAACTCCGTGTACAGAAGCGAAATTTGCTTGACAAAGTAGTCATCACCCAAACCGGCATCGCCTGCGTTACCATAGATAGTCACACGGTCACCAACATCGAATGGATGCTTCACGAAGACGAAGATGATGGATTGGAGAAATTCCTGCGCGGTGGCGGAGAAAAGCCACGACAATGCGAGAATACTAGACCCGGCAGAGGTCAACACTCCGGCGGCGGACGTCGAGATGAGCGTCAGGAAGACGATCACGGTAATGATGATCACGAAAAATTCCAAAATGTTGTCGAGCCTGCCGACGACAGAGTCCAGGTCCTTCAGTGATGCGGTGATGGCTTTGCGCTCCCGTCCGATCTCCACGCACACTGCTTCCAACTCCTCCATCGAGATATCTCCGTTCATATCCTTGTCAAACATGGTGAAAGCGGCGTCCGCCTCTTCGTTGTTATCGAAGGCTTCCTTGAGATCTCCAGAAAACACGGTCTCGAAACCATCCCGCACCAGAGTGCGATAGAGTCGACGAGCCAGGACCTGGCAGCCACTCGTGGTGCGCAACAAGGTCAGCACCACCTGATACGGGTGACTGCTGTTATTAACCGTGCGGCCAGTGAAGTCGGCAGCAACTGCGCCAGCCACGTCGCCCACCTTGTTTCCCACTTTGTTCAAGGCCCCCTTGGCCAGACGTCCTGCCTTTCCGGCATAATGCAGCGGGGTCTTCATTCCGGTTGGGGTACCTTTGTCTTTTTCCTCGAACTCCGTGTCTTCAGCTGTGATCTTTCGCCGAGAGAAGTCATAAAGTTTAGTCAGACTGCCGATCTGAAATTTGTTGATCTCAATGCGATCCGCGTAAGTACGGGTGTGGAAGCTGATGGCGATGAATTGGATGATGACTTTTTCGACCAGGTTCAGAATTGTCCATACAAAGATAGAGATGATGATCTTGTTGACTGTATTCTCCCAGGATTTTGTGCCGTGGCTACCGTCGACGTGATGGTTCTTCATGGTGGGCAGGAACGAGATTTCCACACCTAGCCACCAAAAGAACAAGGTGCCATGGAGCTCGAGCTGTTTGGCCATGTCACGCCACTTTTTGGCGTTGTTGGTGAAAATACTAGCAATCCAGCCAGCTGGAACTGGGATACATTTCGAGACAATCTAGAAGAGAGCAATTAAGGTTAGTATCTAGCCTGACATCATTGAATGGTTTGCACTCACTCTTCCGGCCCACAAAGTCAACCAGACAATCTCCAACCAGACCGAAAACCAGAGCAACTTAACTCCTCCCACATTGGCGTCCGGAAACGCTAGGGCACCGACCAACAAAGGAATCAACAGGATCAGAACTAGTGGCACAATGTAGGTGAGGTAGCGCACAATGAAACTCGACTCATGGAGCTTCTTAATGAATCTGGCGATGTTGGTGTTGGGGTTCTCGGGAGGGTTGTAGACTGCCGCTTTCTCGTGCAATGGGTTGGTCGCCTCATCAAACTCATCAACAACATGCTGAGATGGACGAGAGCGAGATCTGGCCATCGAGGCACCGTCGTCTTCGCCCTTTCTCATCGACCCCTCCTGCGTGGTGGAACGGGATGCCATGCGCTCGGCCTCAAGAACGGCCAGATCATCTTCCAGGCGCATCGACTCCTCTCGTGCAGTCGCAGGTGAGCGCAAGGCAGCGGGATCATAGTCATACGAGGTATCTACCCGAAGGTGATTGCCGTGCCCGCTGGTGGAGCCATCGTAGTAGGTTCCCTCGTCGGTATCGGGGGTGTCGCCCTCTAATCTCTTCTCATGCTGATGTACCGGAACTTGAAGATTGTCCGATGGGTGTGACATGCTGGCACCGGGCCAGTCGACGAAACTAATAGGCTCAAAGTCTGTCACCTGATCGATAACGGTATCGATTGACCTGGTCAACTCTCAAATCTGTGCAGACAGTCAGAGAAAGGCCGACATGGGTAAATGAGAAACAGGAGATGGATCGACCGAAGAACAGCCAGGGAATAGGAGGGAATAGTTTTTTTAAATGGAAAAAGCCAAGCTGCTGTGGACAGTCCGTGGGGAAATTGAGGTGAGACAGTAAGAAGCGCACGAGCGAGAGTGTCGAGTGAACACTGGTGGGGACGATTGCCATAAATAAGATTACTAGAATCGATACATACCGCTCAAATGATTTAATTATGCATGGGATCTATTAGAGGTTTTGATAAGCAAGGCAAGAAAAGAACTCGCCGGTATTTTATACAAGCAAGTGGGAAGCAGTATGGAAGTACAATAGAGCGAACAGCTGAAGCAAATGCAGTGAGCGAGAAGATGGGTGAGAGAGAGAGTGTGTGTGTGCGAGAGAAGAAAGAAGGTGGAAAGGAAAAGGAGAAAAGAGACAAGACTATTGAGATGACAGGAAGACAGAAGAGGGACGAAGTGGGGAACTCTTATGAAGAAAAGACGACGAACAGACAGATAGACAGACAGACTGACTGACTGACTGACAAACTCTCACTCCCATCCACAGAGCTCCATCCATGGATGGCAGCAGCAATAGAGCAGGAGTTGATCGATGCGGAAACCTCGCCGATCGCACGGGAAAGTCGGCCAGTGGAAACGCCCAAGAAACCGAGATGCTGCTCCCTCTGGTCCAGACCAATTTGCTTTGACTTGCTGCCCTGCCGATGCGCATGATTCGGCTGATTATTGGCGTTATTGGCAATGTTTCTATCCGTACTGCAGCAATATCTATTCTTTACTTCCTTTCTTTCAATCCTCATCGTACTATAGTCATTATCCTCCGATCTACAGATGCGGCAGAGGCAGGAATTCCGAAGCTATCGAGTTAGGTCAGTTCAAGTGAGATCGATAGATTGCGCCAGGGCGGAGACCCTCATAATCTCATTCAATCAGCAAACAGTCAAGGCAACAATGGCGCCGGCCCCAGTTGTGGCTGCGGTGGGCGTCGGGACTAACAATTAATGGGCCCTTCGAATCCCCACTTCGAAAGAAGAAAGTGGATCCTTACAGACCCAGGAGTCCCAGAGTCCCAGACTGGATCACTGTGCGTCGCGCAATGACTCCGCACTGCATCGGTTGCTGCTTTTCGAGGGGTTATATCCCGATAGTATTATCGTTGGCTATCACCATCGTGACTTGACTTCCCATGCTGCATGCCCTCATTGACTTTTGATCGGGATAAAGTACCTGCAGAAGTATTACTTTGGTCGGTCAACGCAGATTCTCCGAACGGTGGAAGGGAAAGAAATATTGACTGGTTCAGTGAAAGGTAAATGAAAAGAAAAATTCAACAACGCAGTGTGGCGACTGCCAAGAAACGCCACAATTCAGGCACTCCCGGTCGCCGTCATGGAAATTTCCCTTTGAACACTGGCTGTTTCTTGGAACAATTGTTGTTCCTAATTGCGTGGAACATCCGAAGTGCATCATCAAGCAGAGTAAATTCTCTGGATCTCCGCGTCACCCCTGACGCCCAACCCAGACTTTCTAGCCAGAGCTCAGGCAAGCCGACGGTGTTCCAACTACCATGCGACGACGACTCTTGTGCCGTTATCTTTAGCGTTAACACGAGCTGTGTTTGGCCCTGACTCAGGGAGCTCGTCTGCTAAAATGCTAGTGCTCTGTAGTGCAGCCGATCGTTGGCCCCGGTGGCTTCGGTAAACCCAACAACGATAGAAACCTAAATAATGCAGCCTCTCATAATCTCGTGCAGGAGATCACCACACTGTTAGACAGTATAGGTACAATGGCCATCCCTTGATAGCGATAATACCTATTTCCATGGTCGACGTCCTTGCATTTCCAGGCTTTTTACCTTGGAAATAACGTGTTCATTGTGATGAAATATCTGAGTTTTGTGCAGATGCAGGGGCGGAGTTTTTATGCGCATAAATCCCACTGACCGGCTCGGAATCCCTAATCGAGTCGTGTCTCAAGCCTCCGACATCATAATTGACCCTCGACGTGTCCTACTCTACCCCTCCTTGTCTGTCTACTGCCGATCCCAGATAACGAAGCGAGCCCTTTTTTTCTCTTTTCGCGCGGTGCGTGAACTATAAGATGATCATTTGTCCGTCTCGGAAATCTGATAGGTTCCGGTTAAATGCTGCTAAGAATGAACCATGTCATCAGGTGAGAATGGTGACTGTCGCGGTTTCGTAGGCTGTTCTGTCATCAGTGAGGCTTCCAGTCGAGGTTTTATGAAAGTTGATGATGGCGATGATGCGCTATATAGTCGTTGCATAACAGCTCGGATTCCCTGCATTTCTGAATCGAATAAACAAGTATCATGGAGTCTGGCAGAACGAGAGGAGAAGACACCCGAGAATCGTTTGCTGGGTGGCCACGCAGTTTCAATGTGATACGGGTGCTTTTCAGACCATCCATGATGCCGCGGTTTCCCCGCATTCCGCATAGTTTCACGTGGGAGACGTTTAAGAAATGTATGGGTAAGGTGACATGAAAAGCCTGTAGCTCTTGGGTAAGTATCATACTGTCTTTCAATGCACTCGGAGGGGACTAGAAAATACCGTAAGGTACTAGGTACCTAGTCCTAGCTAGTTAAGGTACGCACCAAAAAGCGGACGGTTTGTAAGATGGGACAAGGTTGTTGATTGGTTTCCTCGAGGTTGTTTACAAACCCGGTAAGCGCGTGTGTTGTCGCGGGTTGTTGTTGTTGTCCTCGTTGTCCGTCAGCAAAGTACCACCCGGTCATGGCACCATCATCTTCCAACTCTATCTCCCCTCATCACCATCTTTCCCTCTTTCATCACCCCTCATCAATCTGTATCCCCCACTGTCAGCTGCTCGTCTCTTCTCATCTTTATTGATCTCGGATCCCAACCTGATTCATCACGGAAAAAGGCAGCCAAATTTGCAACATGAGAGGCGAGGTAAGAAGTATACTGGTTTCCCGAGCGTTTGCTTCCCCGCACGGCTCCCCTCCTCCACCCCTCCCCTCGATTAGCTTCGAGTTACCTCAAGACGACCGGCTTGTTGTGTAATTCTAGCCACTCTCGGAATCTAACGTGATCTATCAATCAGGTCTGCCATATTCACATCGGCCAGGCCGGTATCCAGCTGGGGAACAGTGCCTGGGAGCTGTAAGTTATCCCCGCCCACTCCATCATGACATGATCCGCACCGTCGCCCAGGACAGACCAGTGCTGAACCCATGGCTTCATAACAGATATTTGCTTGAACATGGTCTCAAGGCAGACGGTCACCTAAACCCCGATGCCGTTGATGAAACCAGATCTGCGGGCTCTTTCGAAACGTTCTTCAGCGAATCCAGCAACGGAAAATATGTCCCTCGCTCGATCTTCGTCGATCTTGACCCATCGGTAGGGCTTCTATCGAGTCAGTTCCATTGGAAGTGATTATACAGGCTAATAATTGTAGCCTGTTGACGAGGTTCGAACTGGGCAATACCGCCAGCTGTTTCACCCTGAAACCCTGATCAATGGCAAGGAGGATGCTGCTAACAACTGTCTGACTCCCAGAAGCGTCTGTCAATTATAGCAAGGGCTGACTTTGTCTAGATGCACGTGGACACTACACCATCGGGAAAGAAATGGTTGAAGAAGTCGCCGACCGCATTCGTCGTGTTGCCGGTATGTATTCACCCGGCGTCACTGGCTGCTCGAACGTACTAAACAATATACTTACCATCTCAGATAATTGCTCCTCGCTTCAGGGCTTTCTAGTATTCCATTCATTTGGCGGCGGTACTGGCTCTGGCTTTGGCGCCTTGTTGCTGGAACGCCTTTCGACCGAGTACGGCAAGAAATCGAAGCTTGAGTTTGCCATTTACCCTTCACCTCGCGTCTCTACTGCTGTTGTCGAGCCATACAACGCGGTTCTGTCGACACACAGCACAATCGAGAATGCTGACTGCACTTTTCTGGTTGACAACGAGGCTGTCTACGAGATCTGTCGCCGCAACCTGGATATCCCACGTCCTGGCTACGACCACCTCAACCGCCTCATCGCGCAGGTGGTGAGCTCAATTACATCCAGTCTCCGCTTTGAGGGCGCCCTGAATGTCGACTTGGCCGAATTCCAGACCAACCTGGTTCCTTTCCCCCGCATTCACTATCCATTGATCTCATTTGCACCTGTGGTTTCAAGCAACCGCAGTTCGCACGAGAGCTTTAAAGTTCAGGATCTGACCTTCCAGTGTACGTGTTCTGGATGGTGTCGAGGCTCTCTCGTAGATATGAAGAGGCGATATCTAACAATGCTCTCCAGGTATTGAGCCCCATAACCAGATGGTGGTTTGCGACCCACGGAAGGGCAAGTACATGGCGGTTGCTTTGTTGTACCGTGGTGACGTTATCCCGCGCGACTGTAACCAGGCTATTGCCGCTGTCAAAGCGAAGAATACATTCCACCTGGTCGAATGGTGCCCTACAGGGTTCAAGTTGGGCATCAATTTCCAGAAACCCATGCGCGTTCCTAACAGCGAGCTCGCTCCCGTTGATCGGTCGGTCAGCATGCTCGCGAATACTACTTCAATCGCCGAAGCATGGGGTCGCTTGGATCATAAGTTCGATCTGATGTATGCCAAGCGCGCGTTTGTTCACTGGTATGTGGGTGAGGGTATGGAGGAAGGCGAGTTCTCCGAAGCCCGCGAAGACTTGGCTGCGCTGGAAAAGGACTACGAGGAGGTTGCCGGCGACAGCCTGGAAACTGAGGATCTGGAGGCAGAGTACTGAGCGTTATCCGCGTTCTGCTTTGATTTCCTTTGCGTCTTGGTCTGCCGAATGCTTTGTTTTCGTTTTTAGCGTGTGACAACCCCCTCCTGTTTTTGTTTTCCTCAGCCCCCTCTTGACCGTTCCTGCTTTTGCCTCGTTTGGCTTCACTTGTTTTGGCCAAGAAAATTCGGGAGAAAAAGCTAGAGGTGCTCCGGGATCTGTAATGCTGTAATGAGTCTGCGGTCTAAATACGGCCAAGGTGGATTGTGAATGATGTCTATTACGTCGTTGAATAATTTACAAGATGCTATTCTAAGAGCTGGCGTGTCGTGTCTAGTGTATCCGAGCCCTAGCTGCCACCCAGAGAGTCTCGCTCAATCGGCAGCGATCTCCATATCTTGAAGCACGCGCAGCGTAGTCTCATACGTCCACATGGTCACCGCACTGGCCGGCGCCGCCTTGAACAAACTGACCGTCAGTCCACGATACAGGCCCCGAACGCCCTGCGTCCTCACAATCATCGCCATCGTACTGAAGACCCCCCGATACTCCGGAATATTCCGATGCACGTACAACAGCCGGGTCGGGCCCTGCACCTGCAATCGCTTCCGCACCAGATCCAGCGGGAACATCGCCGTCTTGGCCAAGACACTCGCCATCACGCCGGCCGCCGCATCCCCACTGCCCGCCGGCAGGTAGGGCACCTGCTGTGGCAGCGTGGCCACGACGGGCCGCAGCGCCTCATACGTCGCGAAGAACAACCCCATGTACGGCACCACCTGGCCCACCGCGGCGCTGCCGCCCCGGAAAAACCCCCGCGGGCCCTCCTGGCGCGCAATATCCCGCACCGAGGCCAGCAGCGACGTGTAGACGCGCTCCGTGCCCTGGGCGGCGAACCGCGTGCGCAGCAGATCCAGCGGATAGGTGGACAAGGTGGCCAGGCCGCCGGCCAGAGCCCCGGAGATGAAGGATTCGGCTGAGGGGGGCAGGCGAGTGGGTAGTTCGGTGGCGAGGATTTGGGTCGTCGTGCGGTAGGTGCTGAATTGAATGATGCCGTAGGCCAGGTAGAGGAGTTCCGCGGGGACGTTGCCTTTCCAGAGACCCTGTTTTTTTGGGCATGGTTGTAAGTGATGTGGTCTGGGGTTTGGGTATGCTTGGTGTATCTTGGGGAAGGGAAAGGCTGGGAAAACGCACTGTGATTCCTTCCTCGCGGAGGATCGACTTCATCGTCGATAGAGTGCCCTTGTACACTGGTCCGGTGACATGCTGGTGGGAGATTGGGTCGGAGAGGGAGTGGATTTGGAGTTGGAGGCGGATTTTCACGACGTCGAGGGGGGCGATGCAGAATCTGGCGTGGTTTTGGGGTTTCCGGTCAGCTTTGGCTTCGATGAAGCGATTTGGGGGCAAACGCGAGGCGGTTGCGATGCTTGGGGGAAAAACCATAACGTACCGTGAGAAGAGGCCTGCGATTCCGCCCGCGAGGACGACTTGTCGTCGCGACCCCTGAGGAAGGACATGTTAGTCGATTTGCGCCTTGTGTGTGGGGAGGTGTATGCAGGAAGTAGGCAGATAAGAGCAAGACCGGCTTGCATAGTCGCAGGAAGAAAAAAAGAAGTCCAGCCAAGCCCAGATCCATGCACTCACCTCATCCTTGAGGTGTTCGCCCCCGGCCGACATGCATGTGATTGCGGAGGGTCAATGGGAAAAGATAAAACCAGAGAAGATCGGCGGGAGGTTCGCGCGCAGGCGCTGGTGATTGATCTGATCTCAAATGTAGCTTTATACCCAATAGAAGGTCATTTGAATCTGGCTCGTGGCGTTGGAGAAAAATCCACAATACTTGTATGCGACTTTTTTTTTGACTGGGTAACAAGTTGAACCGGCGATTGGGTCAGGAACACGTCAAAGGGTGAAATCTGGATGGTCTAGTCCTCCAATTGAACTGGAGCCGGCTAATTTTAGTGCGACTCCGATAGTGAATGCGCTGATAACACGCAGTCGGGGTGTAGTTAAGTGGGTGCAATGATTTGTGTCGGGGCGATAGATGATCGCCCAGGGCCAGAAAAAATGAAAGGCGCTCCCGCGCGCGATGACGTGAACTGAGGCTCGTTGTACGCGCCATTGTTGGTCTTGGAGCAAGGAGGGGAGCGCATCGTGATTTTGTTCGGGAATAACGAATTCACTGATGAATTTTTCTCTGCACCACGTCTATGTTCAAGTGGTGATGCTTTAATCGTTTTCCGGTGATAACACTATGCCTGGCAGATTAAAGCGGCATGAGGCTAGTCCACAAGCGAGAAGAAAGCGCGATGCGGATTGCGGAGAAAGAGTTCGACCTCCGAGCCGAGGCTCTCGTTCTTGACTGTCAGCTGATGTGCTTTGCTTCCCCTCCATGATCTCCTTCCCTTCTTTCCTTTAGTCCGGTCGCTATATATATATGCTTCTGCCTCATCTTGTGCAGCAGCGCTCGGAGCTCAGATGAAGTGAGATCGAAATGGCGTCCTTGTTAAAAAGAAGCCTACTGCGATCTCCTCGCATCGCAACAGCTCTCACCCCCGCACTCCGCCGCAGCTACGCAAAGACACCAAGTCTATGGCAGGAAAAGAAGGAGGAACCCGAGATCTCAGCAGAGCATGGACGGTCCCCTGCTCCAGTGAATCCTTCCGTTCTCATTTCAGAATCTGAGTTCGACCCAGACGACCACCAAGGCGCCGCCCCCGAAGTTACTCACCCTGAACGTGACCG
This sequence comes from Aspergillus fijiensis CBS 313.89, assembly GCF_003184825.1. Taxonomy (NCBI): domain Eukaryota; kingdom Fungi; phylum Ascomycota; class Eurotiomycetes; order Eurotiales; family Aspergillaceae; genus Aspergillus; species Aspergillus fijiensis. Next base: position 233,312 of record NW_024468990.1, on the reverse strand, counting down.
CACCACCGCCAATGAAGAAGGTCGGCCGTCAGTCAGACCCTTGCGGATCCCTATCCAAATCGAAGGTAAATGGGTGGACGACATCCAGGCGACACAGGATGCTCTTCTGATCAAGCAACCTGGACGGAGGGAGTTCTCGGTACTCTATCACACGCTGCGCGATGCATGCAAATGCTCGCAGTGCGTCGACCCGTCTACCAAGCAACGCAATTTCCGCACCACCGACATACCCCTTGACATCCAGCCGCGGTCTATCGAGATCAATCACAAGAGAATGGTGGTAAATTGGGACCGGGGAATGGCAAAGGGCGAGAAGATACACAGATCCCAGTACGACATCGATCATATCAAACACGGTGTCTTCGCGCCCCTCCTGGAGGTTGCTAGCAGCAAGAGACGGTGGCGAAAGATTTGGAACCGTGCGACGATCGAAGAACATGTGTACTGGGTCGATTACGAGGATTTCATGCAGGAAAGTGAAGAATTCGCCTTGGCCCTGCGGAGCCTGGCCGAAACGGGACTCATCTTTGTCAAGAACATCCCGGACTCGCGCGCCGAGGTCGAGAAGATCGCGACGCGGCTCGGTCCCCTCCGCAACACGTTCTACGGCCCGACCTGGGATGTGCGCAACAAGCCCAATGCCGAGAATGTCGCCTACACGAACCAGTTCCTGAACTTCCACATGGACCTGATGTACATGAACGAGCCCCCGGGGTTCCAGCTGCTGCACTGCCTGCGGAACTCGTGCGACGGCGGCGAGTCACTCTTCGCCGACACCTTCCACGTGGCGCGGTCCATGTACCATGACCGGCGGCCGTACTGGAAGGCCCTGACGCGGCTGGACCTGACCTACGAGTACAACCACGCGGACCACTTCTACACCAACACCTGGCCGGTGTTCGAGCAGGAGTTCCCGCTGCCGCGGGAGGGCCTCCGGCGGCGGCTGACCCGCGTCAACTACTCGCCGCCCTTCCAGGCGAGCATCACGGACCGCTACCCGGACCACGGCGAGTACGCTCTGGCCGTGAAGGCGCTGGCGTACTTCGCGGCCAAGCTGGAGGACCCCAAGAATGTCTTCGAGCTGAAACTCGAGCCGGGCCAATGCGTCATCTTCGAGAACCGGCGCGTCGTGCACGCCCGCCGCGCCTTCAACACCGCCCAGGGCGATCGCTGGCTGGCCGGTGCGTACGTCGACGAGGATGCCGTGCTCTCCCGCGTCCGCACCGTGATTCGCAACCGGGCCTTTAGAAATATCTGGAATGAGCGCGACTACAGCCCTATGTTTCCCAGGATGCCAAATCAAGCCCGTCGGAACAAGGATCCTGAAAATTGGATGGCAAACGTTTGGCGAGCGGAAGACGAGTCGGAGTCGTAGGTTTTATATTCCTTCATCGTGCCATACTTGAATATGCATGTGTCTCGCCCTGCATGGCTAGATGCCCGAATAAAGCGGATTGCTTGACTTGCAAATTTTCATCTGTCCCTCATAAACAATATATCGCATGACTTCTACGAGAGGACATACACCGTAGATTTTGCTTCCATGTAGAGGATGTAAGACGGACATTTTACTTCGAGCGGCACAAGACCAGAGACGGCAAGGCAACGGAAGAAACCGAAACCGGTGGTACAATAATTAAATCTTTTGATTTTTTCTCAATATCCATCGCTAGATCTTAGAGAGAACTTGACAACTGGGAAGTATCTTTGAAAATAAATAAAAATGACGAGGAAATACAGGGACCCCCAATAACGCAGACCTATTCTATAATACTCAGACAGCCTTGTTAACCGAGTACGCGGCGAGGAAATCCGGGTCATTCTCAAGTTCTTCCTTAACCTGTGATTGCGAGAGACGTTAGCACGATTAACTTGCTTAGAAAAGAAGCAGGAAGAGGCAAAAAGAAAAAGAATAGAACATACAATATCCAACCCACCGACCAACTCGCCATCCACCCACAACTGGGGGAAAGTGGGCCAATCGGCGAACTCCTTCAGACCCTGGCGCACGTCCTCATCGGCCAGGATGTTGAAGAACCCGTACTTGACGCTGCGCTCGCGCAGGATCCCGACCAATTGCCGACTGAAGCCGCACTGGGGCGCGCTGGGCGTGCCCTTCATGAATAGCATGACCGGCGCGGCCTTGACCAGCTCCGCCAGGCGCGCGAACAGGGCCTCCTTTGTCTCCGCCGTCGCGGCGGGGCCAGCAGCAGCTCCTCCGCCTGTAGCTCCGTTGGGCGCTTGGGTGGCGGTCGTGGGCGCGGAGGCGTCCTCGCGGGGCACGGCGGTCAATGGTGGAGGGATGGCGGTCTTCTGCTGCTGTTGTTGGGTTTGTTGTGTCGTGTTGCTGCCGGCGCCGGCGTAGCGCTCGACGGCATCGCGCACGCGCACGGCTTCACTGCCGCTGATGGACTCGAGGATCTGGCCGTCGCGGACGAGGACGACGAAGGGCACGGCGGTGACGTCGTAGTCTTCGGAGATGTCGGGCAGCTCCTCGGCGTTGACGCTCAGGAAGGCGGTCGTTGGCGGGCTCGTCGCCGGGTATTGCGAGGCCAGGGCCGACAGCACGGCTCGCATCTGCGTACAGGGCGCCGCCCAGGGGGCGTAGAAGTACAGCACCAGCAGGCAGGTCGGCGGCAGCGAGGAGAGGTAGGTCGGGAACTCGGCCTCCGTGGCCACTTCGATGAGGGCGGACATTGTGCTTTTGTTTTTCTTTTTTTGGTTTTTTTGGTAGGCTTTTTGTTTTGATTATTTGCTGGTGGGTTCGGGGCAGGAGGGGAGAGGGAGGAAGTCTTGTGTGCGTGTGTGACTGTTACGATGGCGTGGGGTGGGGGAGAATATGAGCGAGCGCGGGCGGCGGGCGAGGTCGGCGGCGGGGAGAGGGAGGGGGGACCTTTAGAGGGCTGTCTGTCGAGAGTGCTGCACTGGATGAGAGGAGAAGTTGTTTGCTTGAATCTGCTTCGTTGAACAGGTTGTGGTACTCAATCTGGTGAGTATATTGAGTAGGAAGGAGGGGAAAGAGAAAAGATGACCAAGGTAGCAAAGACAATAAGAAGAGCACCAGGTACTATGAACGGAACAATCGAGGGAAGAAGAGGGAAAGGATGATCGATGGCGAAATTTTGGCCGCTTATCAGATCGAACCATGTTTTGTAATACAGCTACTCCGTACAATGTAACTAAATTATTCCCCCCTCCTCCTCCACCCATCTTGCGATCTTCGGCGCTCTGCAGCGGGTTTGATTGGTGGGATCCGAGGAAAGAAAGCTTCAGGATGAGTAATCACTTTGCCCTCGGGATGGACGCTTATCGGAAATTGATCGATTCATTGAACTGCAACAAATGGTCTCTGGAGTCTGGCTTGAAATTCCTCGTAACCATGAGCGCATCTATTGCGAAGCCTACTGTATAATGGCTCTTGGAGCCTGCGCAGGTCCAGCTTGCATGTTTCGCAGATGCAGCCCTCCTGCAGACGCTGCAGCAACCACAACTTGAACTCATCACCGCCTACGAGATGCTATCATCACGTGAGCCTGAAATTGATAGGATCTTCGCCGCGCGACATCCGAGCTCTGTCAATCGTCAGGCGAATTATCCCAGTTTTCTCGACATCTTTACAGCGAATTAGAAGGCGATTTCGTGTCTGAACCGGCTCTTGAATCAACTTGCTGGAACCGGTGTAGCTGGCTAAGCTGCTTCAGACACTTCAACCCATTGCCGCTGTCAACCCAGAAATGGCCGGATCCAGAAAGCGCAAGCACGCCGATTGCTCGGACGACGAGAGTCCGGTGAAAACCAACCCAGACACAGGGAACGGCTTCGGAGTCGCACAAACCCTTGCGTCCCTTCAGAGGTCGACATCGGAATCAAACGACAACAACGAGAACTCTGCGACATCCGACGCCGGGGCCGATAAGGCGCCGAATGGAGCTCAGCGACCGAGCAAGAAGAAGCGTGTGGATGGTGTCAAGACCAAGTACCCCGTCCTCACCTACGTCGAAGGGCGATTACAGTCATCCATTCGGATCGCAGACCTACAGGGTCTGCTCCTATACTGTTTTGCCGATGGCATTGCACCACAGTGGATCTCCATCAAGCACTCCGGCTATGTACGAAAGATTGTGGTAGTGATGGTACCCGGCCTGGAACTTGGGATGCTGGATGGATCTATACCGCTGGCACCGGAGGAGACCAGCGAACAGATGGACGTGGACAAGGATACAGAAACTACGGAGAAACAGGAGGAGGATCCCAAGACGGCGGACTTTGCCCGATGGAAGCAAGGCCTGCCTCTGGAGGATCGGTCCCACCGGTTCAACCCGCGGCCATTGACGCGGGAGAGTCTCCCAGAGCCTCTGCAGTCGTTGGCAGATATGTTTCCTCACGCTTGGCCGGTGAAGGCGCCTGGAGACACGAAGTACAACAAAGTGCACTCGCCGCTCCAGGCGATGCTCCTCACGCCACTTCCGAAGAATAAGGAGAGTAACAACACGAAAGGTCCGAAACCGGTCAGGGTCGACAAGAACCAGGCTTCCCAGAGAACGCCAATCACTACATTTATCAGTTCCGTCGCGGATCTGCGCGAAAACGACTACGTCCTACATCCCTCTCTCATGGCCAGCGAGCAAGAGAGGTTGACTTTAGCGGAGAACCGCAAGCGAGCCGGTCAATCTGCAGAGGATGGATGGGTTGATACCCACGTTGAAAGCCTAGAGGCTGGCCAGGTACCGGAGGCTGAGATCCAGCAGGGAAGCATGACCGCTGGACGGGACGTATTGGCGCTGGATTGCGAAATGTGTATCACGGAGGGAGGCCAGTCCGAACTCACGCGGGTTAGCTTGGTCCGCTGGGACGGGGAGGTTGTACTCGACGAGCTCGTGAAGCCACAAAAGCCCATCATCGACTACCTCACTCGATTCTCCGGCATCACCAAGGAGAAGCTCGACCCCGTCACCACCACCCTCGCCGACATTCAGCAGAAGCTTCTCACCATCCTTACGCCCCGAGCCATCCTCGTCGGCCACTCCCTCAACTCTGATATGAACGCCCTCAAGATGACCCATCCCTTCATCGTCGACACCACCTTCATTTACCCCCACCCACGCGGCCCGCCCCTCAAATGCAGCCTGAAGTGGCTCACTCAAAAATACATGGGCAAGGAGATCCAAAAGGGCCAAACCGGCCACGACTCCATCGAAGACGCCCGCGCCGTGCTCGAGCTCGTCAAGCAGAAGTGCGAGAAGGGCGAGCGCTGGGGCACGGGCGACAATTCCAACGAAAGCATCTTCAAACGCCTTGGCCGCACCACCCGGCCTGGCAAGCACACTCCCTCAACCAACAACAACACAACCAATAATACCCCTGAAGGCCGCACCGGCGCCGTTGTCGACTGGGGCAACCCCGAGCGCGGCTTCGGCGCCCAGGCGACCGTCGCAATTGGCTGCGTCGACGACAACGACGTCGTCAACGGCATCGCCTCCGCCGTCAACGGCGACAACACCCACCCTTCCATCCCCGGCGGCGGCGTGGACTTCACCTGGGCGCGTCTGCGCGAGCTCGAACTCCACCGTGGCTTCTGCAATCGTCTCCCCGACCCCAACAACGCCAACGAAGCGACGGCCGTGGTCCCTGCCGCCGAGGAAACCACAGCAACAACAACGTCCAGTAATGCCGCTCCCACCGCAGCAGCCACAAGTACGACATTACCCTGTGAGGAGAAAACAGAAGAAGAGCGCCCAGCAACGACGCCACAATTATCGGACGTGGTCAGCCGGACGGTCGCGAACATCCAGCGCATCTACGACGCCCTCCCGCCCTGTACCTTGTTCATGGTCTACTCGGGCACCGGCGACCCCCGCGAGGTCGCCCGTCTGCAGGCGATGCACAAGCTGTTCCGCGAGGAGTATAACTCCAAGAAGCCGTGGGATGAGCTGAGCGTCAAGTGGACGGATACGGAGGAGCAGGCGCTCAAGAAGGCCTGTGAGCGGGCTCGCGAGGGCTGTGGGTTTATGTGTGTAAAATGAATGTGTACTGTGTGTGTTTCCCGCTTATCTAGGGCGGTTGGTGTCTTGGAATGGTGAAAATTGGGGGCTGGATCTCGAATCATGTATCTACTTTTGGGGGAAGGGAGCTTCAGGTACTCTACCAAGCCATTGATCTATTTGTGGATTTATGTGGCTTTGCTTGTGGGACTTACTCGATCCGGGTCTCATGTATGGATCATAGATATCATCTGATTGTTATTCTGATCAAGGGAGGTAGATTGTAGCCTTGACCTCACACGGAAGAGGAAATATTATTCGGGGGGGTGTCTCGAACAGAGAAGGAGATACAATCTAGACTTAACCAGCCTAATCCGTCCACCGGATTCACCCACCCACCCACCTACCCACCTGTTCACCGATACGCCGGTAAGGAGAAAACTGAAGGGAACACTTTTCGTGCGCCGAAGAAAAGAAAAGAAAAAGCATGGCGTAACCTTGGAAGGCCAAGTTTGGGGTTCTTAAAAGGACAGATAGGGTTGAATCGAAAAATGTTTTGCTAGCGAAGAGGAGGAGGCAATCTGAGGGAATTCCCGCCTTCACCGATATTTCAACGAGAAGTATCGGTTTCCATGGCCTCCTCGCGTTGCATGGCCAGTCGGACCATGATGTCGCGCGCGGCGGTCTGGGCCTTGCGCTTCTCGCTAGTGTCCGTGGCCTGGACGTCGTTCATGGCAACAGGGGGGTTTTCTTTGCCGGCACTGGGTAGATTCGGCTCGGTTGGGTTAAAGGTTTCGCCATTATTCAGTTTGCCGTTGGGGAGTGACTGGCCTGGCGCGGAGAATAGGTTATTTGCAGACTGCCGTCTTCGAAGGCTCCGAGAGCGTGTCCGGCGAGGTTCTTGGCCCGGGGCTGGTTCACTGGGGCTGGTGGCGGCGAGAGAAGCCGTTTCCTTGGGATTGTTGGCTCCGTTGATGTTGTTGGTGTTTTGTTCGGCAAGTGGTGCGGGCTTGAGGTGAGAGAAAATGTCAGGTTTGGTGGTCTGGCTGAATGACTTGCGGGGCCGGCCTGCCTTCCTCGCGCTGGTGGAAGTTTTATCGGCCGGTTGAGCCAACCGGGGCCGTTTGACGACTGGCTCCCTTGGCTGCGAGTTCGTAGAAGCTTCCAGGCTTCCGTCCATATTGTGATCGTCGTGTGGTGTTTGATGTCGAGAGTGGCTAACTTCGATGCGCAATCGAGGGGACCCCAAGGGGCTTGGTTCGCGGGTCGTCGTATCCGTCGTATGGACTGTTTCTGAATTCCGGAGGGGTGGATCCTTGAGTGGAATCTTGACGGCCGGTATAGTATTCCTACCATCCAGAGCAAAGTCGCCGATACTCTCGTCGTCATCGTCATCGTCAAACGAGTCCCCGATCGGCTGCGTTCGACCACTTGGGAACGAGTCGGGCCACGGCCGCTTCCTGCTCCCCTGCAGTAGTCCTGGACTCCGTACTTCCGGTAGCATCTCGCCCACAGTCAATATCGGTAGTGAAGGGGGCAGTTGCTCCTGCTGTCTAGCCGATTGTTGTTCCTCCACGTAGCGGTTCTTCAACTTCAAGGCTTCAATCTCCAATTTGAGTCTTTCGATCTCCTCGGACTTCGATCGGAGCTCCTTCAACACCGTCGCGATCATCAGGTCCTTGCTAGCAGGGCTGTTCATGTCTGGACCGAAGCGACCGGGGCCGTTCAACTCGATACGTAGGGCGGTAAATGCATGTTTGAGTTCGAACATGGTATCGTGGAGGTTGCTGACCGAGCTGGAAATATGATCAAGGCTAAGACCTTGATGTTGAATCTGTTGTTCCACCGAGATCCCATGACTCTCCAGCTCCGTGGATCCGGCCGGGACCAAAGCGCCTGGCTGAAAAGGAGCCCTATCTCGTCGTTGTTCCTGTGGTGGGCATATCAGACGTTCGAGCGCTCCATCTTTGAAGGTAGGTTCGACGGTACGCATGGTCACGATCTCCCTGAATGACACTTTGGAAAGCTTCCAGAAGATGTTTGGACTTAGGGATTGTTGTTAGCTTAACACAAGAAGATCTAACATCATCCGTTTCTTACCCATTGTCGAGGGCACACAGAGCACCCAGCTTTTGCTGGCAAAGCTTGCAGGAGACTTCCTGTAGGATGCGACCCCGCAATTTGCTCAACTCCGAGGACTGGGGGATCTGCTTCTTTTCCGAGGAGATAGAAATGCGATGCAGCTCGACACTCAGCCACCCCGCCGCTATAGAGTAGGAGTTCGAAAGCTTCGCCCACTCGTTCTCCAAGGCGGCGAGAGAGCTGGAGCATCGCGAGCACTGGCACAGGATCGCGGGTCGAGTTAGGCGGGACAAATCCATGGTGGCAGACATGATGAGGGATAAGCGAGGGGGGATGCGTGGCACCCACGCCGGGGGGAAAATTGGGTGGTGATCGGTTGTGTCGCTGTAGCAGAATCTCACTTCTCTGAGGAAAGGGGTGGGGGGGGGGGGGAAGGAGAGGAAGAGGTCGCAAGTTGAGACAGGACGTTCCGAATCCATCAGGGCAAACCTGCCTGCCCGCGAAGATCCAGAGGTCTCGATTGCTGACTCAGCCATCAACTGGGGACACGTCGGCGGGTCGTCCTTTTCCTCTTTGGGACTACTATCGATAAGGACGGCGCGCGTTTGCCGTGGCGTCATAGGCTGACACCGAGCGTTGATTACTGTGTTACAGCCTTACAGTCTTACAATTACAGACACTCATGGTTTAACTATGGAACGGAACCCGACTGGATTCCCTCTGCCTCGGAACGTTGGTCTCTTGCTGGTCGCGGCGGGAAGTTTTGCCCAGCAGATTGGGCACCCCACATAGGCAGTTTCCCTACTTCCCGGCTCCTCCCCGGGCCCTCTTCTTCCCTGCGGTGTCGGCTTCGGGCTTACTTTGACGGGTTGACGGCTTCCGGCTTGCTCGTAATTTACCCCCACCCCCCCTCCTTCTGCTTCTTTTCTACCGTTTACTGTGAGTATAAAAGTCTTAATGAGATACCTCACCCGTCTTTCTCTCCGGAACCCATCCGCTCAGAGACCTTTGGTTTCTATCTCACGAATCGCATATTCCCCTCGATTCGCCATGGCCAGCACATCGACTGTCTCGCATAGCAATGGGAGCAGGCCCAGCACGTGGCAGGGCGCTGGCGCCGCTGAGTTTGATCTCAGAAGTGAGTTCATGGACAACGCTGTGATGCGTGGATCTTACTAAATAAAACAACAAAGGCGACACCATGACCAAGCCTACTCCCGCAATGCTAGAAGCTATCTGCCAGACCACCCTTCTCGACGACGTCTTCGGTGAAGATCCGGTAACAAATGATCTGGAAGCATACGTGGCAGAGCGGACGCGGCATGAAAGTGCTTTGCTGGTGATGTCCGGCACTATGGGTAACCAGGTGGCTATCCGCACCCATCTCAAGGAGCCACCCTACTCAGTGCTGTGTGATCACCGTGCGCATATCTTCTGCTACGAGGCAGGCGGTGTCAGCTCTTTGACTGGTGCGACTGTCCTCCCGGTTATTCCCAAAAATGGCACCTACCTTACTCTGGAGGACATCCAGAAGCATGCCGTTCTGAGTGACAATATCCACTATTGTCCAACAAAGTTGATCAGTCTCGAGAACACTCTGGATGGGAGGGTCATGCCGCTTGCAGAAGCTCGAAGAATTACTGATTGGGCGCATCAAAACGGCATCAAGGTGCACCTCGATGGTGCGAGACTATGGGAAGCAGTAGTGTCTGGAGCGGGTAGCTTGCCAGAATACACCACTCTGTTTGATAGTGTGAGTCTGTGCTTCTCTAAAGGCTTGGGTGCTCCTATCGGCAGTATCGTTGTAGGGTCCGCCGATTTCATCAAAAAAGCTCGGTGGTTCCGGAAGACCATTGGGGGTGGGGTGCGTCAAGCGGGAGTACTGGCTGCGGCCGCCCGCGTCGCTGTTGAAGAGACCTTTGGGCCTGACCCTCATGGCAAACAAGGAAAGCTTCTAGAATCCCATCAGAATGCAAAGAAGGTTGCTCAACTTTGGACTGGCCTGGGTGGCAAGCTCGCCCACCCAGTGGAGACCAACATGGTCTGGCTGGACCTCGAGGCATCTGGACTAGGGCCCAACGACCTTTCGACCATTGCCCAGGAGAAAGGCTTGAAACTTTCGGGGAATCGGATTGTTGTCCACTACCGTAAGTCTTCCTTGCTCCTTGTGAATCATCGACATTTCAGGCCATAACCTTAAGCATAGAGGTATCCACGGACGCTATCGCTCGCTTGGAACAAGTTTTCAACACGGCATTGAGTGGAAAATATCAACGTAGTACTGATCCGAGTAAGCCGTACGGCACACGATAGATAAAGGCAAATTGTGGTGCAAAACGGTGCAAAACGGTGCATATTTTCGAGACATTGTACATGTAACTATTAGTATACTGGACGAGAGCAAATACACCTAGGTACCTGTAGCTGCCGGCTTCATCCACGGATCATCTTTGCCAAAGTGGTGTAACTGCCGCCCGCCTCTCAGGCCAGGACTCCAATTGGCCAGGCACCAATTAGCGCACCCGTGGCTTGGATTGATGCCTGGGGCTGCGGTGGGAGCTCAAAATAACCAAACAACTTACTGCTAGTGGAGCGGTGCCTCCGAGTCTCCCCCCAGCCTTGCCCTCTCTTCGCCTTGCTGCATGTTTCTCCGACGACGCCGCCTGCCGGACAGCCTCTTCTCTCGTCTCTATTGTTGGTTCCGCCTTCGAAGCTGAGACCATCGCAGCAATCTGGACTTGTAGTGAGTGGGTGGCTGGCCGGGAGAGCACGTCAATTGTGTAAGTTCGGTTTTCTTTTCCCCGTGGAACAATTCTATCGATCGAGAGGCATCTTGGCTAATAATGGTTTGTGGCCGGCTTTAGATATGATTAGATGAAAGATCGCATTATCCGATCCATACGGCCCGGTCGACACCGCTCCCTTCACTCCTTGTTTCAATGAGTCAGCTTTGCGCTGCATCGGGGGCTTGAACATACACAACGCGCACGATTGCTCGCCGAAGCTCGAGTCGATCAAGAGCTCAAATACCACACCAGCTTGATCTTGCTTGTTTTGGTGCTAGAGCGCGCGATACATAGTTAATCTGCTTACAGCCGGTGACAACTAACCAGACAGTATCAACCGCTGTGGACAGACTATCTTGGTTTTCAAGAGCTTGCCCCGGGTTAAACAAGACTTAGCACTGTGTGCATGAGGCGCTAGTTCTTGGTTCTCGCGAGGTAAGAGCACTTGGCGCTTTGTATCACGAACCGCACGCATAAAATGGGAAAGTGCATGTTGCAGAGACTTATACTTGGATGCAGCCGTGCGAATCAGCCGTGTTGATAATCGCCTTGGTTACGCATATCTTTCCTTGCATTTTCACGACTAATCACGAGCACACTATCTTTTCACTCCCAGTCTTTTTCTGTCTATAGCTTCACGTTATCTCTACCCATATACACACTTCTCAGCTTGAACGCCTTTCTTTATCAATCACTGCAAACGCTTGTCATCATCACAAATGGAGGCGACTCAGGAATCAACCCAGCCGTGTACGGACCCTCGCCGTGCTGGCTACAACAACTCTGGTCTTCTTGAAGATGATGTGACGGACATCATCTGTATCCTACACCCCAACTCGCCCGCAGCGCACGAGGCCGTGGCAGCGACCGCCCGCCAAAGTCCCCAGCACATTCTACAAAGACACGCATTAGATTATGAATGTTCTGATACTGCTGCCTTGGACTTCGCTCTTCGCCTGTCATCCCAAGTACGCGACCCATGTGCCGGTTTCTACTTCGGACGAAACCCAGCCCGCTGCGACCTTTTGCTCACAGCGCAGGGCAATATGGGACGAATCTCCAACACGCACTGTCGTATCTTCTTGACCCAGGACGGAATTCTGATGCTCGAGGATACCTCCACCAATGGTACGATAGTGGACAACTGCCGTCTCCGGAAGACTCAGAAAGAGAAAAGCCGTATGCTAGTGAATGGTTCGGTGATCCAAGTCATGAATGGTGACCACGCTTCGGATGAGGTTCGCTTCATTGTCCGCATGCCCTCCCGGGATGGTTACATGATGCAGTACACCGAAAACATACTACGCTACTTCGAGCGGATCTCAAAGCTTCAACCTCAACAGCCCGGCAAGACTCAGCGCAATCCTCGCGCGACACCCGCACCGGCCTTGCAGTTGTCAGGCTCCAATACCTACGGGATGCACTGGTCTGGTGGATCAACATACAATGTCACCGGTCAGATTGGAAAAGGTGCCTTTGCAACAGTCTATAAGCTCGCGACAAAGCAGCATGGAGCGGTCTATGCCGCCAAAGAGCTTGACAAGCGACGATTCATGAAAAACGGCATACTCGACAAGAAAGTTGATAATGAGATGCAAATCATGAGAGACTTAAAACATGTAACGTTTCCTCCTTTCCTTGGCCGCCACTTCGGATCGTGATAGCTAATGACTTTGGACTCATTCCAGCCTAACATTGTACAATACATCGACCACTACGAACACGAGCGCTGGATCTACATCATCATGGAGTACGTCCCTTGCGGCGAGTTGTCAACCTACTTACAATCGCATGGCAAGATCCAAGAGGACATGGTGAAGCCTATGGCCCGTCAGATTTTGCATGCATTGCAGTATCTGCACGCCCGAAAGATCACACACCGTGACATCAAACCCGACAATATCCTGATTTCCTCTTTCGATCCGCTGAGGGTCAAATTGTCAGACTTCGGTCTCTCAAAAGTAGTTCAGGAAGAGACATTCTTAAGGACCTTCTGCGGCACCCTGCTCTATTGTGCCCCTGAGGTTTATCCTGAATATGAGACATACCGGCGTGGGGAGATCAAGAAGCGGCGTAGGCTGGGCGATCCGTAAGTATAATGATGTCTGTCTCTGTCTTGATAAAGTACTAATGTTCAGGCCTCCGAAAACGTCTCCTTACGGTCAATCCGTCGATATGTGGTCGCTTGGCGCCGTCCTTTTCCACTTGCTCGCTGGTGTCCCTCCGTTCGCTCCGAGGGGCGATGACAGGGGAGCTCAGATGCTTAGAATCATCATGACCGAGGATGCCGATTACTCCCAGCTTCGTGCAGTTGGAGTCTCAGAAGATGGCATCGACTTTGTTGCGCAGCTTTTGACTCGTGATCCCCATTCTCGACCAAATCAGAAACAATGTTTCCAGCATCCATGGATCGTCAATATCCCCGATCTTGACCAGTACGAGGACGACGAGGTCAACCCTGACGTCGTCGAGGAGCTTTCAGACATCGGGGAAGATGTGGAGGACGAGCTGGACGCATCCCAGCTTTCGCTCAACGAGAACGCGGTACAAATCCTAGATGAAGAGGGGGACGACCTGGCTCAATCCAAAAAAATTAAACTCGATTACCCCCCTGCCAATATCCATTACCCGTCGCTCCCGGAAATCGAAAGCTTCGCGTCCCTTCAGCCAGTGGCACAATCTACTCCGAAACGCCTCTTTGGTGAGATCACGCCGTCGGTCCTCCACAGCTCCCACGCGTTGGGGGAAAATGTGGACGCGTTCGAGGGCGATGATTACAGCATCCATGACTTTGTGTCTTCAACTGGTGAGTCGATGATAAGCGACGGCAACAGCCTATTTTCTATCCTCTCCCTCCCGGAAAACCCCATTGCCGGATCTGCACCTAGCTTGATGGGAGCTGAGAAACTTATTGGGCAGCTGAACGTGAACTCACGCGACCCTGGCACATCGAGCCCCATTCCCCAGGGCGCCGAGGCACAGGAACCGCCAACTAAAGCGAACATAGGCGACCCGGTCAAGCAACCTTCGAGCACGAAACAGCGGACCAATGTTGTGGATGAGACCCCCAAGCCTTCGGCCATATTCAGTCGACGGATAGAGCTGCCCATGCCTGATACTGCCAGTGATAGTTCAAGTCCGGAGCCTTTCTCCAAGCAAAAGACCCAAGAGCCTGAAGATCGAACTGGAGAAGTGGAAATTTTCAGTATCGAATTGGCCAATACCATCGATGCCAAAACAGGAAAGCAGCTTCCAGATATAAGCCAGAGACCAGAACCTCCGGAACCGCCCGCAGAACCTGATCCTGAACCAGATGAGGTGCCACTTCAAATTTCGCAACCTATGCCTCAACGGAAAGAGCCTCGACTTCTCCTTGGCAAGTTGAGTACCCTGCCTGGATCGGTATTCGACCTCACCCTTCGCTTGGAAAACCGAATGACTTCATGGGGTCGGGGCCCCCAAGCAACTATCTGTTATCCCGACCCAATGGACACACGGGTTCCTGCATATGCCTTGGAGGTCACCTTTTGGGCGCCGGCCATCGAAGCCAAAATCGCCGATGGCAAAGACTGGCTGACTGTCCCGGGGGTAATGGCCATTCTGTCTACCAAAACACGCCAATGTATCTGGGTAAATGACACTGAGCTGCGACGCGGGCCTGAGGGGGACAAGAACAATCGGGAGGGTTTCCACTTCGGCAAGCTTTACACCGGCGACGTCATTACTATTTGGCAACATCGAAACAAGTTCTTGAAGTTCGAATGCGAGTTTTATCATGGAGACAGCGCGCGTCCGCGACCCGAAGCCGAGAAGGGGTTCACAGTGCGCAAAGTGCTGATGCCCAAGGAGAAGGCTGCTAATCAACTTCCGGTACTCAAAGATTATGGAAAGAAGTGAGAGGGTTCTTGCTTGGTCGAGTCGGATAGAAACCAAGGTGAGCCAAATGGGCTTGTCAAATAGGAAAATGGGTGTTTTATATAATCGTTTTGGAAAGCTGTGACTTATTTTTGGGTTGGGATTTGTGCTGAATTCAGGAAAACTGGGACGGGTTACTGCTTGATCGCCCATGAAACGGAGCTACGGTTGGATGTTGAAGATGAAAAGCCAGACAAGATACACCCCCTGTGATCCATGATATCATTTACGCTGTTGTATACTTATGAATACGCTGAGAACGTTTTACATCTTATGGTAATTTTCTTATTCTTATGGTGAGAGGAATAGTGTTTTGGTGGTTGTCATGTAGTCTACAGTATGTGCTGGGCTGTACATACTCAGTTCGGGCCGAGTGACCCTGAGACGAACTCCCTACCCATTGGGTTAGTCTTGGAGATTAGTGTGGTGGAGCCCCTACTTTTTTAGCCCGACTTAGCTTCAATTGCACTATCAATCGTCTTCAAGTTCTCCATCGTCATTAATATCGGGTTGTACTCAGTATGAGCACACGAACTCAATCAACCCATACATTTGAACCATGAGAACCATGAGAACCATGAGGCTCCTTCCTGATCATCTGAAACAGTGTTATGGATGGGTCGGTCCAGCTACTGCCGCACCCGGAAGAATGCCAGGCAGAACAGCTAGACAAAAAGTCCTTCGCTCGCTGTGGTCCAAGCGAGGGGGCGGGGCTCTTCCCCATTGAAGGTTGATTGATTTTAATTTCCTTTGGTAACAGTCTTCATCTCCTTTTCCTCAACCCCCACCAACCACCGATTGCAAATCCCCCAATCCTAATCTTGTTTGAGAATCGGCTGCTCATTGTGTTCGTGTCACAGAATCGTTTTGTACAGCCCCAAGTATCTGCACTTTTCTTGAACAATGGCCATGTCCCACTGAAAGTATAGGCGCGCGCGCGCGCGGAAGGGTACAATTCGGCTCTACTACCTACATTCCCGGTGACTGTCGACCTTATGGCCGTAGCTCTGTCCGTCCCTAAACCACTTGCACCCACGGTGTGGTTCTGCTGGGGCCACCCCTAGCGTGTGCCCTTGGAAATGAACCGTTGCGAGTGACAAGTGGCCATCCACTCCCTCGAGTTCGACGGAAACGGGCAGACCCGTTCACGGATGGGTTTCTGTGCCTGTTCCTGTCTCCCATTCCTTTTCCGTCCCCCAGTTAATTTTACTTTTAATTTTCTTTTCAAATGGCTTGGTTGTTGTTATCTAGTAGCCTCCATGTCGACCATATCTCTCCCTCACGGCGCTCTGGGTCCATTTTTCTCTCTCTGTTCCTCGTTCTTCAACCCTTCTGTCCATGAAACGGCATCCCTCTCCCTACGCGCTCGTCTCCTCCGACAGTTGCGCCGACTACCTGTTCAATAACACCTCAGCTTGAGTGGCCGTTGTGTTCGCTTGAAATTGCCACTTTTCTCGTCTTGGTCGGCTCCGACACCCCGCCCATGTCGTTCTCCCGGTCACCATCTCCCCACCCGCCGGGGGTGGGAGGATGGTCCAGCCCCGGATTCACACACGGCAGTGGCACATCCACGCCTCACAGTGGCTTGCTCTCCCCGACTGCCCTAGGGCCGAGTGGGATCTCATGGGCCGTCGCCAAAGCCAAGAGCGACGAGGTGCGAGGCTATCCATCCTTCGCAACCAAGAACAACGGATTCTTCTCGCGGTCGAGGCGTCAGTTGTCTGCGACGCTGCCGCGCTTTCGCCTAGTATCAGGATCCCCGAATGGCTACGTTGATAAGGACGAATTCGGGCGGGGGTACCCGTTCACTAGTTCCGGTGACGGCTGGCGCTCCTGGGGATTTGGCAGGGCGGTGTTTCGACGTAGGCGCTCGCGGCTGTTACTGGTTCTGGTCGCTTTCGCGCTCGGATATGTCTTGCTGTGGACACGTACGTAGGGACAGATATCGTTTGCGCGCGCAACCCACGATTCACTGACCCATTGTTACAGGGATCATCGAGGCCTACAGACGGTCATCATTGGGTGGTGGGCGCAAGTTCGTCATTATCCTAGAATCGAATATCGAAGGGGGAGTGATGGAGTGGAAGGGCGCGCGGGAATGGGCGATCGAGCGCAACAGCATCGGCAACAAGGATCACTACGCCAAGCATTGGGGGTACGAGCTTGAGACGGTCAACATGCTGGCCAAGAAGCGCTATTCACATGAATGGCGCGAAAACTGGGAGAAGGTTGACATCATTCGGGAAGCCATGCGCAAATACCCCGATGCGGAATGGTAAGTCATGCTGTACTAGCCAAGGGAAAGAGGGAGTGCGTGATAGCTAATTCTGCTGTAGGTTCTGGTGGTTGGACCTGAACACCTGGATTATGGAGTACTCGTACTCCCTGCAGGACCATATATTCCACCGGCTTGGCGAACTTGCTTATCGCGATATCAACGTCTATAACCCACTTGGCATCAATCATCCTCTCAACGATCCCTACTTGGATCAGGTTTCTCTCTCTCCGAGCGGGGATAACGATACGTCCTCGATCAATTTTCTTCTGTCGCAAGACTGCGGCGGGTTCAACCTCGGCTCCTTCTTCATTCGACGATCCCTCTGGGCCGATCGATTGCTGGACGCCTGGTGGGACCCCGTGATGTACGAACAGAAGCATATGGAGTGGGAGCACAAGGAGCAAGATGCGCTGGAGTATCTCTACACCAACCAGCCGTGGGTCCGCAGCGGGGTGGGCTTCCTTCCGCAGCGGCAAATCAACTCCTTCCCTCCTGGCGCCTGCGGCGACGGGGGTGACTCAAAGGTCCATTATGACGAGGGAGATTTCCTGGTCAATATGGCAGGCTGTAACTTTGGCCGGGACTGCTGGGGTGAGATGTACCAGTATCGCGAGTACAGCAAACAGTTGAATCGCCCACCATGGGACCGGTTCAGGGAACGGCTGAACGAGCTCCGCGACAAGCTACTTCCTCGCATAGAAGAGGAGACGCAATGATAGGTGTTTACGATGGGTTTGTGAGGCCTGCATGATAAGAGATGAGGAGTATGGGGACTACTTGTGCATTAATGTGGACTTTGTAAATTGGCCAGGCGTTTCGGCTTCGCTTTCGGTCTTTGTATGAGTATATTATTCGATGAGGAACTCAATCAACCACTTACATTATTCAGGTGAACTTGACACATGAAACACCGCTCGTATATCTAGTAATTTACTCAAGTTTGCAAACCATTACTCAAGTTTACAAACCAGCTTCATAGAACACATAATTACTAATCATCAATCACAACCCGCAGATGAAAACAGCACACCAGCTCTCTCCCGCCCACCCTAGTATTCTTGCCTGCAGTGCCAGCTTAAATGCGGATGCTCAATAACGCGGCAGTGACCGCAGACCGCCCGCCCACCCCACCCAATCACAGCCCCCCAATTGCATTTGCTCCCATCCTCTCTCAATTCCGTCCGAACTTCATGAACCTCCGTCCGAACACTCCGAACCATCAATCGCCCTCCCAATCCGCAATTGAACCCCCTCCACCACGAAACCTTTCACCGCGGAGTGCACCTTTCCTCTCCCGTCAACGAATTTCTTCGATCCGCAACCAAACCGAAAACAAAAACCCAACCCGATCAAAATGCCCACCCCGGAATCCGCCGCCTTTCTGGCCAAGAAGCCCACCGTGGCCCCGACCTACGACGGCGTCGACTACGAGGACAACGTCGCGCTGCACAACGCCCGCGACGCCATCATCCGCGAGCAGTGGGTCCGCAGCATGATGTCGCGGCTGGTCGGCGAGGAGCTGGGCAAGTGCTATGCGCGCGAGGGCGTCAACCACCTCGAGAAGTGTGGGGTTTTGAGGGGTATGGTTTTTTTTTTCTTTCCGTCTGATTGAGTGTTCTTGCTGTGGTCCTTTTTGGGCGTGATTGGGGTTAGGATTGGAGGGGGTTTGGGGCTTGGTTGGATGGGATGAGGGATTGGGGTGGTTGAGTTCTGAGTACTGCATACTGCGTACTGAGGTTGAGACTGAGGAGGGTTGGGGATGGGATATTCTATTCCGAGAGGGGTTGGCTGAATGCTACTCTCAGTTGCCCACTGTGTGTTTCTGTCGAGGCTTGGGACATATGCTAATATCTTTCTGCTTCGTGTCTAGAAAAATACTTCGAACTCCTCGGGGAGCGCAAGATCAAGGGTTATCTCTTCCAGGAGAAGAACCACTTCTCGCAGGAGAAGTCTGCTTGAATTGTTTAAAAGGGTGAAAGGGGGGATAGAATTGAGTGAAGGAAGTGGAGGGGGGGTTGGGGGCGGGGAGCTTTTCATGATCCTGGTGATGAGCATCGCAGGGGCCGGGGATGGTGTTTATACTATATCGTCTTTTTTTTTTTTGTGTCATGGTTGTACTACATGTTGCTTTTCGAAATTTCTCAACGGTTTTCTGTTTCTTGTCTGCTTTAGCTATACTACCTACCTACCTACACACCCCCTCACCTATGCGATGTATGTCATTGGATTTGGGTGGAAAATATCGATATCGGGACCTTTTCTTGCTTTGTGATTCTGGGTCAGGCTGCGAGAGGTGGTGAGGTTGGTGTATGTAGAGGAGAGATTTTAGAAGAGGGTTGGAGTAGAGGAATAGTGATCACGACTCGATTTGTATTAGACATATGTTGCTATTTGATCAACTACTCCTCCGCTCATCAACAGGGTATCAATAATATGCACTGTCCGTCCGCCCCGGTACGGTTCCGGGCGTCCACACCCTCGACACACCAGCAGGCTCCTCATCGCTCTCCTCGACATCGCTGCCCGGCCCAAAATCATCCTCCGCCGGCGGCGCACGCATGCGCACCAGCTGCTCCTCGTCCAGCGAGGGGATCCGGTACGCACCCGGCGGAGCATGAATATCACGGCCCGAAGGTAACTTCGCCAACAGATTCGCCGACGGCGGTATCAACTGGGTGTTAATCTGTCGTCTCAAACGTCAGCATCATTTCCCACCATTCATACAAAGGCAGGAGCAAAACCAACCGTATTGTTCATCCGCACCCACTTCGTCTCCAACATCTCAATCACCCGACCTTCCTCGTCTCTCCCCGCATTGTCCCCAGGCCCGAGCTCCTTCTTATCACTACTACCACCCTGCGACCCAGCATCCTTCTCCATCTTCTTCTCCTCGAGTTTCTCCTTGAACCCCTGCTTGAACCTGGAGAACTTACTACCCCCCTTCGACGCAGCCTCTTTCTCCGCCTCCGTCTTCGCGCCACCGCCGCGGCTTCTCACCCCCAGCGCCCCCTTGGCCGCCTGCAACCACGCAATCGCCTCCCCGATCTTCCCCGCCAACTCCGCATCGACCCCAAAGAACCGACACGCGCGGGCGCGCGCCACCCGTCCCAGCACCCGCGTGTACCCCAGCAGCTCCTCCTCAATGGCCCCGGTCTTCCCGGTCCTACCTACGACGGACCCCAGCCCCGCCGCCGCTTGCTCCGCGTACTCGGCGGCCCGGATACACAGGCGGGCGAACAGGTGCGCGCGCACCTTCGGAATCTCCGGCGCCCGCACCATCCAATCCTTGTCCCGGGGATTGCGCGCCTGGATGCAGGCGAAGACGTAGGAGTCGTCCTTCAGGACGGCGAGGAGGGTGGCTTCGGCGAGGGCGAGGGCGGAGAGCGCGGTTTGGGTGCCTGGGTCAAGGTCGGGGAGGGAGGGGGTTGTTGTTGCGGTAGACGTGGTGGTAGGGGCTGCGTGCGGGGATGTCATCGATGTCGACGCAGCAATGGCGCGGGCGGCGGTCGCGAAGGCAGGAGATGAGGCGAGGAGGTTGTGGATGGCGCTGGCTTGCAGGAGGTATCGGGTGGCCGTTTGGACGGCGGCGGTGCGTTGGTCCGGCGTCGGGGTCGTCGCCGCGTACAGCGTCCGCATCAGCCCTGTGTGCGCCAGCAGGCTGAGCACATAGCCCAGCGTCGTGAGCACGTAGGCGATCTCGAAGTCAAGGCCCTCCCCGCGGATTCGGTGGCCGCTGCCGCTGAGGAATTTGCTGCCGCCCCCGCCCCCGCTGCTGGGTGAAAAGGCGGATGGGGAGGTAGGGAGGTTTTTGAGTGATAGGGTGGTGCTGGGTGCGGTGGTGAGGGTCGGGCGCCAGAAGGTGACGATTTCGCTGTGCAGGGTGATCTCGATCTCTTCGCTGGTCGCGTCGCTGGGCTTGCTACTTAGACCGCTGGAGATGGCTTCGAGATAGGGGAGGTAGGTGGTTAGGGTGGTCAGGAGGGTGGATAGGTGCGCGTCTTGTTGCGGGCCGCGGGGTAGACGCTTGTGGGCTTTGAGTGCCTGACGCAGGGCATGGCGGGCGGTGGTGGCTGCTTGCGGGAGGGATGGATGTGTGCTGGATGAGAGGAAGTTCTGGAAGGAGAGATGAGAGGTAGTCGGAAGGGTGAAGGCGTAAACCATGGTGGGTGGGCGTGTTTGGTGCGGAGAGTTGTTGTCGAGAGGAGGGAAAGGTGAGGGGAGAAGCGGAGGTGGAACTACGGAGTTATCAGTTATCCGTTGGCGGTTGGATGAGACCACCCACCGCCGGCCAGCCAAGCATTGCCTAGGAGTTCTCATATAGGACAGAATCACAAGGATTCATCTTAGTGGTTGAGATGTTTTATACATTCAGCTCATCTCAAGTACGCGAGGCTCCTGAATTGCGCCCCTAGTAAGGTAGATACATGAAAACCCTCCCATGTTGTCCTGCCATCCCTCGGATGCATTCTCGCAATGACATCGTCCTCTTGTTTCTCAAGTTTGCGCTGGACTCGGCCACACCGCTTATGTTGCAATTCTGGATGGCGTAGCTCCTGTGCTTAGCGTCAACGATTTAGGTCGAAGGAGGTTGTGCCCCCGGCCGGATGGCGAATGGGATGGCTTTCTGCTACTAGCAATGCCGTTCAGCTGGACCAGCCAACTGGGGTCGAATGGGCGAATTGGGTCCCAAACGTGGAGAAGGGGATATTCTCATACGCGAAGATTCCGCGCTTGACTTGGGGTACTGGGTCTCATGGTCGGAGATGACCAAGGAAACCAAAGGAGTCATCGTAGATAGAATGCGGCACACTTCCATCTATCCCATCACACGTCCATTCCCTCTCCATCAGACAAATTGCTCGGTGCACTGCTCACGACCGAGGAGTCGCTGTCGGCCATATAGGGTGCGCGGGATCGCATCTGGGACCCCCAATCCTGCAAGGTCGGTGCACCGCCCTCGATCACGATCGGGTGTTCCTCGCCGCTCTTCCCCAGCACGGTCCCCGCATATCGCGACTCTTCTCCCGTCTTGCTGTGTTTCTTCTTCAGGGCCGTCAGGAAGTCCTCCTTCTCCAGGGAGTCCGCGTCCACCATGTCCCCTTCACTGGGCACGAACCCAGCGATGCGCCGGATCTCGCGGTTGGCGGGGCCGGTGAACCACGACAGAAACCCTTCTAGTCCTCGCATGTCCTCTTCCGCTTGCCATTCCTCCTCCCATTCCCGCAGCTGCGGCCGCAACGCGCCTGCATCTTGTAAGGCCTGGTAAATATCTTCGAGCACGGGGATGGGGTCTTCGGGGTGGGCGTTGGCTGCATGGGCGCTTGTGGATGAGGCAAGGAGCATGATGTATCGGGCCGTGAGATCGGCGAGAGTGTCTAGGACTGAGGGACGCGTCGAGTGGAAGCCTGCAGCGCGCAGGATCTGAATGATCGGAGGGCGGAGAAGAGCGTTATGTAGATTGGAGCCGGACATGGCTGGAGAATTCGATGGCAGTGAGGTGTGATAGAGGTCAGGTTAAAGTGAGGGAACCTTCTCTATCGGGCGATTGATCAAATCAAGCTGAAGAACAAGGCAGTTGAGGCGCGCACATGAATTGGAGAAGATAAGAAGGATGGAAAGTTGAGGAGGAACAAGCGGAGTTCAACCAGGCCGTTTCGCTCTTCCGCCTTTCCTTCCTCCCTCCGCCTACCACCACCACCCTTCACCATCACCACCTCTTGCCATTACACCCTTCCCCTTCTCATTTCTCACTATCTCCCTCAGAATTTCCAGAAACCGCCTTGCATTATTCAGATCTAAATAGCTGATACTCGCCGCCAGTCTGGTGGAACAACTTTCGTCATGTCGGAGACCCCCCGGCCGTCTCTGAAGCTCACCTTCAACAAGAACAAGGCGAAAGCATCAGCGCCTTCGACCCCATCTCAACCTGCCCCTCCTACGCCAAAGCCAGCGGAGACTCCCCAACGCAAGATCACGCTCAAGATCCCACGGAAACCATCCGTTGCCGAAGGAGCAGGAGAAGATGAAAAGCCGAAGAAGAAAAAGCCGTCCAAGAAGCGCCCAGCAGAGGGGCCCGCGGTACCAGAACCGTCCGTCGCCGCCGCCGCCGCCGCCGCGACCGCATCCGCTGCAGCAGGCCCCAAACGCCTCAAGCTGATAAATCCGGCCAAGAAACCCGGCGTGCAGTCTATCCGAATCAAGAACAAGGGGCTGGTCCCCAATCGCCCGACCGGTGTTGGCTACGATTCGGAAGCCTCCGACACGGAGATCGATCCCGCGATCGAAGAGCAGTTTATCCTACGCATGCTGCCCGGGGACGACTGTGAATATCTCCGCCGTGCCATCGCCGAGCGCCGCTTCGACCGATCGGAGTTCTCCTTCAAGCCGCTGACGCGCGAAGGCCGCCGTGCCATCTTCAAGGTCCGCGACCGCCAGTACGCCGCCGCGCTGGTGGACTTGCCGTGCATCATCGAGGGTATGAAGAGTTGGGATCGGCGCGGATGGTACAAGTCTGCGGATATCTGCCAGATGCTGCTGATCCTGGGCCCTGTGGCCAATGAACAGGAGGCTCTGGATTATCCAATACCGGACGAGGTTTCCCTGACGGATGACAAGAACCTGCAGTATCCGCATGGTCTGGCGCCGCCTCTACGGTGGGTTAGAAGGCGTCGGTTCCGCGAGCGGGTCAGCACCCGGACGATCGAACAGGTCGAGAAAGCGGTGGAGGAGATGGTCGCGCAGGACGAAGCCTCGATAGCCCCGCCTCGCTACGAGTTGGTGGACGCAGCCTCGTTGAATCGGAACGAGGGTATAGTGCAAAGTGGGGAGTATGAAGACTACGGTGACGAGTATTACGACGAAGAACAGGATGCAGAGGGCGAGGTTGATGAAGCTATGGACGCTGGGGCTCTGTTTGAAGACGATTTCGAGGACGCTCTCGCAGCTGAAATGGAGGCTGCGCTGGCTGCCGGAGACGAGGGCGATGCTGCTGCTGCTGCTGCTGCTGCTGCTGCTGCTTCCGCCGCCGCGGCCGGTGTTGCGAGCGGTCCGCACTCAGACGCTGGTGTTTACCAGGCCGGTACGCCTATGGCGACCAAACCCTCCACACCAGCAGCCGACACATCGGGCGACGAGAGTGACGGATCGGATGGTGAGGATAATGATGAGCCGGGCGACGAAATGGATGAAGAGCAGCTGGAGCAACAACGCCAGCTACAGCAGCAGCGCGAGGAAATTGACGAGCTGGAGGCTTTGATCCGTGCCGAGACAGTCAAGTGGGAGAATATGCCGAACGCCATTCTTAAGAACAAGCTGGCCAAGCGCATCAATGACCTGAAGCAGGATCTGGCATTGAAGAAGGTATCCATCGGAGAAGGAGACGATGCTGATGATTGAAATTGATGTATACTGTGATACCCTCGCGGCACCGCCTGGTCAGACAGCCGAAAAAAAAACAAACCAAATTTATGTCCACATTAATCATTAAAACATCTCGGACTCGACAAACGAATATCAGAAAATCGTTATGTGCCATTTTCCCAAAAATGAGCTCTATCCACAAAGACAAAGAAGCCTCTCATGTCATTAAGCGCGAGCATTCATCCAATAACAGGATCCCCCGTGCCTCTGGCGACCGCCCCCTTGACATCCAACTCCCTATCCTGCTTCAACTTCCGCTCCCTGACGGCCTCCCTCTCCGCCAACACCCCATCATCGTCCGGCTCCGCCGGCGACTGTCCCACCCGCTCCCCCAGGACCCGCTCATGCTCCTCGGCCTTCCGGTCCATATCCGCCGCCAACCCCTTCTCATACCCTGGGCCCCCGGGCCCACTGGCACTACCCACCGCACCGGCATGGGCCCCGGCCTGCGCTCGCGCGCGCGCCCGGCCGGACGTGCTCTCCACCGCGTGGGCGATCTCCCCCTCCGCCGGCTGCTGCTCGACCCCGTACTCCAGATCGACCCCTGACGCCGCCCGGTGCAGGGCCTCGCGCTCCTGCTCGCGGTCCGCGTTCAGCTGGCGCAGGCGCTCATCGTTGGCCGGGCGGGAGTCGGCGGTGCGCCGCGTGATGGAGGAGGTCGGGTCCCCGCGCTGTCGGGTTTCGGATTGCTGGGGTGTGCGCTGCTCGTAGGGCGTCTGGGTCACCGGGTTGGAGGCTTGGTTGTAGCCGGCCTCTTTTGGGGGTTGGGCGGGTTGGTCGGGTTGGTGGGTGGATTGCATTGTGTTTTGTAGCTGGTAGTTCTTCGGGCTAGGGTATCAAGATTGTATCGGACTGTTTGCTCGTGTGGGTGTGGGTGTGTGACTGCTTCGTGTAAAAGGTGTCTGGGATTGGAAACTGTGGTTTGAAAGTGGTCTGTAGTGGTCTGTAGTGCTGGGTTGTAGTGAGCTGGGTGGTAACTTTAGTTTATGAGTATTGGGATGGGATGACGTCAGTGATGATGTCGGTTTGCGGGTGGAGGGGGGGACGAGCTGAGAGATGAGAGTCTCATTGATATCGGACATTTGTGATTGGATCTCCGGGGTGAATTGGTGACTCCAGATAATGATGCGCACTCGTTTCGAATTCTGCCTTTATTAGTTGTTTCGTGTTTTGCTGGGATCTAACTTAGTCGCTTGAGCTGTCCGCTGGTTCAATATACTGTATTCTCGATGTGACGCCCGGATATTAGAATACCACCCACATTTTCTGCCAATATTAAATGATTTGAGACAAGGCCATCAAGTTATCCTCTCAGAGGTACGAAGCAGAGCAAAGCCACTATCTTTTTTCAAAGTGGAGTTCCGTAGACAGAGACCACATACCCCCATGCGAATCCGGAGTTCAAGTTATATAGTATATATCTAGCTGGGCGACGAGGCGTACGTGTTATTGTGAGCGCTTGATGGATCAAGCCCAACCGGATTTGGTTCCTCTGGTATTCTGCCTGTCTCCGTGTGCATTGAATGGCTTGAATTGTGTTGCTTAAGGCTCTCGGACACTCAAAATTTTGGGTTGGGTTATCGATGCTGTCTTGTAGGACGGGGATTGATATTGCGAATAAGGGTGTATGCTAAGTGCTCTGTCAATTTACTCGTAAGCATGAGGTGTTGGAATGGTCTTTGACAATTGCTGGAGGTTCTTTTGGGGTATGTGACTACCAGTAGGAGTTAGGCTGGTGTGTTCTTGGGATGAGTTGTGGCCAGGGGGGGGGGGGAGCGTGAGTATGTGGGTGGGATTCTCGGGGACTGTCCTTCGTCTCCTTTCTCATCTTGAAATGATTACAGATCTTCAGGTTTAAGTTGTGGGTAGTTGGTAGTGGGAAGATAATGCATGGAGGGGGACTTGTTTTGCTTAATCTGTCGAAGTATGAATAGTCCCTAACAGACTGCATTCGATGTACATCCAGAATAAGTGTGGAATGTGTGTATCCTCGTGTTGGCTGTTTATAATGTGGACGGAAATCTGGCCAAGTCACATAATCGCACTGTTTTCGTTATATGGGGGCATATGTGCAAGCTCAGCTAAGCTTCAGGCGGCATGGGAGGCAGCCATAGTCCACTGCATTAGCATCAAGGCAACCGAGGGGCAGCGCTTTCGTATGCCATTGTCGAATCATGCACTGCTGAATGGACTGCCGCTATACTACTATGTAATATAATAAGGAGGACACCAACTAATGGCTCTCGTGCAGTTGCCACTCGCTGCGGTCAGCCAGGTGTGAGTCATGGATCACATACCGCGCTTGATATGACTTAGCCCACACCACACCCACAGCGCAGAGCACGCAATGTAGTGCGGAGATATGAGGGAAATAGGAAGCCATTGGCCACTGCAGTAAAAGTGAAAATTCGTGGCAGCCAGCCTTGCTTGCTGTTGCCTCTTGTCAGAGCGTATGCCTATCCTCTGCCACGCATCTTCCTTCCCACACACTCTAAATTCCTTTCGTCTATTTCTCCCATAGTCAGCAGTAAACCCCCATTCTCCAAAACGTATCAACCATGTCGTCTGCCGCCGGTAAGAAAGCTCTTCTTCTAGGTGCTGGATTCGTCTGCGAGCCAGCCGTGCAAGCCCTTTCCGACGCCGGGGTCCATGTCACCGTGGCCTGCCGCACGCTCAGCGCTGCACAATCCCTTGCGGGCAACTACAGTAACACCACAGCCATCGCCCTCGACGTTGCCAACGAGCTGGCTAAGCTCGACGCCGCCGTCTCCCAAGCCGACATCATCATCTCCCTAATCCCCTACATCTACCACGCCACCGTCGTGAAAGCCGCCATCGCCCATAGCAAACCCGTCGTGACGACCAGCTTCATCTCCCCAGCGCTGAGGGAGCTCGACTCCTCCGCCCGATCCGCCGGCGTGACTGTCCTCAACGAGATCGGCCTCGACCCCGGCATCGATCACCTCTACGCGGTGAAGACGATCGACGAAGTCCACCGGGCCGGGGGCAAGATCCACGCGTTCACCAGCTGGTGCGGCGCGCTGCCCGCCCCGGAGAACTCCGACAACCCCTTGGGGTATAAGTTCTCGTGGAGCCCGCGGGGTGGACTCCTGGCGCTGCTCAACTCGGCGCAGTGGTACCGCGACGGCCAGATCACCTCAGTGGAAGGCAAAGACCTGATGGCGGCCGCCACGGCGCAAGGCCTCTTCCCCGGATTTAATTTCGTTGGATATCCCAATCGGGATTCGGCTGGTCTCCGGGAGTCCTACGCCATCCCGGAGGCGCTCACGGTCTTCCGGGGCACCCTGCGGTATGCGGGGTTTCCGGAGGTCATTCGGGCGCTGGTGGGGTTGGGGTACTTGTCTCAAGACAAGCTCCCGGCTCTCGCATCGGATTGCAGTGGAAGACTGACGTGGGCGCAGTTGACGGCGCAGCTTCTGGGGCTTGCCGCGTCTGCCTCTGCTGAAGACGTGCAGGACGCTGTGGTGAGGAAGTGCTCGTTCATCCTCGCGGAGAAAGGCGAGAATAAGGAGGAAATCGATCGTGTGCTGTCAAGCCTTCGCTGGCTGGGACTCTTCGATGAGACTCAGCTGGTGGACGGACGTGACACGCCTCTGGATACGCTGTGTGCCGTGTTGGAGCGGCAGATGGCGTATCAGCCCGGGGAGCGGGATATGATCGTGCTGCAGCATCTCTTTGAGATCGAGAACGCGGACGGATCGCGAGAGAGGCGCACCAGCACGCTGGTGGAGTACGGTGAGCCGGTTGGGCCTGGGTCGCGCAGCGCCATGGCCAAATTGGTGGGGTTGCCCTGCGCGGTGGGCGTGTTGGCGGTGCTGGAGGGTCGGATTCAGGAGAAGGGCATGGTGGCGCCGTGGACGAATGCCCGAATTGCAGAGACGCTGCGTGAGGAGTTGAAGGCGCGCTTCCAGATTGAGTTGAAGGAGAACATAGTGGGTTGAGTGCATATGTAGGAGGAAGCAAGTAGATGGATGAAGCTTCGCAGCATGTGATGCCGCGGACATGAGTATGATTACATTATCAGTTTCTCCCTCCGCTCTCCTCGGCCGAAATAAACTAACTACATAGTTCTCCCCACATTTTACCATATCGTATAAGATCATACCAATCCACAAGTATAGCATAGACACATTCCCCTAGACTCACAGCATTTGTTCATTATATCAAATCAACATGTCTACACCCAATCCAACACCGTCGCCCCTCTTCACCGTCCCCATCACCTCCACCAGCGGCACCTTCACCTGCACGAACCCGTCCGCGGCGGAACAAGACCGCAACATCTACATCCTCACCTTCACCTCCCCGCCAGACAACCGCCTGACGCCCACCTTCATCGACGCCTTCCTGCTGGCCCTCGACATCATCGAGCACCGCTACCCCAAGGGCGTTGTGATCACCACCAGCGGCATCCCCAAATTCTACAGCAATGGTCTCGACCTCGAACTCGCGCAGTCCACCGAGGGCTTCGTCGAGAAATGGTTATGGAAGTTATTCCGGCGCTTACTTACGTAGGTCTTCACCTTTCCCCCAATTTTACTCAAATGTATAACGAAACCAACCGGCAAAAAGCTACCCAATGCCAACCCTCGCCCTCGTGAACGGCCACGCCTTCGCCGGCGGCCTCATGCTGGCCATGTACCACGACTACCGGATCCAGAACCCCAGCAAGGGGTACCTGTGCATCAACGAGCTGGAGTTCGGGGTGCCGCTGCAGTCGCCCATGATGAGCGTCTTCCGGGAGAAGCTGTCGGCGACCGCGTTCCGCGACCTCGTGCTCGAGGCCCGGCGCTTCGGCGGGCCCGCCGCCTCCCGCGAGGCCGGCCTCGTCGACGCGTACGGCGGGCTGCCGGAGGCGGTGCAGCTCGTGCGCGATCGCGGCCTGCAGAACAAGGCTGCTACCGGCATCTATGGGATGATGAAGGAGGAGATGTGGCGGCAGTCGTTGGGGATTCTGGATGCGCATGCGGAGATGGTGGCGTGGCGGGATCGCGTGGAGGAGCGGAAGGCGGAGGAGGAGGGGGCCGCGAGGGGGAGGGTCGAGGCTTGGGAGAGTGAGGTTAAGGCTAAGCTTTGATTTTCTTTTGCTTTCTGCTGGGGGTTGAGGGATGGGAGCTGGGGGGG